>NC_083345.1:118948355-119289391 GCF_019175385.1 Lycium barbarum | reverse complement strand
AACTATATGGAGTTATTCCTTGATTCTATGTTCTAATTTACATCTTTTTTTTTTTTTTTTTGGTTGTTGATAAAGATGAAAATCTTTGTTTATTTTTATGTAAATATAGGGGAGAGACGAAGGGAAAATAAGTGAGGGAATTATAAGAGAATCAACTCCTCACCAATAAGGTCAAAGTCCTGGTAACCAACAATTAGACTATTAAGATCATCCACAGTGATCAGAATCTCACACTATACTACCCCTCTATTTAACTTTTTCATCTTCTTATACTAAGCTTTCCCTATGCACGGGATCGGGAAAGGGCCGGACCACAAAAGGGTTTATAGTTCACAACGGAAACTTAAAAAGATGGATTATGTGGTAATTTCTTATAATAAATCTTTCTTACTTTTAGTAGATGGACTTTTATTACAGTGTAGCTGAATGTATATTCTGCTTGATATCAACTTATAGTTTGAGAACCGTGAAAGTTAACCATCGTTATAAGCCATGCATATTGAAAACAGAATAAAGTACAAAAATGAGCAAAACAACAGAACTGATTGGTAATTTTGAGGCAAATCATAAAGGGATCAACGATTGACACCGCGAAATCATATGAGTAATCATGGGGTTATGGTCTTTGCACTTTTCATTCGTGAATGAACATGTAATTTATTGGCCATTGTTTTTCACATCCAAAATACACATTGATTTAACACTTTTTAAGGTTTATCTTTTGAAAGACAAACTAATGATAACTTCCTTTAAGTTACGAAAACTATACTTTGTAATTATTTTGATATTTAGATAACTGAAATTTAATAGTAATATAAAATTAATTATTTTGATATTTAGATAACTGAAATTTAATAGTAATATAGAATTAAGGAGGTTTTACAACTTGACGATGCGCGGCTAAATTCACTAGTTGGATTGTGTGCCTAAAGTTCAGTGATCTTAAAGGCGGGCTTTTAACATCTTAAGAAAAAAAAAACGTTCACTTTAGGGATTAGAGTATTAGGAATAGAAAGCAACTTTTAATTTTCTAGAGATCAACTACAAATTTAATTCCTAAAAGAAATTTTCATAAAAAAATACCATAGAGTCAATTAGTATTTCACGGCTTCAAGCCGTGGAAACAATTCTTATAGAAATGTAGGGTAAGGCTGCGTACAATAGACCCTTGTCGTCCGGTCCTTTTCCGGACCCCGCACATAGCGGAAGCTTAGTGCACTGAACTGCCTTTTTTAGTATTCCCGGTAAAATAGTTTAGTCCCAAAAGTTTTCCCGCTCAATATTAGCTGGGGGATTTGGCTGCAGATTATCCCACGCTATGGGCAATCCCTAGCTATAATGTGATCAAAATTTCATGTGAAAAAATTTGCCAGGAAATTAACACGAATTTTCTAGCTGAATTTCTAGCAAACTTTGAATATTAGCACGGGATTCAAAGCTAAATTCGTAGCTAGTTGCCTGTTTCTTGTAGTGAATTATCAAATTGTTGGTGGACTTGTGTCTGAAAAATTAGAATATAGAAAGACGGACGTTTAAATAATTCTGAATATGATGAATCAAGCTATATGGCATTAATGGTGTAAATGGCCAGAAAAGAGCATCAATTTGCAAATATTCAAAGAACATCACGTGGATGAGCAGACAATACGCACACTAGCCATGGGAGTTTATTTAATTCAATTGTCTTGGATGCTTGAATCAGGAAATAAACAAAACAAGACATAGATCTCAAAGCAAAACCAAACTAAATCTATGGATTATTGTTGAGCACGACACACCTCCCAAAATTTTTGTGTTATTCGCCTTCAGAAAAATTAAATACTTATTCGTGAGACTGAGTGGTTGGCCAGACAAAGAACATCAATATAGAAATATTTAACGTTTGAGGCGAAGATATCAAAATAAAGGCAACTTAAGTTTATATTATTGATACAACATACTCCCTCCATTTCATAAGTGGTTGTATAGGCTTTTCAATTTTTTTTCAAAATAAGTGGTGCTTTAGGATTTTAAGAATACTTTGGACAGATTCTTCTAAAATTGATCTTATTTAAATAATCAAGATTCATTAATTACCTTTTTTTTTTCAAGAGTATTTGGGGGTAAGTTAGTAAAAACACTCCTAATTTTTTAGGACTGAGCAATTCCTTAAGGGGTGTGCATGAACTAAAAGAACCACTTATTATGGAACAGAGGGAGTGTGAATCAGATTTGAATTAATGCTATAGAGATCCTGGCTATAATAAGTACTCCATTGTTTTTCCTAAAATAAATGATTGAGATTAAACAACATAAAATTGAAGATATATAATATCACTATTAACTCAGGTTTGTGAATGACTAAGCACTACTAAAAAATCACTATTTTTTCATTGAAATTTCTCACTGAAAAATGTAAAGTGGCAACTCCCACAAATCTTTTAATTGACCGCGCGCGACAAAAAAAAAAAAAAAACTAGTAGTGTTTTCACACGAAAAAGATTAGGAAGTTTCCCAGCATTTCAATAACATGTTTCCCACCATGCGTTTTTATAGTGGTTCGATGGTAATGAGGTGAATAAATTATGTTTTATAACACAAATTGTTAGAAAAATAGGTAAATATAATCAAAGAAGATAATGGCTTTGAGGCGTGGATAAATCGACTTTCTTTAAAGAGATATTGTCTGTATACATATTGGGGAAATACAAGCAATTCCCTTCAGGATATATACAACAAAGTCCAGATTATACCTGCAGATTTTTCATTGCCACTTCATGAAGGAAGACCTTATTTATAGAGTTAGAATGCTGACTATTGTGAATAGTCATGACTTTTC
Organism: Lycium barbarum; assembly: GCF_019175385.1. Lineage (NCBI taxonomy): Eukaryota > Viridiplantae > Streptophyta > Magnoliopsida > Solanales > Solanaceae > Lycium > Lycium barbarum. The sequence goes on along the minus strand of NC_083345.1, from coordinate 119,286,573 downwards.
ATGAACAGACATGTCCATTTAAATTCATATTTTAAATAAAATATGAAAATACCAAAGGGATCATATTGTCTCAAAGGAAGTATGCTCTAGAGTTAATAGCAGAATCTGGTTTAGAAGGAGCTAAAACTGCTGGTACACCTCTTGAGCTGAATTAAAAGTTAACTTCAGTCCAATATGATCAATGCATCTCAAGTAGAAGCACAGAAAATGATCAAACAATAGATAACCAAGAGTCTTAGGATGATCAGTGCATCCCAAAAGCACTAAGAAGGATCAAGCCATAAATGATCAGATGCTTCAGGACCCTAGCAAGTATTAGTGATTAGTAGGGAGGCTAATATATCTCACTATGACCAGACCAGACTTGGCATTCTCAGTTCTGGTGCTAAGTCAGTAAATGCATTGTCCAAAAACTTCACATATGGAAGCAACACCCAAAGTAGTTAGATATGTACAAAGATGCACCGAAACTAGGTTTGTTCATGCCTGCTGAAGACACTACTCAGTTGTCAGCCTATTGCGATTCAGACTGGGGTGTATGTTTGGAGACTAGAAGATCAGTTACGGGTATCTAGTCAAATTTGGAGAAGCATTAGTGTCTTGGAAGTCCAAGAAATAAGAAATTGTGTCAAGAAGCTCAGCTGAAGCTGAGTTTAAAAGCATGGCTACATGTGCAGCTGAGGTAACTTGGTTGATTGGATTATTCAGAGAACTTGGAGTACGAGTTGAAGTACAAGTAAGAATGGTGTGTGATAGCAAAGCGGCTATTCAGATTGCAGCCAATCCTATATTTCATGAGAGGACTAAGCACATAGACATTGACTGCCATTTAGTGAGAGAAAGAATCTGTCAAGGGCTGCTAGAAACAGAATATGTTCATAGAAGAATGTGTCAAGGGCTACTGAAAACTAAATATGTTCATACTAAAGATTAACTAGCAGATTTACTGACAAAAGGACTAGGAAAAGCACAGTATCAGTACTTGCTCAATCAACTTGGAGTGATGTTCCAACCATGAGCTTGTGGAAGAGTGTTAGCATGAGTAGATATTATGCAAGCTACAATGGTTAGGTTGTTAGAACTAAGTATCCTAGATCGTTAGATAGTTAGAGTTAACTAACTCAAGATAATACAAGTCAAGTGTAGAGCGTACATATACATGTGAGTTGAGTATAATTAAGGAAGTGGCATCATTCAATATCAACACAAGATGTAAACATTCTCTCTCCGTAACAAAATTCTTTCCTTTCTCATTTCGTGCACTTACTTTCTCTACAAGCTTCCTTCTTCTTCACGTTTTCTTCTTATCTCAATTTAGTAATTCAAGCTCCTTCAATGGCGTTATCAATCTGCATGGATTTTTTCCCTTGATTTTGGTTGCATGCATATGATTTTTTTAAAGGGAGGGTCAAATTTTCCCTGAACATATATGCGAAAAAATATATATTTCCTCCATAAATATTAGTGTCAATCATGTCATTGTCATTATAAATGTGAGATGTATTTCCCCTAATGGATTCTTATTAGCATGATATGTTGCCATGCACATGTCCAAAATTTAATAACGACAAAAAGGTCAAATTTGTCCGTAACAATATGAAATAGTCTAGATATGTCAAATTTTTGACAAAAATGGTGTCCTTTGAGGGAAAAATCCAATACATGGGTTCGTTAGAATTTTGTTAGCCAAAATGGTGAAAACGCATCCCTAGTGGAGCACCTTCAATGTGCATTTTTCACGTCTAAAAAAACACGGTCCGTTAAAATATTTACACTGAAGGTGCTCTGTAAACCATGAGCCTTCAGTGGATATTTCAAACTTTGGAGAAACGCTCGTCTCTTGTAAAGCACCTTCAGTGTAAATTTGAAAAATCAGAGAATTTGAAAAGTTAAATTTTTTTGCAGTGATATGACATAGCATGAGCCTTTCCAAACCTAAAGGCTCATAGTGTACAAGCCACCTTCAGTGAACTTACGAAAACGCCTTTAGCCTAGAGAGCCCTTAACATTATTTTCCTGTTCTTCTATATATGGAGCCGAATACATTGTCATGTATATTCAGTTCACAAAATTTGTGTGCTTGAGTACACACTTCAATCTGAATTTTCAGAAAAAAGGTTAGTGATTTTTTTCATAGGGTATTGCTCTTCCCATTTGAGTAAATATCTTACTAATAACAAACGTATTTTTACAGGTCTAAAAATGTCAAATGAATGTCGTGTTAGAGTTGCATTGTATTGGGGTGACGATATAATCTATGAATTTGACACATTTAGATATAGTTGTAGTGCTCGTGCTGTTGTTAAACTTCCATTAAATGTTGAATACGATTGGTTAGTTAGAAACTTGCATATTAGAATGAAAACTAATCTGAATAAGTTCAAGGCTTGTTATTTCGGGTAGATGGCCATTTTTCACTGTTTAGGGTAATGCTCGTTATTCTGAAATTCCATACTTGACAATGAGTCTTTGCAAGATTTTATGGTGGAACCTGATATGGTGCGTTATAGGATGAATCTTGATCTGCTAGAGATGTATATTAAAATAGAAGTGTTGGATGTTGTTGAGCCCGGTAATCTAAATGTTCCTTTTTTGAATTTTGTTGCGCTCTCTTTGAATCTTAATGAGCCCCCTGCTGATCTTTATGAACCATCTACAGATATAATAAGTAGTTTTCCAGAATTTCAAAGTTTTGCGAGCTTCTTGTCACAGAGTACAACACCACAAGTTGATATTCCATCCAATAGATATGGCCATAGATGTACTGACTTTGGTACAAATTTTTGATATCGGTAATTATATTGTTATTGTTGTGGAGATGGTGCAGAAACTAGCAGGTCCCTTCAAGTTCGGGACATTCCAACAATTATCGAAATACAGGCTAGGGTAGAAGCTGATGCTCATGTCGGTTCTGACAGCGATGCCCCGAATGATGCATGTGAGTCGGATTGATGAGATGAGTGACTCCGGTGATAGTAATGATAATAAGCAACAACCAGCTGATAATGTACCATAAAACACCCCAGTTCATGGGGAGAACATCCCAGCTTTGTACGATTTTCAAGATCGTCCAAAGGCGTATGCTTCTACCCGTGAATCAAAGGGTGTTGGCTGTAAAGTTTGGTTGGATGATAAAGAATCTGATCTTGGGAGAAATAAGGACAATTATTGTCAAGCAAACCTAACGAAGAAAAACCAATGACCCAAAGTAAAGTAGCAAATACTAGACCAAATTGGAAGGGTTGCTTTTAGTTCTTGTTTCATTATTCTTCTAATTAATTTCTATCTTCTTTGAGTGGTTACTTTTAAATTAGTGCAACATATAAGAGACAAACACTTAAAATGACAAGTGAATATTTGTTGAGGCAATTAACCACCACCGGCACATGTGGTTAATAATATTAAAATTCTATAAGACAAAATCAGCAATATAATACAAATGACCACAACAATGAATAAATATATGTGGTAAAAATTAATACACAAATTAGAAAAGCAATAAAGTACAAAAAAGTAAAACAAAAGCAAAAGGTTACCTCTTGAAGATGCGCTTTTTGATTTGAATGGTTGATTAATGCACAAGTTATTTGGTTGGAATTGATCTCCACCTTCTGAATACTGTTTTGAAAGTTTTTTTTTTTGTTTATGGAGACCTTTCTTGACAAAAATGGGGAAAGAGGGGAGGAGGGGGGGGGGGGGAGGGGGGGACCTCAAAAAAGTGGTGGGGAAGAGAGAGATATACCATCATTTATTCAAAAGGCTCTCTAGGCTAAGGTTGTTTTCGTAAGTTCACTGAAGGTGCCTTGTACACTATGAGCCTTTATCACTGCAAAAAAATTTAACTTTTCAGATTCTCCGATTTTTCAAATTTACACTGAAGGTGCTTTACAATAGATGAGTCTTTCTCCAAAGTTTAAAATATCCACTGGAGGCTCATGGTTTGCAGAGCACCTTTAGTGTAAATATATTTAACGGACCGTCTGTTTTTAGACGTGAAAACCGCACCCTGAAAGTGCTCCACCAGGGATGTGTTTTCACCATGTTGGGTAACAAAACTCTGACAAACTCATCTATTGGATTTGTCGCTCACAAGACACCATTTTGGTCAAAAATTCAGATATGCCGTTAGGTGCGATGATTCATTGGTCTTAACTAAGAGAAGCCGCAACCCACTTAACCATGAGGAATGAGCATTCTATTGCCCATCTTGGTCCAACCATTAACTAGTTTCAGGGGCGGCTCAAAAAAGTTTTGTGGTCTAAAGCCAAACTTTGAGAGGCCTCAAATTCTTTTTAGAAACTTCATGTATATGTATATATATTTTTATTTTGTAGTCCAATTTTCTAACCTTTTGATCTGGATGGTAAATTATAACATTGTAGACTAATATATATATATATATATATATATATATATATATATATATATATATATATATATATATACACATACACAGAGACTCAAGTAGTACAAATTATACAAATCATATTAAAGGTGTAGTTTAGTGAGTAACATAAAATCTGAAGTGGGAAGGTATAAGCTGAAATTGATGAATGATAGACCTATTTGAATGACATATTGCTGAACAGTCATTGATCCATTAGCAAAATTTCTAAAAACTATCACATAAAAGTTGAATCTTGAACAAACTGAAAAAGAAATATCTTGCTGAACTTGAAATGAAACCTCTTGTCAGTTCAAAATGGGAGAAACTCAAAAGCTAAAGAACCAAAAAAATTGGGATTTATAAGAGAGTGATTCAAAGGAGCTTTAATAATTTAAAAGGTATCTAAGAATTGCAGAAATTTCTGGATAAAAATGAGAAAAGAACTGAACAGTAATTAATAAAAGGAGATAAGTTGAAAACTGAAAAGGCAACAATTTATAAGTAAAGTAAGATGACAATATGAAAAAGCCACACGATATACTTACTGGTTTGAGAAAAAAATGAGCAAACAAAATGAGAGTAACATAACTAAAGGTTAATATTAAGTATCATAAGATGAAAAACTCTTCCAAGTAAATAGTAGGCTAACATTAAGTAGTTCAAATTAATCATTTAAGTAGTAGTGAAGGCTTCATAATGAGAAAAAGAAGAACATTTATTTCATCAAAACTCATAAAAGTCATCGAAAGGCGGGAACATATCACTAGAAAAAGCAGAAATTTCGACAACAGCATCTAGTATGGTGGGCTTTAGTTAACTAAACAAAAATTAAGCATAAATAATTTAGATTTAAAACTCAAGAGTACAATCTTGGTTCATTTGTACAAGGATTCCTCCTCGAATTGATACAACAAGGACAAAAATATTTGCTAGTAAATGTGTGATATATTGTTGCCCATCGGTATTCTCTATATTACTGGCTTTTTTCCCTCCTTATGTATCTTCTAGAGCAATTCCATAACTTTCAAATAACTTGTAAAATAAAGTTCTTGAAGTTTCAGGAAAGAAAAAGGAGAAAGGACTCTAAGCTGCCATCAGTTATATATTTTCTTTATATAGAGTTTAAAGTGACTTTCTATATGTCTCACCATTAATAATAAAATTAGTACTTATGTATCTTTCAATTGTAAAGAATTAATGCTTCCCCATATAATTGTATCATGAGTTGTATTTTCAGCCGTATGTTTTCTCATTATATAGAGTTCAAAATGACTTTTTATATGATTATTATCCATTAATAATCACAATATTTAGTAGTTATGTAACCCTCAATTACAAGAATTACTGAGTATCCACGTAATTACATACATAGATATGCCTCTTAATTTGTTTTGACTTTTCAATCACATACTTAAAATTTACCCCAAAAAAAAAAAAAAATAAGGAAACTCTTGCAAAGAATCAACAACTGAAACTTAAATGACAATGGATAGATATAAATTCTACCTTTGCAATACGCCAGTAATTAATTACTCAGAAATGGAAGTGTTGAGAATAATGAGCTGGAAACAGATGACACTATCTTGTAACTAACTTAGTGATGAGTTGTAGTTGGTTAGATTAGTTACTAGATATTTTGTGATTAGGAGTGATTAGGTCGGTAAGTGTGTTATATATATTAGGACCATTGTACAAATTCTTTTTTGTGTCAATGAAATATCTGAAATTCCCCAACTTCCAATTCTCACCTTATCTCACCTTTTCTAATTGTTTTCATCTGAATTTCCATTCCAGCTATAAGCATGGTATCAGAGCCATCAATGGTGATCGATTATCAGCTCCACTGATATGGTGTTTTCATCAGTTTCATTGTTACTTCTCCAATTTCATCGTTCTTCTCTGTTTTCTTTGAGTTTTTTTCTCAAATCTAGGGTTTATTCTAGTTCGATTTGTGTTGTTATTTCTTCTCTGCAAATCGAATCTCAAAATCTGTCAAGAACACAATGACAATATTGACTGAAGAAACAACACCAGATAATGTGAAAGCTCAAAGTGGATTGAGACATGGAAACAATGGACAGAATTCGACTAATTCAATTTTCAATTCGTTTGATCCGCTGTATTTACAATCTTCAGATGTTCCTGGAGTAAACCTAGCTCAATGCCTCTTAACTGGAATGGATAATTATACTCTCTGGAGTAAATCGATGAGAATTGCACTGTTAGGTAAAAACAAAATTGGATTTGTTGAGAGAACATGTGTGAAGGAAAGCTATGAAGGTCAAATGGTAGATCAATGAGAGCGTGTTAACGCTGTTGTACTATCCTAGATAATGAGCTCACTGTCTAAAGATCTGGTGAATGGAATTGTGTATTCATCAAATTCACATAGAGTTTGGATGGATCTCAAGGAACGTTTTGACAAAATAAATGCTACAAAGGTTTATCATGTACATAGAGGAATTGCAACTCTAGTTCAAGGTACATCTAATATTTCTGTTTACTTCTCAAAGTTAAGTGAACTATGGAAAGAATATGAGTCACTTGTACAAAATATGAGTCACTTGTACCACCTCCTACTTGTAACTGTGATAAATTAAAGGGATTCATAGAACACCTAGAGCAACAGAAGCTAATGCAGTTTCTAGGAGGTTTGAATGAGAACTATAATCAATCTAGAAGTCAAATCCTCATGATGACACCAACACCTTCTGTGAATCAAGCATATTCTCTGATAATACATGAAGAAAGTCAGCGAGCACATTTAAATATGGTCACACATAGCCCTTTCCCAAAAGGACTATTTGAGGAAGGAGAATCATCAGCTATGGCAGCAGCTGTTTTTTCAAGGAATAATAATAACATGAGAATGAGAAGGAATTCCAATACTCAATGTGAATTTTGTCATCTCAAGGGGCATACTAAAGATCAGTGCTACAAATTGATTGGTTATCCACCTGGTTTTAAGTTCACTAGGAATAGAGAAAGGGAAAACAATGTCCCTAGAGGAGGACACTACAATAACACTGGGAATAGAGACACGAATGGGCAGAGATCTGGTAATTACAGTGCTAATAATGCAGCAATGAACTTAATGGATGAAAGTGTGCAAAGTGCAACATCTACTGTACCTATTGGAACACCTAGGCCAAAGATCACTGGTGACCAGTTCCAAAGACAGGCATTCACAGCAGAACAGTTCCAAAAACTACTCAGCCTGATTGACAAAGAGGAATCTCCTGAAGGTGTAGCCAACATGGCAGGTAAAATTAATTGCTTTCTTGCTGGTTTTAAGACTAACTTTTGGGTGGTTGATACAGGAGCTTCAAATCATATGGTTTCATCCTTGAATCTAATGTCATCTAGTTTTCCTGTTGCTAACTCAAAACAAAATCAAGTAAATTTGCCAAATGGTGATCTAGCTACAATAACTCATAAAGGAACTTGTCATTTGGACAAGGATCAAGTGCTTAAAGATGTTTTCTATATCTCTCACTTTAAGTTCAATATGTTATCTATCTCAAAATTAACCAAAGACTTACAATGTTTTGTGTCATTTTATCCTGATTTTTTTCTTCTTCAGGATCTCTACAATGGCAGGGTGAAGGGGATTGGTAAGGAGAAAGATAGACTCTACATATCTACCAAATCACCATCACCTGGTCCACCTACCACTTGTTTTTCAGCTTCATTTCCCTCTGCAAAGTGCACTGTGTGGCATCAAAGACTTGGGCATGCACCAGCTCATGTTCTCAGTCAAACTCCAGCTATAAAGGATTCTATAGATAAATCTGATATTTGTACTTGTCATGTTTGTCCTGTTGCTAAACAAACTAGAATCCCCTTCCCAGTTCATAAGACTACTTCTATGAAACCTTTTCAATTAATGCATATGGATGTATGGGGTCCCTATAAACATAGTACTTGTAATGGAAATAAATACTTCCTTACTCTTGTGGATGATTTCAGTAGAATGACTTGGCTGTTTCTTCTAAAATTCAAAAGTGATTGTACTCTGCACTTGAAAATTTTTATTCTTCTAGTTCAAACTCAATTTAGTACTACCATACAAACAGTTAGGTTTGATAATGGTCTTGAATTTGTGAATTCTGAATGCAATTCCTTGTTTCAGTCTTTTGGTATTGTTCATCAAAGAACATGCATTTACACCCCACAACAAAATGGTGTGGCTGAGCGAAAACATGGACACCTCCTAGAGATATCAAGATCACTAAGGATCCAAGGTCATATACCTATAAAATTTTAGGGTGATTGTGTACTTACTGCAGCCTATATCATAAATAGACTTCCATCTTCTATCCTCCAAGGTATTTCCCCTTATGAGAAATTTCATGGTACACCACCTTCTCTGGAACACATGAGAACTTTAGGTTGTTTATGCTATGCCACAGATCCTAATCCTCCTAATAAATTTGCACCTAGAGCCATACCTGCTGTGTTTATGGGTTACTCAGCTGTCCAAAAGGGTTATAGATTATACAACTTGAATTCTCATAATTTTTTTGTAAGTAGAGATGTTCATTTCAGAGAACATATTTTTCCTTTCAAGAACCCTATTGCCACTGCATCACCATCTCCATCACCTCTATATCCTTCTTATTTTCCTGATGACCATGATACTAATCTTCCCATTCTTCCTCTAGATTTTGTTTCCTCCTTACATTCTGCTATTTCACCTGATCCATCTCCTCATATTCCTACTTCTTCTCCTGATGCACCTTTTCCTTCTTTCTTCTCCCCACTGCACTCTGATTCTTCACCCTGTTCTCCTTCTACTACTTCTGTACCTGTTCCTCCATCTAATGCTCTTCCTACTAAGAAGATTACAAGAGCTACTAAGTCTCCTATTTGGTTATCTGACTATGTCCATTCTCAGCCTGTCTCCAGATCTTCCTATCCTATCAATCTAGTTGTGGATTACTCTCATCTTAGTCCACCCTATCAAGCCTATCTCTCCAAGTTTGCACTTACCACTGAACCTAAAAATTACTCTGAAGCAATTTATGATGACAGATGGGTTCTTGATATGAATCAATAAATTGAGGCTCTTGAATCCAATCAAACCTGGGAGGTAGTTGACTTACCATCCGGGAAGCATCCTATTGGATGAAAATGGGTATTCAAAATTAAGTACAATGCTGATGGGACTGTAGAAAGGTTCAAAGCTAGGCTAGTTGCAAAAGGATATACTCAGCAAGAGGGGATAGACTACCATGATACTTTTTCCCCTGTGGCCAAGATGGTCACTGTCAGGTGTGCCCTTTCTTTAGCTGTTATGCATGACTGGCCTGTTTTCCAAATGGATGTCTTTAATGCTTTTCTCCAAGGTGATCTTCATGAAGAAGTGTTTATGCTACTGCCTCAAGGTTTTGGCAGTAAGTGGGAGACAACATACTCTACAGATACATCTAAACCACCTAAAGTGTGTCCATCTAAACCACCTAAAGTGTGTAGGTTAAAAAAATCCTTATATGGTCTCAAGCAAGCATCTAGGCAGTGGAATATCAAACTTACCAATGCATTGTTAAGATCAGGTTTCCAGCAGAGTAAACATGATTATTCTTTGTTCACTAAAAGGGATGGACAAAGTCTCGTGATGATCCTTATATATGTAGATGATTTGTTAATTACTGGAAATGATTTGAATCTTATCAAAGCTTCTCAGTCAACATTACATCAAAATTTCAAAATTAAAGACCTAGGTGAACTGAGGTACTTCTTGGGGATAGAGTTCCTCAGATCAAGCAAGGGCATTCTCATGACACAGAGAAAGTACACACTAGAGCTGGTCTCAGAGTGGGGACTAGCAGGGGCAAAGCCTGCTATAACACCTTTAGATCAACATATGAAATTTACTACTACTGAGTATGACAAACATCTTAAAGAGCAGGATAACAATGATCCAATACTGGCAGATAAGATTAAGAAGAGTAGTGATGATCTATTACTGCTAGACAGAGGTGCCTATCAAAAATTAGTGGGAAAGTTGCTTTATTTGGCTATGACAAGGCCAGATATCTCATCTGCAGTACAGACTTTAAGTCAGTTTATGCATGCTCCAAAACAGTCTCATCTGGATGCTGCACTTCATGTAGTAAGATATCTGAAGGGAAAACCAGGTCTGGGAGTTTTGTTGAGCAGTAATAAGGACAATACACCCACAGCATTTTGTGACTTAGACTGGGCAGCATGTGCAGTAACAAGAAAGTCAGTCACAGGCTATTGTATAAAGTTAAGGAAGTCATTGATATCATGGAAATCAAAGAAGCAAGAAACAATTTCAAGAAGTACTGCTGAAGTTGAATACAAGAGCATGGCATCAGCAATAGCAGAAATAATATGGCTTGTGGGGCTGTTGAAAGAAATGGACTTTAGTGTGAAATTGCCAGTTGATCTATTATGTGACAATAAAGCTGCATTGCAAATAGCTGCAAACCCAATCTTGCATGAGAGAACTAAGCACATAGAGATAGACTGTCATTTTGTGAGAGAAAAAATTCAAAAGGGGATCATCAAGGCAATGCACATATGTGGAAATGAACAGGAAGCTGACATACTCACTAAAGCTTTGGGAGGAAAACAACATAGCTACCTTCTGCGCAAGTTGAGGCTGTTAAATGTTTTTAAACCCTCAACTTGAGAGGGAGTGTTGAGAATAATGAGCTGGAAATGCCAGCTAGAAACAGATGACACTATCTTGTAACTAACTTAGTGATGAGTTGCAGTTGGTTAGATTAGTTACTAGATATTTTGTGATTAGGAGTGATTAGGTCGGTAAGTGTGTTATATATATTAGGACCACTGTACAGATTCTTTTTTGTGTCAATGAAATATCTGAAATTCCCCAACTTCCAGTTCTCACCTTAGCTCATCTTTTCTAATTGTTTTCATCTGAATTTCCATTCCAGCTATGAACAGGAAGTAATTACAATAAAGTGAAACTGCACTAATAATGAATTTGCAGTAAGTATTGGGCAGATACATGACCTTTGGTGCTTTGCAATACGCCAATAATTACTCAGAAATGGAAGTAATTACAATAAAGTGAAACTGCACTAATTAATGAATTTGCAGCAAATATTTGGGAGATACATGAATTTCATGCCAATGGCTTTCCATTTAATTAATTCATTTATCATTTATTTGAAGCGAATTTACTATTTAGTACTATAATTTTTTTTTAAAAAAGTAGTACTTAAATGAGGGGTAAAAATATCTTTCAATCTTTGAGGGACATTTTGGTAATCCAATTTTACACTTAGGGTCTTCTCACTTTTATATATATATATTGCTTCAATATAGTTAATTATTACAATGCTTGAAACCTGAGAAAAAAAATCAAAATAAATGCGCAGTATTTTTGTTCAACAGGTTCAACTATTGTTTTCTAGTAAATACTACTCCTATCCGCAGAATCAGAATTTATATTAAGGGGTGTCAAAAAATACAGATATGTCGCAACCCATGTTTGAACACGCGACCTTAGGGACTTTTTGCAAGTCCTTAACCACCAACCTTCAGCTTGTGTCAAGGGTGTCAACACTGTTATACATACCTATAAAACCAAAAATTCACCTATCTATACAATGTAATTTTCCGGCGAAGGATAGCTCCGCCCCTGACACCTATATAGGTTAAGCTTAACCGAGACTTGAACTTGGATAAATTAAGAAAGACAGGGAGTATAAAAATCAATTGCAGTACATATATTTGATGAGAAAAGTAAAAAGGATACTTAAAACTCTTAGACGAACTAAGAAAGAAAGTTTAAGTAGGCGTGTGACCATAGAAACCAAAAAAAAAATCACCTTTTTTGGAATTTTGGAGTTGGAGTTGTGTTTGGCCATAGTTTTTTAAATTGTATTTTTTGTTGAAATGTAGTTATTTTGGTTGTGAAAAAAGTGAATTGTTTTTCAAATTTCAGATTACAACTTCAAGTTGTATTTGGAATTTTCATGACCAAACGTTGATTCCGGAAAAAAGTAAAAAAAAAAAAACCGAAAAAAGTGAATAATTCTTATGGCCAAACGGGCCCTAAGAGTTACTTTCCATTTTAAAGCATTTAATATTTCGTAAAACAAAATCTAACGTACTCTTTTTTTAACCTATAAGTCTGCTATTACCAAAAATAGGGAGCCCCAAGAATTTGGGGCCCAAAGCAGTTGTTGTTTGCCTATGGATCGGCCTTGCCTAGATTCATTAATCATTTCTTGATTTCTAGCTACTTCAATTTAGGGCTCGTTTGACATAGTTTAAAAAAAACAGGTTATAAACTAAAAACAACTTATAAAAAAAAATAAAAAAATTGGGCTACTCTAACTTATTTTTTGGGCTTATTTTAAACACAAAATGACTTATAAGCTAGTCAGCCAAACACTCAAAAAAGCTAAAAATCAGCAACTTATAAGCTAAGCCAAATGGGCTCTTAATAATAAGTATTTTAATTGTTGCTTACTACATATAGAATGTAAGAGTGAGAAGGAAGATTAGATTTGAGATTATTCAGCAATACATTAAAATGTCAGAAGAGAGTGTGAAGTGTTAAAGAAAATAAGTGCTCAACTGAGTAATTAACAAAACATATTGCATGTGACAGGCTACAATTGACGGGTATCAAGGCATCAATCAACATGTGCATTTGACTGGGAGAAGAAAATTTTTGTTTTGGGGCGTGGTAAACTCGTACATCCCTTAATTAATTAAACTGTCAGAGAGTGAAATGTTAAAGAAAAGAAGTATGCCAACTGATTAACAAAACATATTGCATGTGAGCTCGGCCCGAGTATAAGTTTTAAGTAGTAACATTTATCAGGAAAATAGCAGCGCTATACATGGTTGAGGGAAGAGAGCATGTGCGCACATGAACATATGTATAACTGACACACTGAATACTAAGTCAGTAGGGGAAGGCAATAGTAAATTTCAATTTGAAATTTAATTAGTTAAGCTCTAGGGAACTTCATCAAGATTAACATTAAATGTTTAAAAGATAATGATATATTTGGGTGGGTATATTTAGGTGGAAATAATTTAATTTGCGGGTGAGGCGGGTGGGGCATGATTTTTTTAAAGTTAAATCGGATAATTAATGTGGAATTAGGGATTCTGTTAACTAAGAGGTATATTTGTGTACTTCTTAACGGAAACGGTATATTTGCCTACTTTGACTAACGAAAAAAATATATTTATCTATTTTGATTAACGGATGGTATTTAACTATTAAACTAAAGTAGAAGGATATATTTGACCCTTTTCCCTCCCTAGAATGTTTATAAAGTACCTGATTTCTTTTATACAATTATATAAAAATTTGGACCTATTCATGTTTTCATATTACCTCCAATTATTTTAAGTGCTAGGAGACAATAATTATAAAATGAGCTATGTATTTTAATAATGATGATTTTTTTTAATTTAAGTTGGCGAAAAGGATCAAGCAAGAAGAACATTCTAAACATTATGTTATTTGAAATTTTTCTATTTATTTTTCCTTGAAATTTTCAAATTATTTTGACTTGAATAAGCATAAGTTAGTGTACAATTAAAATAAGTAATATTGAACATAATAATCAAAATACAATTAAAATATAGCCAAAATATATATGAAAAACAACTATTAAAATATCAATCCAAAACATTAGAAATTGAAAATTCGGGAAGTAACGAAAAAAAAACGAAAATATAGGTTAAATACACAGTGAAACGTAAAAATCAGTATAGAATCTTATCTTTTTTGGGAATTAGATTTGAATTATGAGTGAAATTAATGAGTAGTTAATTAGAGATAAACAAGGAAGTTGAACTATTTTAAAACTGATTTGAAATTGGAGGAAATTAAGGGATATTGGGCATAATAGCGTGTATTTAGGGGGATAGGAGAGATGGACGTTTTTTTTGGCTTAAATTTAGGGGTGTGGAAAGTTATCAGATGAGTGGTAAAAAGGTCATAGCTATAGGAAATAAATATGTTATATTTTAGCTACTAAATATAATTATTGTAAAATTTAATTATGTTCTATAAATAGGTAATAATGTAAACTATGTCAAGTAAATTTTATAATTTAAAATTGTTTAGAAATTACGCTCACCTATTTATCATATTTTACCGTTTCCATTGTGCAAAATTCTTCCATATTTAAACAAAGCTTTCTCAGTAGTTTTCAAACTTGTCTATCATTATATATATTTTTTTTTGGGTGAAGATTTTTTTTTTTTTTTTTATTAATCTCCACTCCGAACTTACAATATTTGACCTCTCACCTATACATATAGTCTATTTATTGGCAGTTGAACCTACATCTTACTCGCTAGCTCAGTAGGCATTCGATCCACTTTCTCTCCCTATCACATTGTTTCCTCGACAAGAAGTCTTCCCTGTGTGCCAACTTTCTGTTAGTCTCTTCATTCACATAATTGTAGCAAGAAAGATGGCTGCTTATGCTGCTGTAACTTCTCTGATGGGAACAATACACCTGATTTCCCAATCCGACTTATTACACCTTGAAGAGGACCACAAAGAACATTTGGAATCACTCTACGAGAAGGTCAGCTCTGTGCTAGAGTTTCTTGACAATTCTGATGATGAACCAATGAAGGTTTTGCAAGAAAAGGTAGAAGATTTAGCAAATGAAGTGGAACACGAAGTCGAATCTCAAATATTACTGGTTATGGAGAAGGATGAACAGGTTCGAACAGAGGCAAATGAGAGGCTTCTTAAGATCTTGCGACAGGCTATACAAGACATGGATTCTGTGAAGAAAGAGTTCATCAATCTGCAGAGGAGGAATAACAATTTGCTAGCTGGAAATCGTTCGCTTTCTCCACGATTGCATGTTTCAACCCTTGAGAAGGACATGGTGGGGCACAGCAATGAACGAAAGCGCATGCTAGATCTACTTATCGGACGCTCATCTCAACTGCAAGTCATCTCTATTGTTGGAATGGGCGGCATAGGTAAGTCAACTTTTGCCAAAAAGATGTTTTCTGATCCCTCAATTGTGAGCTTCTTTGACTTTCTTGGATGGATTACTGTGTCCGAGGACTATAGTATAAGAAAGATGCTTCTATCCCTCCTTCAAGAGGCTATTAGCGTGAATGAAGAGCTTGATAAGAAACACGATGCAGAACTAGCTGATTGCTTGCAGAAAAGTTTAAAGAGAAGAAGGTATTTGATTGTTGTAGATGACATATGGAGCAGCGATGCCTGGGATAATATTAGACTATGGTTTCCAGAAAACAGTAATAGAAGTCGAATATTGTTGACTACTCGGGACATTAACGTTGCTCAATATGCTAGCTCTCACGAGGGACTTTTTCCAATGCGTTTCCTAGAGCCAAAGGAAAGTTGGAATTTGTTTTGCCAAAAGGCGTTTGGCAAAAAAGATTGTCCAGCTGAATTTGAGAGTGTCGGAAAGGTGGTTGTAGAAAATTGCAAAGGATTACCACTGATGATTTCGGTGGTTGCGGGGTCTCTTTCTAGGAAGAGGACGCTGCACGAGTGGTATGAAGTAGCTCAAAGTGTAAGCTCATTAGTAGACGTTGATGATTATCAACGTTGCTCAGGAGTGCTCGCTTTGAGCTACAAGCATCTTCCTTCACACTTGAAAGCTTGCTTTCTGTATTTTGGAGTTTTCAAAAAAGCTAGTGAAATTTCTGTGGAAAAGTTGATTCAATTGTGGATGGCAGAAGGACTCTTCGAGCCGAGGGGGCTTGGGGAGTGGGAAAAAGTGGCTGCTAATCTCCTACTTGATCTTATTGATAAAAGTCTAATCGCTGTTAGCAAGCATAGTTTGGATGGAAATATCAAGACATGTAGGATTCATGATCTTCTCCATGATTTATGCTTGAGAGAAGCTGAAAGCGAGAATCTTTTGTTCGTTCCAAATCCCTCAATTTCTGAACCCAAAAGTATTATTCAAGATCGTCGGTGGGTTTCATATTATTTAGAGGAAGGTTGTTTTTCTTCCTCTCTTACTTACAGTAAAACACGTTCTGTTCATCTTCTTTCGGGTAAAATTTGGTCCGGTACTATTGAATTTGGACTAAACCATTTCAAACTTCTTAGAGTATTGGACTTGGAGCGATTGTGCTTGAGTAGTTTCCCTAAGGAATTATCTTACCTGGTTTCCTTGAGATATTTGGCTATCGGGTATTTGCACACGGGTCGATATCTACCAGTTTATAAGCTTCAAAATTTACAAACTTTTATTATTCCTGAAATAAAGACAAGTGAACCAAGTTGGTTTTACCTACCAAATGGAACATGGAAAATGTCTCAATTGAGGCATCTCCACTTTCAAAGCTTTTATTTGTGTTCTCCTCCAAAGTTATCTGCCGATGACGTTAGGTACCAGGTTTTGGATAACTTGCAAAGTATTTATGGGTTGAGTCCTGATTGTTGCACCAAACAAATGTTTGAAGGGATTAAAAAAGTGAAAAAATTGGGAATTTGTGGCATAATTGATTACTTTTGTCGTGAGCCCAAATCCCTAGATAATATTATATATTTACCTGAGCTAGAGGCACTAAAAATCGTAGTATACGACTCTGACAAGGATGGTTTGCGTCATAAGCTTCCAGTTCCATGTCCGGATTCTTTCCCACCGAATCTCAAGAAGCTGACACTTCAAGGAGCTTATCAACCATGGAAGGCCATGACAATCATTAGCAAGTTGCCCAAACTCGAGGTGCTCAAATTGAAGGTTAATTTCTCCTTTGGTTGGGAGCATGTAGGGGAAAATGTCTGGGAAGTATCAGAAGAGGGATTTCCTAAATTGAAATTCTTGCTCCTAGAGAACAGGGATCTTAAATACTGGAAGTCCACCGATGATTCTTTCCCACTTCTGGAAACCATAATTATCAGAAAGTGTCGTTCCTTACAAGAGATTCCTCAAGCATTTGCAGATAGTATGACACTGCAGCGAATTGAGTTACGGGGATGCACTCCTTCCCTTGTGGAAGTCGCTAAGAAGATCCAAAATGATCAAGAGGAGGAGTTGGGAAACAACATTCTTAAAGTTGATGCCTTTGACACAATCAACTAGAGGTAAGTAAAATAATTAAAGAATGAATCTTCAACGGCCATTAGATGTTTTACCAATGATTGAGAATTCTCATTGATTTTGATGAAAATGTTTGGTGCATAATTCCTGGTACATTGTTTGATTGTAATAAGATAGGTAAAATTGAGTAGTTCATATGATTTATTACACGTGATTGGTCATATTAGGGTCTTTTATTATGATGTATTGGCTCTGTGAAAGGGTGCGTATAACAATCTTCACACCCTTAATATTTCTATTGAACTCGTTTATTTATCTACTTAGTTTTCGGCAAGAATGGAACTCAGTAGATAAATAAGTGAATGATATCTTAACATCTTGAGAGGCCTAATCCATTAACAAATTAAAAGAAAGCAACCTAGATAGTATAGAAACATAAAGGAACTGAAAACTTAGATAAACAGTGACTGGTAAGTTCTATTTATGCCAGATTGCTATAGATGAAGTAAAATTTAGCCAATGCCTTCTACAACAGCATTAATCTCTTATAATATAAATTACCTTGGTCGAAATGTTTGTTCTTTAATGCTGGGACAATTTGTGATAGAAATCTGTTAGAAATATAACAGATTACTGGTATTCAGGGGCGGAATTTTAGGGGTGCAAGGGGTGTCAATCGAACCCCCTTCGTCGGAAAATTGCACCATGTATAGGGGTCAATTTGTTTATTCATGTATAAATATTAATGTTGCATCCCCTTAATATATTGGAGAATTTAGCCTAGTGGCTGAGGTGCCTACTATTGAGCCTATAGTTGTGGGTTCGATTATCTCTAACAACACTTTTTTTTAACCCTTTCTCAACAAAGGTTGTCTGGTTGAAGTTAGATAGATTAAATCTTTAAAGGGAGTTTATGATTACGTGTTATACTGAGTTTCCAACTCTAATAATCTCCCACTCTTAAAATGGTCATTGTACAGAGTTAGATTCAGGTGAAATTAATGAAGAATAAACCAAAGGAAGATATATAGAAGACAAGTTTCCAACTCTAATAATCTCCCACTCTTAAAATGGTCATTGTACAGAGTTAGATTCAGGTGAAATTAATGAAGAAGAAACCAAAGGAAGATATATAGAAGACAGAAGAAACAAAGGAAGATTGATGAAACGAGTTTTAAGGACTTGTCAAATGAAGGTCTGCATGCCGTTCTTGATGGCTGTCCACACCTTGAGTCGCTTGACTTACATCATTGTTATATAATCCATCTTGATGAAGGAGATTTAGGAAGGAGATGTAAACAACTGATTATATACCTGAAGGACCCTCATGATTCCTCTTATGAACTCAATGCTGAAATTTGGGATTATTTGTATCATGATGAAGACTACCCCGATGCAGTTACTGAGTCTTCGTCTTATGATGATGATGAGTTCCATAGGTTCTCTTTGACCAGCCTAGGTCATCGAGTCTATGATGATTTTATTGACTACTATGGCTAAATCCATTTACTCGGTTTTATGAGCTTTTATTTGAGTTGTGGATTTGTAAGGTTTTCTTTTTGCCATTGGATTATGAAACAGTAGTACTCCAGGTGTTTGCTGATTGAATACAGTTAGAGTAGACATCTACTGGGAAGTCCTGTGAGAAATTCAATTTTCTTTTCAAGTTTCATTAATCTCCCCAATATTTAGAAATACTGCTTACTTTTATTAGTTTTACAGCAGCATTCGTCTTCAATTTTGGAGTTGAGACCAGTTGTACAAAGTTCATAGAAGCGGATTTGAATTAAGAGGCATTAGAAATAACTCTTAAGAACTTTATACTATATCTAATAGAACCTTTCTAGACTGGATTCTTGCTAGCTTGCTATAATCCTGTAAACACACCAACACTTTAGTTGTTTCAAAAGAAAACAGATGAGAAATAACTCTTAAGAACTTTACACCATATCTATACTAGAACCTTTCTAGACTGCAGTACTCCTGAGGTTGCATACATCAACTACTATTACTAATATTGTGACAACATGTATTACTTCTATTACTGTTACACAACAAAATATACTACTACTAGTGTCCTGTCTTTTCATCTTTACCCAACTAACTCAAGTAGCATAATGAAGTTTCTAAGAAGTTAAGGAAGTTTTCTAATAAACAAATATGTTGGCCTTGCATCTTCTCTATCGCTCTTGCCCCTAACCACCCTCTTCATTTCAAACTTAACTATTGTCTCTGATCCCTTACTTCACCTTGATTGCTAAAGATTACATAGAAATTGTTGTCCGTTCTTTCCCTCTGATCAATTCATTTATATTGCATGAATGTTTATTTGATAAATTTCCTGCATCTCAAGGCAATGATCTAGCTCTAGCTATTGCCAGAAGTATGCTTGGATCACGGCACCTTGAGCTTATTGATAGTACCTAATTATTTCTTCCAACTTCCAATTAAATAGCAGCATTACTTATTGTTGACACCCAATTTTGTCCCGCCTCTTCCCCGAAATACCTATTAATACTTCTGGTATTTTTGAAAATTAAAAATATGCACATGAGTTTTACTATAATTATTTGTCTTTTATTAACACCCACGTTTTATTTATTCTACTGCAATTATTAGTATTATTATTATTATTACTATTATTATTAATTATTATTATTATTCTCAAAATTGTCACCAATTATTATTATTCTTGTCATTTCTGTTATCATAATTATTATTATTATTAATCAGTATCATCAGTGTCATTTTGTTATTAATTATTAATCATCATTATCATCGTTGTTTTATTATTGTCATTATTTTTATCAACAATCGTTATTTATTATTGTTATTATCATTATTTTATTATTATCCTTATTATTATTATCATTATTATTTTGTCATTATTATTGTTATCACTATTATTATTAATTTATTATCATTTTGGTTATTATCATTATCCTTAATTTATCATCATTTACTGTTATTTTTATTATCGATAATTGTTATTTGTTATTATCATTATTTTTATTATTAATTATTATTATTATTATTAATTATTATCATTATTATTACTGTTATTCTGTTAGTAATTATCAATATTTGTTATCTATTATTACCATTATTATTGTTATTATTATTATTATTATTATTATTATTATTGTTGTTGTTGTTGTTGTTGTTGTTATTACCACCACAATCATTATTATGGGCATCAGTATTATCGTCATCATTTATCATTATCATTGCTGTTAATTATTAGTATTATTATTATTAGCGGTATTATTACCGCTAGTCATTCGTTACGGTTATTTAGTATTATTGAAACTTGCATTTCTCGGCATTTTATCAACTTCCGCATACACATCGCATTTTATTTCGCACATTTAAAATGATAGCTTTATTTATTGTTTAAAATATTATTGCATGGTCATTGCAACATCATATAATTCTATTATCCGGGTCTTTTATAATTACATATCTCCGTACTAGGTGATATTCTGGCACCCTTGGTACATCGTCAATCAAAATAGGTCTCTTATACAGATTTAGGAGCCAAACTATTTCTTGCACTCGGTCCTTATTTTGACTTACCGGACCCCAAATCAAAGTCCGATTAACTCCTAATATTTTTTTTTTGGACTAGCCCATATTTTGTCCCAAAATTTTAGATCAGTCATTGTTCTAATTCACTAGCCCATTCTTTAAATACCCAGTCTAAAAATCGACCCGGTCCACAAATGGATCGGGTCCGGCCCATTTGTTTTTAAAGAAATAAGGGGAAAACCCCTCATCCCTTCATTCTCTTCCGCCTCATCCTTTCCTCTCCTCTCCCTTTCCCTTCACCCCCCAAAAAACCCTAGCCGCCTCTTCTCCTTTCCCGCCTCTCCGCCGACGCTCCCACTTCCCCCTTTCACTCCTGATTCTCCGCTTCCCCCACTTAGCCCTGTTCCCCGTTCTTCTCTCTCTCCCGCTCCTCCTCTCTATTTAGTCAACACGAAGCAAAATAAAAGGGGGGGAGTTGAATCGAGGGACAGGGGAACAACAGAGAGGGAGAACACGAGGAGAACACGAGGAAGAAAAAGGAGACGCACAGCAACGAACCAAAACCCTCAAAAAAGGAACAAATTTCCAGTGGTCCAAATCCTTAAAAAATCAAAATCGGAGAACCCCCCAAAAAAATTGCCTCGCAAAGAAAGAAATTCCCCAAGAATTAGATCATTTTTTGGCCAAATAAAATTCCTTGAACGGGAGTATCTGTAGCTGTGGAGTTTTCCCTAAATGTTAGCCCTCTATTTTTGGTAGTCAAAGCATTGAATCGTCTGTTTTTTTCGCCTTTATTACTTCTGTTACTATTGTTTCGCATCCGAGTCTCCACAAACTCGGAGATTTGAAGTGTTCGAGCTTGAATCGGAGACGCGCGCCTCACTTCGCTGCACCCGCAAAAGGTCAGTTTATCAAAAAATTAAATTTTTCCATACGTTTTCTTCACCGTCGAAACATGATGAACTAGCTGGAGTGATAGAATTATGTGTTAGATTTCCATTTGCTTAGAAATCATGCTGTTAGAATTTTTTTTGTTGACAGTGTATGAGTTAAGCTATATATGATGAATAATTTTTTTTTCCTACTATATATGATGGGGTATGTTGACGGTAAAAGGCATTAACATATTATTCATGTTTTGATCTTTGGTGCTTCTTAAATGATAAGACATGGTCACGTATTTAGTATTTTCGTTAGGAATCAGATGTTTGTTTGCTAACAGGATAAAAGATCGTGTTCCTAGGTATTTGTTAATCTTATCTTCATACGCGAGTTGAGATATAATGGTTGTGGATGACTTGTCATAATTCTGTGAAGTAGTATCATATAATATGAATCCTGGGTCTTAGAATGTATATAGAGAGTTTTAGAGGGCTTCCAAATGCAAAGCATGACACCTATGAACTCACTGGGTAACCTGTGAAACCTGTTGAAGTCCCTGATCATCTTTGTCCTTTAATGTCCATGGTTTGATGAATAGCTTAAGCACATCGCATTCAAGTATGTTACGTTTATGGTAAATGTTCAATTTTTTTTGGAAAGTATGTGATTAAGAAGTCTACATGCTTTGCCCAAATCCCATTGTGGTAGTGTAGTCTTGCCATAAATCTTGTTTAAGCTTAAAGTCCAGTCTACTTTAAAGGGTTTAATCATGATTCGAAGCCTGAAACATGCTAGACTTAGTGGGTGTACCTCTGTACGAATAACCTGCAAACAAATGAAGTACTTGAATGTGTTAAAAGCTCACCAGAATCCCGTATGTGTTCTCATGAAGTGGTCTGTGCCAAGATAGGTTTTAAACTTGATAGTTGCTAATACTCCATGTCATCTGGTAATCTCATATATGTTTGAATGTGTCATCTTTGGCTGAATGTTTGTTTAGGTGGGTAAATTTGTCTAGAAGGTTAAGTATTGGTATTTTGTCTAAAGAATTATGAGAATGATTGTATGTGTTGAAATATGGGGATCTCAGTCCAAGTAGAGAAAGCATAAGAGACTTTTAAGTTCTTTTCCCCTTTAGAAATCAAGACGTGTATAATGGCTAGTAATTAATTTGGGGATAACTGATGAGTAGCGTACTTACCCGCCAGAGACTTTTCTTTAAAAAAAGAGTAAATAAAATAAAGAGTTTCAAAGAGAAGTTTAAATCTGGTTTGGAATGTGTTTGGGTAGATTCTTAGCTTTCTTTCATTGCAAATGAAGAGTACGGTGAATGCAAGGCTGCTTTTATCTCGTCTTTACTGATCTATCTTACCAGGAATGTTTTGACTAGGTTGCTTCTTTGTTCGATAAATTAAAGTAATTCATTCCTGGTTTTCCCTTAAAGATTTAATCCTTCCGGGATAGTGTTTTCGCTAGTTTAAGCTAAAAATTGTAAAGAAATCTCCAAAATCTGTTATTTAACTGAATCTATTGGGAGGTTTTTTTTTATATAGTTAGCCTTCACTTAGTTAAATTTTTGATGAATTGTCATTGATCAGGCCTAGAAGATATGAATCATTAGCCTGGTAATTTTCCTTCATTGCTAGTGCTTTCCGGTTTTTTTTTTAGTTCTGTCCATTGCTGCTTACTTAGTTTAAATTTAGTATTAGCTTTTCTTTTTCGTGTGTGGGACCTGGACCAATCTTAATTCGTTAGCTCGGTTCATGCTTTGCTTGGTTTAATTAAGTGAGATGTTTATTTTCTGTTTGCAAAGCATGATCGAGTATTCATTTATAATTCGGCATAAAAGCATAGAGCTTTATTTCATGTTTAAAACTTCTTGTTGTAGCTAAAATAAACCAGGAATGTTATAAAAAATATCAATTTTCTTATGTGAAGGCTTAGTAATATTTTCTGGTTTAGTCGGACAAAATGATTTACCAAAGATGATAATAGGTCAAGATTTTGTTTGCTCACTGCCGCTAACAATACATCCGGACTGAACACCATTTTTTTTTTCTCTTTTCTTTTCGAGTTTAACTTAGCAGACTTCGATTTAGTTTCATTCTCATATCAAAGCTATTTACTTCTTTCTAATATAATGTCAAAACTACGCACGTCTAAGCACAATAAATATTATATGGTTTGATCCTGCCTAGGCTTGAGCGTTGCCCTGTTTATGTGTCATAAGTGTGTGGTGGTTGAATTGTGAATATATGCATATACGTAAAATATACACAGAATATACACAATCTGCTGATTTGTTTTGAGTTTATATCTCATAGGTTTAGCACTATTCATTGCTCGTATACTAATCATTTTCCTTTCATTTTATGCATGACCATCGCATACGAGTCCGAGGGACTCTTCTTCCGCATTCGGTGTTGGGCTAAAAGCCCAACAAACTCTTCTCCGTGTCCAGCCCATCCGCAGCAGTGTACAAAATTTTTACTAGGCCGAGGCCCAACAGCAACAAAATCACAACCGTCCCAAAATGGGCTGAGCCCATTTAACATCATTTGCTCCTCTATTTTATTTTTATGCCTTAATTTTGTATTGCGCAATTAATACTTATTTTGTTTGTTTGTTTCCTTAGATAAAATGAACCTTAGCCAGATTAGTAGGTTTAGTTATTAGTGTAATGGGTAGTTAATTTAAGAGAGAAACTCATCATTAGTCCCATACGTTTCTTTTTTATGTTGAACTATTTATAGCATATATAATATTTATTTTTATTAGAATAATCGATTTGCAAAATAGCACGCCTACATATTTTGGGCTACATGAATCATTTTTATTCTTACTATCTTAGGAATTTCACTAATACGCAAATATAAGCTCGAATATATTTTATAAATAACTTTTTTTAAGTTTTCAGTCAATTACGCATATTTTGAAGCATAGTTAATAAAAGGATAAAGAAAGCTCACATAAGCTCTTTTTTTTTATATATATATTTGCTCTTAAATCGCAAAATTAATTAATATCTCACCATTTGAGTTGTTTCAAGTATTTATTAAAACACTGCACAAACTCGCGTCTTATTCTACTTATATATTTTATGCAAATTTTATTTTAAATAGCATTATTATCTAAAGTCTTTGCAACATTTATAAGTTTATTTTAAACGGCATTTGAAGTTTTCTTTTATGCAAATTATTATATTTTCTACAAATCTCATTTTAAATAACATTTTTTAAAGTCTTAGCAACTTTTATAAGTTTTATTTTAAATGGCATTTAAAATCTTCTTTTATGCAAATTATTATATATTCCCTAAATCCTATCTTAAGCAACATTCTTATATTTTTCTTGAAAAACCTTAGCAACATTTCTTAGCCCCTTTTTAAAATTTCAGGCATCTTATTTAGCATTAATTAATTAACCTAAGTTTGGGCGGATAACTGTAGTTAACGGATTCTAAAGGATGCCTAACCCCTTCCCTTTAGGATAATATAGAACCCTTACCTAGAATCACACTGATTAAGCAGACTATTAACGGAGGTTTAGTTAGTTTTGCCTTAGTTAATAAATTAGGTGTCCTAATTCACCATTAAACTAATTAGGTGGCAACTCCTTAAAACAAAGCAATTTAGAAATCACCAATATGTTGTACTCCACTTTAACCCGGTTAAAAAGGGGTATAACCTCTTGGCGACTCCGCTGGGGAACTTCTAGGTTCTTAACCATAACAAACTTAGGTTGATAATTAATTTGTTGGATGTTTGGTTGTTTTCTTTAGGTTTGCTCTTATTGTTGCCTTGTTTGTTTCTTTTATGTTCTTTTAAGTGATTGCTTTATTATGTGAAATTTTCTATGTAATAATATGTTACTGCTTTCCTTAAATTGGCATTCCGGTCATATTTCTTCCACTTCTGGAAAACTCACACTATCACACGTATACGCGAGGTGTGTTTTGCGCACCCGCAATTTTTTTTCCGTAGAATCCAAATTTTAGGAGAGTTGGCGTATGCGCGGGGTGCTCGAGTAACGGGGACCGCGTAGCCTTCTCAGTCGAGTAGTCCGCTCGGGAACCCTGTGTCTAGTAAGCCAACTCTTAGTTAGCCTAAGATAGAGCTAAGCCAAAACCTTTTTAAGGACATGCACGAGCCTAGGAGGCTTAATACCCAAGGTGTATTAAGTCCATTAGTAAACATTACCAAAATGTCCAAGTGGGTTCATGACCCCAAGCGACGCTTATCATGTTATGTGTGCATTATTTGAAGTTGATTGTGCCAAATATCGACCATTGCTCTAATTAATTAAACTTTAGGATGGTGGGATTTGACTAACCTTTTGTGATGCAGATAGCCATGAAGATCGCGAGTTCTGAAAGAAGCTTGGACGCAATTGAACTTAGCTTATTTTTAGGAATATTTTTTCTTTTCTTATTTGGCATGTAATAAAGCTTAAAAATATTTATATACTTCATTTTGGGAATAGACTCGTTTAATTAATTAAAGAGCAAATGGGATGACATATAATGACACCTTCATCTTTCAAATACACGTTAGGCCTACCTCGGGCATAAGAAGGTCCCCTACGTATTAACACGCGTGACTGTTATTTTATATACTTGTGTTGTGTGCTTGCTTGCTAAGTGGTTTACTTGAATTTATTTGCAATATGCTTGCTTTTGAATTTATTTGCGATTATCACCTGATGCCAAGCTCATTACTTAAATTTATTTGTAGGCTCTTATTTGAATTTATTTGTGAAAAGTTATTACTTGATATTTGCTAACATCATCTTTGTTTCAGAAGAAAAGTAAAATTCATATTTGCTTTGCCGCACAATTGCATATTGTTCATTAATTATTTTTGCATCATCCTCACCTCAAAAAAAAAAAAAAAAACAAACAAACAAAACAAACCAAACCAAAAAAAAAAAAAAAAAAACTATTTATTCTGCGGTTAGCGCACTTTAGCCACTCTAGAGCACCTTTAAGATCGTTCGCATTATTAGCATGGCTCCCGACAAATTTCTAATCGTCGGAGGAAATTTCCTAATTTTCGCATAGATAAACTAGCCTTGAAAATCCTTAAAGTTAACTCTTATCGTTCCAACTCTGTTTTAATAGACATTCTCTTATCGTTATTTGCTTAGTGTCGAACAATTTGCCCCATCAAACCGCAAGTTTTAGAGATTTTTTTTACGGGTACGATCTTCTGTCTCAAATGATGAAACATTCGACCCGTTAGCTCCATGCCTCGTAGAATCCATTTTGCACTCGGTTTACATCATGGAACTTTTACTTTCCAATTCTATCATTTTCAGCATTTATCGTTTCTTCTATTGGTAGATGTCCAAATTTATTGGTCTAATCTATCAAGTGGCACTTCTCGATATTTGTTCGATTTTTGCCTTCATGTTGTTCAAGAATGACTGTTCAAGTAGCTTGCTTCTGCGGAGTCTTCGCTCAGTCAATCACGTCATTCTAGGTCGCTGAAATTTATCTTCGCGCGCCTATTAATTTCAATTTTTGGCATACAAGTCGAAAGACAATCTCATAGGTCTCCTGTCCTTGACATTTTTTGCAACCCGCCAGTGCTTCATAACTCTCGGGTATATTAAATTCAACTGCCTTGCGCCCGATCAATCGTGATCTTCTTTAAGCTAATCTCTTGCATTATTAAAAAAAAAACTTTTTACACATCATCCGAACTACGTTTGACCTGATTTCCTGTCGGATACAGGATACGTAGGCAGCCTATATAAGGCCCGGTCTTATTTACTACAAATTTTAATATTCCCCAAACGAAGGAGCATGAAACTGGGACAATTTTGGGATGCAACCAAGACATTTTGTCAAAACGTCCTAAAATTGGGGCAATTTGTTTTTTTTTTTTAAAAAAAAAATATATATATATATATGCTGGAATTGGTAAGAATTAACTCAGAACCAAGCTTTGGCGTTCGATATGAGTCAGCCTTTCTTCAAATGACATGTTCTACTCCAATGTGGTTTCCTTTCTTCCGATTCATTCTCAATCGTCAGAGCTAAATAGCTGATGATTCATTTTTGTCCATTCGTTTCCTTTATATGACTCAAGACGTCTCTAATCTAGAGCCTGCTTAATTAGATCACGAACTAATCTAACTTTAAAAAAAAAAACGGATTATATATATACATTATTTCGGGCATTTACTTCATGCACTAACATTTTATTTTGTTTATGAAGTTTTACTTTTCTCTTTAAAAGGTTGTCTGGCATTGAACATTGTTTTGGCTGTGAATCTGTATTAAGGACGAGACTATAATGGCAGAGAGATTTGAAGCTTTCAACACCGGTATGGGTTTGGTGCAAGAACAAAACGATAGCAAAGGAAAGGTGGTTCGAAAAAATATTGTAGCCAATCTGGGAAATACCTTAAGCCTTCTTCCTAACACAACCTCAACTCCCAGCAACGTTTCCTTAGCCATTTCGCCTCACTTAGATCCTACCTATACCATTCCACAAATACCTTCAACCTACACTCCTGATCAAGTAGCGATAATTCCTAATCCTCAATTTTCCATAACCACCGCTCAATTTGAGAAAAGTAAGAAAAACGAACTGGCAATATCCCCATACAGGAGGCCTGGAAAGGAAATCAAGTCGCTTTACCATGAAGATTTGGGAAAAGAACTCCACAATTTGAGGAAAGTCGTTAATGAAGAGTTATGTTCAAGGAATTTCCAGATTTTGAAGTATGAAGATTTATGTGTGCATCCAAACGTTGAGCTTCCGTCAGGGTACAAAATACCTAAGTTTAACACTTTCAATGGGAAGGGAGATCCCGTCGCTCATTTAAAGGACTATTGCAGCAGATTAATTGGTATTGGACATATTGAAGCCGTACGAATGAGATTGTTCATTCAAAATTTATCAGGATAAGCACTCTATTGGTACACTAAACAAGATTTTAGCAAATGGCTTACGTGGGAAGATATGGCCCGCGGATTTATAAAGCAATTCGAGTTTAACAATGGAGGCGGTCCGCACATAGCCGATTTGCTTAGAATAAAGAAAACGCCACATGAGACTTTCCAAGAATATGCCATACGATGGAGGTTAGAAGCTTAAAAAATACATCCTCCATTATCCGAGAGGGAATTGATCTCAACCTTCATCCAAATTCAGGAAGACTTATATTATGATAAGTTGCTCGGAGCTTGTGCACACAACTTCTCTGATTTGATTAGGATTGGTAGAGAACTAGAAAATGCCTTTCAAGAAGGAAGAATTATAGATAGCTCAGCAACACAAGACGTTCACCAAACCTTCCAAGCGAAGATACTAGGAAATCTGCAAAGTGAAATGAAGGAAAACCAATTTGCTTCCACGACTATGCATTAAGCGCAATGCCATAAAAGTCACCAAATTTTTCAATCTCATGCCACTATGCAATGCCCTTGTCAGCAAAACTCCCAGCAAGGCTACCAACGACGGGTTCACCAAGCAGAATCAAGATCTCAACATAAAAAGAAGAGGAAATCTTTTTGCTTCACTACTCTAAATGAACCATTGGCAAATATATTTAAGAGGTTGAGTGCTAAGGGTATTCTACAACCAAATAAGGGATTTATACCTAAGCATCCACCGCCAAACTTTGATTTATCTAAGAGTTGTGCTTATCACTCAAACATTCAAGGACATGACATTGAAGAATGTCCAGCACTAAGATTTAAGATTCAAAGCATGATTGAAAATGGCAAGATAAAGCTACAGCTAGAGCCTTCAACCGGTAATATTGCAAACACAAAGACAACTGTTGTTAAGGGCGATTCATCGAAACTGGCACCAAGGCATTTGAAAAGAAAGCGTGCAACAAGTCAAGCAGACTGATAGGGACATCATCTCGCCAATCGAGAATATCATCCTCCACATGCCCATCTTTAGGAATAGCCGCTATCTTGTAATCTTTTCTAGACTTTTTCAATGAACTACGGTCGACCTGATTCCTGTTAGTAGTAGGATACGTAGGCGCCCATGTTGGGTCCGGTCTCAATAAATAAAAAAATCCCAATTTTCCCCCCATAGCCGAACTGGAGAAATTTTGCAGACAGCTTATCCCAAGCCATATTCACATAATCAGATTTCCGCAATGGCATAGCAACGAGAAGCGCAGATTCAAAGCCAAAGCTTCAATGTTCAATGCAAGGCAACCACTTCCCTTTATACTAACAAATTTTCTTTGAGTAACGCAGAACCGATTTTTAGCTACTCCTCAACGATAATGCACGGCATACGAATCTTAGCATCAAGAAAGCATCACGAAAGTCATGAAGCAAAGGATGATTCAAAATCAACACAAATTTCGAAACTCATAATTTTCTTTGAGCGCAGGAATTTTATTTATGGAAACATTTTAGCAAGGTGAAATATCACCAAGGTTTCCAGTTGCGGAAGCCGAAGTATGCTTACAGCTTTGCAGGGACTGCGCATCGAGCGGTTTGAATCTTCCTATAACACGCACAAATATTATTGCTTTCAAATGCTCTGCGCATGCACTACTATTTTAAATACCACGCACCACATATGCACTATTGCTTTCAAATGCTCTGCGCATGCACTACTATTTTAAATACCACGCACCACATATGCACTATTGCTTTAAATTCCCCGCACTGCATGCACTACTATTTTAAATACCACTCACCACATATGCACTATTGCTTTAAATTCCCCGCACTACATGCACTACTATTTTAAATACCACGCACTGCTGCTTTAAATTTCCCGCACTGCATGCACTACTATTTTAAATACCACGCACTTCTGCTTTAAATTCCCTGCACTGCATGCACTATTATTTTTAATACCACGCACTGCATATGCACTATTGTTTTAAACTCTCCGCACTGCATGCACTACTATTTTAAATACCACGCACTGCATATGCACTATCGCTTTAAATTTCCCGCACTGCATACGCACTACTGCTTTCAAATGTCCCGCACTGCAAAAGCACCGCACCTGCATTGCATTATTACTTCCAAATGCCCCGCAAAGGCACATCATCATTGTTCGCAAACGCACAACATTTGGGTTCGTCCACCCTAAAATAGGATATTGGGTTCTTCCACCCTAAAATAGGATATTGGGTTCTTCCACCCTAAAATAGGATACTTGGGTTCTTCCACCCTAAAATAGGATATTTGGGTTCTTCCACCCTAAAATAGGATATTGGGTTCTTCCACCCTAAAATAGGATACTTGGGTTCTTCCACCCTAAAATAGGATACTTGGGTTCTTCCACCCTAAAATAGGATATCGGGTTCTTCCACCCTAAAATAGGATATCAGGTTCTTCCACCCTAAAATAGGATGCTTGGGTTCGTCCACCCTAAAACAGGATACACGGGTTTCTTCCACCCTAAAATAGGACATTTTGGGCTCAACCGCCTTTCATATGATGCATGAGCTGCGCACCGCTCTTCGCATCGCTTGCATATATTACAGGGGCCATGCACCGCCCTTTGTAAATTTCTGCATAAGGCTGAGCACCGCCTTTCATATATTTCATGGGCCATGCACCGCCCTTTTTAAATTTCTGTATAAGGCTGTGCACCGCCTTTCATATATTACATGGGCCATGCACCGCCCTTTGTAAATTTCTGCATAAGGCTGAGCACCGCCTTTCATGTTTACTGGGCCATGCACCGCCCTTTTTAAATTTCTGCATAAGGCCATGCACCGCCTTTCATATGATACATGAGCTGCGCACCGCTCTTCGCATCGCTTTCATATATTCACTGGGCCATGCACCGCCCTTTTAAATTTCTGCATAAGACCATGCACCGCCTTTCATATGATGCATGAGCTGCGCACCGCTCTTCGCATCGCTTGCATATATTATAGGGGCCATGCACCGCCCTTTGTAAATTTCTGCATAAGGCTGAGCACCGCCTTTCATATATTTCATGGGCCATGCACCGCCCTTTTTAAATTTCTGTATAAGGCTGTGCACCGCCTTTCATATATTACATGGGCCATGCACTGCCCTTTGTAAATTTCCGCATAAGGCTGAACACCGCCTTTCATACATTGCATGGGCCATGCACCGCCCTTTGCATCGCTTGCATATATTACAGGGGCCATGCACCGCCCTTTGTAAATTTCTGCATAAGGCTGAGCACCGCCTTTTATATATTTCATGGGCCATGCACCGCCCTTTTTAAATTTCTGTATAAGGCTATGCACCGCCTTTCATATATTACATGGGCCATGCACCGCCCTTTGTAAATTTCCGCATAAGGCTGAGCACCGCCTTTCATACATTGCATGGGCCATGCACCGCCCTTTTAAATTTCTGCATGGGCTGCGCACCGCCCTTTGCATCGCTTGCATATATTACAGGGGGCCATGCACCGCCCTTTGTAAATTTCTGCATAAGGCTGAGCACCGCTTTTCATATATTTCATGGGTCATGCACCGCCCTTTTAAATTTCTACATAAGGCTGAGCACCGCCTTTCATATATTACATGGGCCATGCACCGCCCTTTGTAAATTTATGCATAAGGCTGAGCATCGCCTTTCATATATTACATGGGACATGCACCGCCCTTTTAAATTTCTGCATAAAGCCATGCACCGCCCTTTTAAATTTTCGCATAAAGACATTGCACCGCACCTGCCTTGTTTTATTATTATTTTATTAATGCCCTGCATATGCTCGCAGCCGCATTGCACCGCACTTGCATCGCTGTATTTCAATATTTTTATCTAGTTTTTAGTTTCGCAGGAGCTTTAGCGCAACGTGGAACTATTTCTTCGGCAGCGAACTGGGGCAATACGTCGGGAAGAACAAGCAGACTTCTCGACAAGGGTCAAAGATCTACCTCGAACACTCGGCTCCAAATTCAAATTTCCCGTTCATATTCCAGCACAATCAATTTTCAGGGTTCTATCACAATACCCAGTGTCATTATAATTCGACACTGGGACAATTTTTTTTTGCGAAGGTTCGCATCAAATCGTGAGTTGCCAGTCATAGGTGTCGTAGTCTTCCCAGAACTACACACGGCCTGATTCTCGTGCAACCCGAGATATGTAGGCGATTCAGAGACCAGAGTTCGGCCGTAATTTTCTTTACCCTTAGTCCTTCATAATCCTCTAGCCGGGACAAAATAGGCTACTAAGTCAACATCTTTGCCCGAAAATTCTTTCATCATTACCAGGCAAAGAGGGACAAGTTGTTGACACCCAATTTTGTCCCGCCTCTTCCCCGAAATACCTATTAATACTTCTGGTATTTTTGAAAATTAAAAATATGCACATGAGTTTTACTATAATTATTAGTCTTTTATTAACACCCACGTTTTATTTATTCTACTGCAATTATTATTATTATTATTATTATTATTATTACTATTATTATTAATTATTATTATTATTCTCAAAATTGTCACCAATTATTATTATTCTTGTCATTTCTGTTATCATAATTATTATTATTATTAATCAGTATCATCAGTGTCATTTTGTTATTAATTATTAATCATCATTATCATCGTTGTTTTATTATTGTCATTATTTTTATCAATAATCGTTATTTATTATTGTTATTATCATTATTTTATTATTATCCTTATTATTATTATCATTATTATTTTGTCATTATTATTGTTATCACTATTATTATTAATTTATTATCATTTTGGTTATTATCATTATCCTTAATTTATCATCATTTACTGTTATTTTTATTATCGATAATTTTTATTTGTTATTATCATTATTTTTATTATTAATTATTATTATTATTATTATTATTATTATTATTATTATTATTAATTATTATCATTATTATTACTGTTATTCTGTTAGTAATTATCAATATTTGTTATCTATTATTACCATTATTATTGTTATTATTATTATTATTATTATTATTATTATTACTATTATTATTATTATTATTATTGTTGTTGTTGTTGTTGTTGTTGTTGTTGTTGTTGTTGTTATTACCACCACAATCATTATTATGGGCATCAGTATTATCGTCATCATTTAACATTATCATTGCTGTTAATTATTAGTATTATTATTATTAGCGGTATTATTACCGCTAGTCATTCGTTACGGTTATTTAGTATTATTGAAACTTGCATTTCTCGGCATTTTATCAACTTCCGCATACACATCGCATTTTATTTCGCACATTTAAAATGATAGCTTTATTTATTGTTTAAAATATTATTGCACGGTCATTGCAACATCATATAATTCTATTATCCGGGTCTTTTATAATTACATATCTCCGTACTAGGTGATATTCTGGCACCCTTGGTACATCGTCAATCAAAATAGGTCTCTTATACAGATTTAGGAGCCAAACTATTTCTTGCACTCGGTCCTTATTTTGACTTACCGGACCCCAAATCAAAGTCCGATTAACTCCTAATATTTTTTTTTTGGACTAGCCTATATTTTGTCCCAAAATTTTAGATCAGTCATTATTCTAATTCACTAGCCCATTCTTTAAATACCCAGTCTAAAAATCGACCCGGTCCACAAATGGACCGGGTCCGGCCCATTTTTTTTTAAAAAAATAAGGGGAAAACCCCTCATCCCTTCATTCTCTTCTGCCTCATCCTTTCCTCTCCTCTCCCTTTCCCTTCACCCCCCAAAAAACCCTAGCCGCCTCTTCTCCTTTCCCGCCTCTCCGTCGACGCTCCCACTTCCCCCTTTCACTCCTGATTCTCCGCTTCCCCCACTTATCCCTGTTCCCCGTTCTTCTCTCTCTCCCGCTCCTCCTCTCTATTTAGTCAACACGAAGCAAAATAAAAGGGGGGGAGTTGAATCGAGGGACAGGGGAACAACAGAGAGGGAGAACACGAGGAAGAAAAAGGAGACGCACAGCAACAAACCAAAACCCTCTAAAAAGGAACAAATTTCCAGTGGTCCAAATCCTTAAAAAATCAAAATCGGAGAACCCCCCAAAACAATTGCCTCGCAAAGAAAGAAATTCCCCAAGAATTAGATCGTTTTTTGGCCAAATAAAATTCCTTGAACGGGAGTATCTGTAGCTGTGGAGTTTTCCCTAAATGTTAGCCCACTATTTTTGGTAGTCAAAGCATTGAATCGTCTGTTTTTTTCGCCTTTATTACTTCTGTTACTATTGTTTCGCATCCGAGTCTCCGCAAACTCGGAGATTTGTAGTGTTCGAGCTTGAATCGGAGACGCGCGCCTCACTTCGCTGCACCCGCAAAAGGTCAGTTTATCAAAAAATTAAATCTTTCCTTACGTTTTCTTCACCGTCGAAACATGATGAACTAGATGGAGTGATAGAATTATGTGTTAGATTTCCATTTGCTTAGAAATCATGCTGTTAGAATTTTTTTTGTTGACAGTGTATGAGTTAAGCTATATATGATGAATAATTTTTTTTCCTACTATATATGATGGGGTATATTGACGGTAAAAGGCATTAACATATTATTCATGTTTTGATCTTTGGTGCTTCTTAAATGATAAGACATGGTCACGTATTTAGTATTTTCGTTAGGAATCAGATGTTTGTTTGCTAACAGGATAAAAGATCGTGTTCCTAGGTATTTGTTAATCTTATCTTCATACGCGAGTTGAGATATAATGGTTGTGGATGACTTGTCATAATGCTGTGAAGTAGTATCATATAATATGAATCCTGGGTCTTAGAATGTATATAGAGAGTTTTAGAGGGCTTCCAAATGCAAAGCATGGCACCTATGAACTCACTGGGTAACCTGTGAAACCTGTTGAAGTCCCTGATCATCTTTGTCCTTTAATGTCCATGGTTTGATGAATAGACTAAGCACATCACATTCAAGTATGTTACGTTTATGGTAAATGTTCAAATTTTTTTGGAAAGTATGTGATTAAGAAGTCTACATGCTTTGCCCAAATCCCATTGTGGTAGTGTAGTCTTGCCATCAATCTTGTTTAAGCTTAAAGTCCAGTCTACTTTAAAGGGTTTAATCATGATTCGAAGCCTGAAACATGCTAGACTTAGTGGGTGTACCTCTGTACGAATAACCTGCAAACAAATGAAGTACTTGAATGTGTTAAAAGCTCACCAGAATCCCGTATGTGTTCTCATGAAGTGGTCTGTGCCAAGATAGGTTTTAAACTTGATAGTTGCTAATACTCCATGTCATCTGGTAATCTCATATATGTTTGAATGTGTCATCTTTGGCTGAATGTTTGTTTAGGTGGGTAAATTTGTCTAGAAGGTTAAGTATTGGTATTTTGTCTAAAGAATTATGAGAATGATTGTATGTGTTGAAATATGGGGATCTCTGTCCAAGTAGAGAAAGCATAAGAGACTTTTAAGTTCTTTTCCCCTTTAGAAATCAAGACGTGTATAATGGCTAGTAATTAATTTGGGGATAACTGATGAGTAAATAAAATAAAGAGTTTCAAAGAGAAGTTTAAATCTGGTTTGGAATGTATTTGGGTAGATTCTTAGCTTTCTTTCATTGCAAATGAAGAGTACGGTGAATGCAAGGCTGCTTTTATCTCGTCTTTACTGATCTATCTTACCAGGAATGTTTTGACAAGGTTGCTTCTTTGTTCGATAAATTAAAGTAATTCATTCCTGGTTTTCCCTTAAAGATTTAATCCTTCCGGGATAGTGTTTTCGCTAGTTTAAGCTAAAAATTGTAAAGAAATCTCCAAAATCTGTTATTTAACTGAATCTATTGGGAGTTTTTTTTTTTATATAGTTAGCCTTCACTTAGTTAAATTTTTGATGAATTGTCATTGATCAGGCCTAGAAGATATGAATCATTAGCCTGGTAATTTTCCTTCATTGCTAGTGCTTTCCGTTTTTTTTTTTTTTAGTTCTGTCCATTGCTGCTTACTTAGTTTAAATTTAGTATTAGCTTTTCTTTTTCGTGTGCGGGACCTGGACCAATCTTAATTTGTTAGCTCGGTTCATGCTTTGCTTGGTTTAATTAAGTGAGATGTTTATTTTCTGTTTGCAAAGCATGATCGAGTATTCATTTCTAATTCGGCATAAAAGCATAGAGCTTTATTTCATGTTTAAAACTTCTTGTTGTAGCTAAAATAAACCAGGAATGTTATAAAAAATATCAATTTTCTTATGTGAAGGCTTAGTAATATTTTCTGGTTTAGTCGGACAAAATGATTTACCAAAGATGATAATAGGTCAAGATTTTGTTTGCTCACTGCCGCTAACAATACATCCGGACTGAACACCTTTTTTTTTTTTTCTCTTTTCTTTTCGAGTTTAACTTAGCAGACTTCGATTTAGTTTCATTCTCATATCAAAGCTATTTACTTCTTTCTAATATAATGTCAAAACTACGCACGTCTAAGCACAATAAATATTATATGGTTTGATCCTGCCTAGGCTTGAGTGTTGCCCTGTTTATGTGTCATAAGTGTGTGGTGGTTGAATTGTGAATATATGCATATACGTAAAATATACACAGAATATACACAATCTGCTGATTTGTTTTGAGTTTATATCTCATAGGTTTAGCACTATTCATTGCTCGTATACTAATCATTTTCCTTTCATTTTATGCATGACCATCGCATACGAGTCCGAGGGACTCTTCTTCCGCATTCGGTGTTGGGCTAAAAGCCCAACAAACTCTTCTCCGTGTCCAGCCCATCCGCAGCAGTGTACAAAATTTTTACTAGGCCGAGGCCCAACAGCAACAAAATCACAGCCATCCCAAAATGGGCTTAGCCCATTTAACATCATTTGCTCCTCTATTTTATTTTTATGCCTTAATTTTGTATTGCGCAATTAATACTTATTTTGTTTGTTTGTTTCCTTAGATAAAATGAACCTTAGCAAGATTAGTAGGTTTAGTTATTAGTGTAATGGGTAGTTAATTTAAGAGAGAAACTCACCATTAGTCCCATACGTTTCTTTTTTATGTTGAACTATTTATAGCATATATAATATTTATTTTTATTGGAATAATCGATTTGCAAAATAGCACGCCTACATATTTTGGGCTACATGAATCATTTTTATTCTTACTATCTTAGGAATTTCACTAATACGCAAATATAAGCTCGAATATATTTTATAAATAACTTTTTTTAAGTTTTCAGTCAATTACGCATATTTTGAAGCATAGTTAATAAAAGGATAAAGAAAGCTCACATAAGCTTTTTTTTTTATATATATTTTTGCTCTTAAATCGCAAAATTAATTAATATCTCACCATTTGAGTTGTTTCAAGTATTTATTAAAACACTGCACAAACTCGCGTCTTATTCTACTTATATATTTTATGCAAATTTTATTTTAAATAGCATTATTATCTAAAGTCTTTGCAACATTTATAAGTTTATTTTAAACGGCATTTGAAGTTTTCTTTTATGCAAATTATTATATTTTCTACAAATCTCATTTTAAATAACATTTTTTAAAGTCTTAGCAACTTTTATAAGTTTTATTTTAAATGGCATTTAAAATCTTCTTTTACGCAAATTATTATATATTCCCTAAATCCTATCTTAAGCAACATTCTTATATTTTTCTTGAAAAACCTTAGCAACATTTCTTAGCCCCTTTTTAAAATTTCAGGCATCTTATTTAGCATTAATTAATTAACCTAAGTTTGGGCGGATAACTGTAGTTAACGGATTCTAAAGGATGCCTAACCCCTTCCCTTTAGGATAATATAGAACTCTTACCTAGAATCACACTGATTAAGCAGACTATTAACGGAGGTTTAGTTAGTTTTGCCTTAGTTAATAAATTAGGTGTCCTAATTCACCATTAAACTAATTAGGTGGCGACTCCTTAAAACAAAGCAATTTAGAAATCACCAATATGTTGTACTCCGCTTCAACCCGGTTAAAAAGGGGTATAACACTTATTTCCTCCTAATCATGCGGGAATCTGACTTACTCTTTCCATTACTTATTTAGTATTAGTATCTTCCATTGCATTTGGTTCTGTTAGACGTCTAACATTGGCAAGTATTCTGCAAAGTGGAACTTCTCTTTGAACGGATGCTCAAACAAAAAACATATAAAAAAAAAACCAACAAAAGAAATCCACTTGGGTCCAAAATTTTCATGTATTGCACCTAAGAGTGTGGCCTAATGGTCAATGAATTGGGTGTAACTCTTGGAGTTAAGGGTTTAAATATTAGTAGGAAAAGTACTAGGTGATTTTTAACATTTGTCTAAGTGGTGAGCAAAGCTTCCCACTACGGCAATACTTGTGCTAGCCGGAAGTGGCAGCTACCCAAACCCAATGGAATTAGCCGAGACGTGCACAAGAAACAGGCTGGTTGAACACCACTGTTATATAAAAGCTCACGGTCTCTTTAAGTCTCTGGACATTTTATTTATTCGTGAAGAGTACACGAGGCTTTAAGATCTTTGAAAAAAGTATTGATTTGAAGTAAAAATTGTTCAATTTTGCAGGATTTTGGTCATCAAAGTTAAAGGACTCAAGACAGCTTCTTTTACTAAATTAATATTGTGTGATAAACCTCTGTAAGTGGGATGATTGACATTTTGACGTTGATTCTTCTACTTTGAGTTTCAGTAACTTGGGTTGTGCATCACTCGATTAATTCCACCCATTTTCTCAACATGGATACGTGAAACACTGGGTGCATAGAAGTCAATTCTTGCGGTAACTCAAGCTCATAAGCCACTTGACCAATCCTTCGCAGGATCTTGTAAGGTCTGATATAACTGGGACTAGATTTCCCTTTCTTTCCAAACCTCATGACACCCTTTCAGTTAGACCTTTAGGAACACCCAATCAGGGGTGTCAATGGTTTTCAAACAACCGACCTGACCGACCGAATCGTACCATACCGAACCGATTTTTACGTTATTTTTAATAAAACCGACGAATTTTTATATATTATAATCGAACCGAATAATTGGGTAGGTTTTTTATTTTATAAAAATAAACCGAAAATATATCGAACCATACCGAATAAGTTTATGTGTAAAATATATTTTATATATTAAGTTTAAATATATAAATTTTAAAAATTTTGCCTTGGGTTTGGAATGATGAAATGACTACAAGTCGGCAACATAATTAACACATAAGTTCCAACTCTGAAACCTATTATACTACTCCAATTGAAATTAAATTAGTTTTAGCATCTCTAATAACTAGTAGCTACAAGGCATTCCAATGAACTTGGATAGAAAGCTACAAAGTATTAGATATCTTTCCTCTCGTATGATTTTTAACTTTTCTTATTGGATACTTAATCTTAGTAGTCTCAGTTGTTGAGTCTCATCTTGATTGGTTTTTTCACCCTCGTGCAATCCAAAATACATTTTTTGTTTTTTGTTAACATTAATTTACACTACTGTAAAATAGTGGGATAAATCTTTATTCTTGTTGTCTTTCATGTTTTCTTGATTCATCACCTTTTAATCCATAAAAATATCTAGAGATTTTCTGTCAATGTCCTATAGAAATATGTATGATATTGTATCTTAATTTTAATAGTGACTATAACATGATGTTCATTAAAAAAAACTCGAAAATTAATCGAACGGTACCGATACCGAAGAGAAACTACATGATGAGACAGTTTCGGAAATTTCAATTTTGTTCTACAAAATAAAATAACCGAAAATTTGGTACGTTTAAATTTTATAAAAATAACTGCCCGAACCGTACCATTGACACCCCTACACCCAATCATCAACCTGAAACTCTAAATCCCTTCACCGCACATCTGAATAGGACTTCTGGCGACTTTGAGCCGTTCACAAATGCTCCTGCATTAACTTGACTTTTTCTATAGCCCGATAGACTAAGGACCCGTTTAGCCATGAAATTTTTTCACTTTTTTCCTAAAAAATATTTCACTTTATTTGGAAATTAGTGTTTGGCCATGAAAACTCCAAATACAACTTGAAGTTGTATTTGGAATTTGAAAAACGACTAAAACCTTGTTTTCAATTTTTTCACTTGCAATACACTCAAACAACCAAATATTCTTTGCAAAAACAATAACCAAACACAACTCCATCCTCAACTCCACCTTCAACTCCAAAATTCCAAAATTCGCACTTTGAAAATTTTGCATAAAGCTCACGTGTTACACTCCGCACTTTCAGAGCATGAGAATGCCATGTACATCACCGTAGTAATGGAGTATCGGAGACGTCCCATGATGTTTTGGAAGGTACAAGCCATGGGAAGTACATAACAAAGAAGTAAAGGATGAATTACGATCTCGTAAGTCGTAATCGGGAAAGACTATTTTGAAACACAAGAACATGGCCATTATCAAGTATAATAAATGATAAATATCATGCAGGAGGAGTAGTACGACTTTGGAGAAAGGATGGGTAAAGTTTCGTATGAAAATTTTGGTCCAAATTGAGGGACGACTATCTCTTAGCATATGAAATGTTTTGGAGTGAAACAAAAGCCTAAAATGAAGTTAGTTGAGTCTAGTTTCCAACGCAATAAACCGCTCGTCGATAGGACATCGGAGTAGAAAATTATGGACGGTACAAGTTCAGCTGACAGACCAGAAACGCGTGCTACAATACTGCTACAGTAAACTACTACAGTGACCCGACCCGAATTTGACCCTATATAAATGGTAATAACCCCTTTTTTTCATCAGATTTTGCCTAGAAAATTCCAGAAAAATCAGAAGAGGGAGTGAGAGAATAAAAAAGTGAGCAATTTTCAAGTAGCGGAGTAGTAGTTTAGGTCCGGGTAGAGCATGGTTGTGTTTGTAGTCTTGTTTTGCGGTGGATTCGGTTTGGATTCTTGGCAAACACTGAATATATTGCTGTCCTAGTAAGAATAAGGTATGAATCTCTGCTTATTAATATTATTTTTGGTTTATTCACAAAGATAAAGTCGTTAAATAATCGTATAGCGGGTTGGCTAGTTGTGAAAATTGGAAAACATCGTGAGGGATGTTTTGTGATACATAATGGTGTTGGATATGATGTTATGGATGTTGCTATTGTTGTTATTGTTGTTGGTTGTTGATATTATGATTTCGGGCTAGGCATATAAACAGGGGAGATGCTGCCCGAATTTCGGCAGATTCTAAATGGATTTAAGTTAAGGGTTTAAGACGAGCGTATGACGATGATCCTAACAATAGTATGAATGGTTGTATATGTAGATTACGAGGCTACGAATGATCTTAAGTGAATTGCAAGACAGGAAGTAAGTTGGAAGTTGAGAAATTATCTTCCAGGTATGTTAAGGCTAAACCCTTTCTTTTCAAAGGCATGATTCCTTTCTTGTGAACCCATACATGTTTCCTAAAATGTCCTTATTCTCAAAAGCTAGAGATTCATGATTCATGGAGTTCTTTGATGCTAAAGATAAACGTATTTTGTGATGACGATGATCCTATTTCTAGAAACTCCTATGTTATAATTCCCTACATATGTTTCATAACCTCCTTCCTTTCAAAAGTTAGAGTTTATGATTCAAAGGCATGACTTCTTTCTTGATAATCCATAAATGTTTTCCAAAATCTCCCTATTTTCCGAGTCAAAGATTTATGATTCTATAAGCTTTTATGACAATAACAACGGACATGTTTTTACAATGTTAATGACGATGCTAAAGATGAGAACGTTTCTATGATGATTACGACGATGATGATGATTTCATATTTAAAAGTCCCAAGCTTATGATTTCAATGTAAATATGAGAATGTTGAGTTATTTTCGTGATTCTCTTGATTTTTATTCATTGTTGTTGATCTCGCCTTATAATAATTGTTCCTTCAAGGTGAGATAGAACGATGATGATTATTCCATAATATAATCGGAGGTTACCGACCTTACGTCACTCCGATAGAGTCGTATCTTTTATTTAGTTCTCATGCACTGCTTTATATATATGTATGTATTTTCTCACACCGCGCCGCGCTATAGTCGGCCGGGCATGGCACGTAGATGTGCACACCATTGCAGTGGGCATGTTATGATATTGCCCCGGACGCGGGGTAATGATGATAACACCGAGCCTCAATGGCCGGGCATGATACTATATATATAACACCGAGCCTTAATGGCTGTGCATGATACTATATATATATATGACACCGAGCCTTAATGGTCGGGCATGGTACTATGTATCAATATAAAATGTTTTTTTAAGGCTAAGCATGCATGGCATCCAAATGTACAAGTTAT
This sequence comes from Lycium barbarum, assembly GCF_019175385.1. Classification (NCBI taxonomy): domain Eukaryota; kingdom Viridiplantae; phylum Streptophyta; class Magnoliopsida; order Solanales; family Solanaceae; genus Lycium; species Lycium barbarum. Next base: position 119,243,592 of record NC_083345.1, on the reverse strand, counting down.
CTCTCTTATTCCATGTTACCTTCTATATCTATATTATGTTGTTATTCATGCCTTACATATTCAGTACATTTTTCGTACTGACGTCCCTTCTTGTGGACGCTGCGCTCATGCCCGCAGGTAGGCAGGGAGACGGATCAGACCCGTAGGTGTTCTATCAGCAGATTCTCAGAAGCACTCCACTTACTTCGGAGCTGCAGTCTATTTGGTATTGTCCTTATGATCATTTGTATTCTATGTAGAGGCTCGTAGACGTGTGTGTACAGTTAGATGTTTTATAGCTCCACCGGTTCATATTGTTGTATAATATTTTGGTGGCCTTGTCGGCCTTATTTTGAGCTCTTGATACTTTACTGTTAGCCTTGCCGGCTTTATGATATACGTTATGTTGTGGGCACCTTGTCGGTCCGCATATGAATATATGTGCTGAATGATCGGATATTTCTATGTTAGGCCTTTTCTGCGTGCAGGTGTTCTTTGAGTTATGATATATAATGTTCAAAGTAACGGATGAGTCAGGTGGTTCCCGGCCTACGGGTCGGAGCCCGTCATACTCCTAATAGGGGTGTGACATCACGATCCTGAAGTGTCTGCAACACTATTCTGAGATGTTCTGCATGATCAGTCTCACTACAGGAATACACCAAAATTTCATCAATAAAGACAATGAAAAATAACTCAAAGCTTGAAGACCCCGTTCATATGGTCCATAAAAGTGGTTGGTGCATTTTCCAACCCAAATGACATGGCAAGAAATTCAAAATGACCATAATGGGTTCTGAAAGCTGTCTTTAAAATATCAACTTCCTTAACCTTTAACTGATGGTATCCTAATCTGAGGTCAATCTTTGAATAACACTAGCACCCTGAAGTTGGTCAAATAAGTCATCAATTCTGGGGAGAGGATACTTGTTCTTAATGGTGACTTTGTTCAACTGATGGTAGTCAATGCACATGCGTACGTATGCATCTTTCTTTCAGACAAACTGGATTGGCACGCCCCAAGGTGAGACACTTGGCCTAATAAATCCCTTCTCGAGAAGATCTTTCAACTGGGATTTTAACTCTTTCAACTCTGCTAGAGCCATTTTGTATACCGAAATAGATATCGTCTCAGTGTAGGAAAGTAGATCAATTCCAAAATCTATCTCCCTGTCGGGAGGAACTCCGGGGAGATCTTCTAGGAAAACTTCTGGAAACACATTAATGACTGGTATTGTAACGACCAATTGATCGTTATTGCAATTTTGACCCATTTACTCCCGTTGACCCTTACCCAAGTCCTGTCAAATGATTCTGACCCGCGGGGATTGGCAACACAATTTCTGAGGTAATAGGGCGAGTTTATTGTGATTTGTGAGAATTAAAGCCTTAAAGTAAAAAAAAACCTTTGATCAATAGTTGACTTTTCGGTAAACGGACCTTTTTCAAAAATTCGTCAATTCCGTGAGATTTGGAGGGTCGATTATGACTTGATGGGGTATTTAATCTGGTTCCCCAAGCACTCGGGAGTGTTTTGTGCTATTGGTTGGAAAGTTAGTTTTTGGCCGTTGGGGGGTTGATCCGGTCAAATAGAGCTCCGATGGAAAATTCGAGGCCACGAGTAAGTCCGTAGCATGTTTTTACTATGTGTGCCTATTTATATTGTATCTGGGAGGTCTCGGGTGGAGGCAGTATTTGGGGTGAAACTTGGTGAAAAACTAGAATTCTGTTAGTCCTAGTGTCTCGCCCCAGCGGACCCACCTCAGCGAGGCTTGGTCCGCAGGTGCGAATTTCTTGTTACGTTACTGAGATCCGCCTCAGCAGATGGTCCTCCGCAGAAACGGAACCCCTTACATTGGAGCGCGAATCGCTGAATCAGAATCAGTAAATGCCCTAATTCGAACCACTTCTTTCCCATTCAAAAAATTAATTCTTCAAGTGACTCAAATGCGATTTGAAATGTATTCAGAGTTGATTCATATTGGGGTAAGCCTCCTTTATCTTGTTCTTATTTATTTACCTTCCTAAGCTAGAAGTCTATGATGGGATCTAGAAAAGCTAGTTTGAGAAGATGAGTCTTAACCTTAAGTGTGTTAATTGAATTTTAGGCCATGAATGTGAGTTTAATTGATGAATCTTGCTATTCTGATCATGTAATCTTGTGAGTTAGTAAATGATAAGCTTGAATCTCTAACTTGGGTTGAGGAGTTAATTATGGAAAACTAGGGTTTATGCCTAAATTGAGAATTTTATCTTGAATGATGAAATTGATCAATAATTGAGCTTAATTTGCAATTGAAGAGTAGAATTGAACTTCTAGAATGTTGGGTTACCTTTTCCACTCTTGAAATACCCGTTTTACCCTTGTGGGTCTGATTTCCCTCCTTTCTTTAGTTGATTTTTTATTCAAAGGAATATGTAGCAATATGGGTACCGTTATTCCCCGTTTCTAATTTAGATTTCTATAATGACTAGACTTGAGTATTCAGAGGCTCTTCGGAAGGGCAAGACTCACATTTGACGGTTCGTGGACCAACTCGGCATCGAGGTAGGTTACGGATTACCTTTCGATTAGACTTCAATTAGCGAAACATATGTAGAATTTAATTATTGACAGAGAAAGTATGTTAAGCCTTCAAGTATGAAGTTGGGATGGATATTCTTAGATTGGTAATGTTGATGACTTTATGGGCTTGTTGCCTTGTTATTGTGAGTTGATTTGTCTCCATGTGTGCGGTGTTGGGCTTGTTGCCTGTTTACTATGTTGTTGTTGTGATGCATTCACCTCTCACCTATCTTGCCACTTATCATCGATAAAGGAAAGAACAATGATTTAGGATTGGTATTGGGATGTGTGTTCATATAGAGGCAAGAATGCGATTTGAATATGATTTACACTTGATATTGATATCATGCATAGCATTCATACACAATCTACATGATTCATTGATATGAACTGTGATTTGATATTAACAATGATAAGTGAGGAAGTAAAACATCCAAGGCTTCTTATTGTGGTGTTTGCTACATGCATACCTCATACAGCACCTCATGCATATATTACTTGATGTTACCTATGTGGTCCGAAGGGAAAATGTTCCAGACGTGGCATTGCACACATTTGGGGTTAAGTTTGTATTGGTAAATAATTTACGGATGTTGTTATGGTTATTCATCCCCATGATCACACATGAATTCGACATTCATGCACACATTTCATCCTACATTTCTCATGGTATGTGATGTGGTCCCAATGGATAAATTGATGGAAAAATATTATAGAAATGTATGATGAGAAAGTGAAGAATAAAAGTCACCTCTAGGCTGTGTGCGAAGTGGCTAGTGTTATGGAAGTCATCTCTAGGTTGTGTGTGGAGTGGCTAGTGTTGTGGAAGTCATCTCTGAGTTATGTGCGGAGTGACTGGTACATGGACTTCGCGGGTCCCCCATGGGTCATGACTATCGAGACGTGGATTTTTTTCCGTCCATAGCAAGTGTGTACAGTATGAGACAGTTGGTCAGTGCATTGCATTGCATCACACCTGCATTTATATTACCTCTGTTACGGTCCGCTTTTACGCTCGCGCATAAAAGATTCTCTTAAATTGGTCTCTTTGTCGTGAACAAACAGAGTCGCCATCTAATTTATTGAATGGGAATTAGGAAACCAATTTAAAGATTAATTATTGAAAACCTTTAAATAAAATCCAGAGAACGGGTAAGGGTTCTTGTGATCCCCCGAGGAAGGTTTTAAGCACCTCGGTATTAAGGATCCGCCCAATGCGGTTTACCTACGGATCTAACATTTTATGGCTAAAAATTTGTATAACTTATTTGTCAAATGTGTTTATATGTATAAATTTTGAGAGATGCATATTCATGGATAGTAATTTAGAAAAAAAAAATGTACATTTTTTATTTAGCTTTAGGGAGTGTTTACTTTTGAAAATCATTTTTAGAATTTCAAATCATATCTTTAATTCAATTAATGAATTAAGTCTATAATTTACTAATTATGAAGGAATAAATCTCTTCAAACTGTGTACGGTTTATTAAGACTTTGAGTAATAATTATAACTCAACTTCTTAATCCGCTAATGAACTCATTTGTTTTTAACTCAAAAGATATAAGATCTTCAAGTTATTTAACAGTAAGTGTTTGAACCTTTGGCCCTTTATCTTGAAAACTTATGCTAAAAAAGTAATTGGACTTCAAGTTTCACAAATTCATTTATTTTACAGAAAAAAAAGGTATTTGAACCTCAAATTAAAAAAAAAAAAATTGCTTTGAAGAAAAGGGCGATTGGGCTTAAACCCGGTGAATCTGCCATTTCATTTTGGTGGAATCCAAATAATTGCTAAAAGACACTACTTGATTCCAACGTTTTTTTGAAAAAAAAAAAAAAATTACTAGAAAGGGTGTCTGCCTCTTGTGCACTTCTAACATTTTTCAATTCATTTACATCCTAATTTTGAAAGCCAAATCATCTGTGATAAGATAAAAGAAAACATGATCAAACTAGTCCATAGTGTGGCGACTATATTTTCACATTCTGCTCTGGGAAATCATCTGGTTTAAGTAAAAACAAGAGTAAAAACGTTAGTCATTTTCTTGTACATCCACACAAATAAAAGCTGCAAAAAGAAAAAAATATAAGCAAAGAGAAGGAAATTAGCTACTGGCGATCATAGCCGAATTTGTGCTTCGACGAGGCTGCTGCACTGCTGGTATTAATGTACTGCTGGTTGGGGCCGACTCGATAATATTATGTTGGGCTTCCAGCCCAACACGGAATATGATGGAGAAAAGATGAGTGCATTGGACTCGCTCGGGAAAGTTCATACATAGAAAATGAAGGAAAGGATTAGCATATAAACCAAAAGGAGCTAGTAGTAGTACTAATCTTAACATGGAGATAGACTCAGACAACACAGCTTTTGTGTATTAAAGTCAAAAGTCCATTTAGCTATCAACAATGAAACTTGAAATTTAGATGGTACATCACTGGAGCTTAAATCATTTTAAAAGAACGGAAAAGGGCCAAAATTACCCCTGAACTTTGAGAAATGGTTTATTTATACCCTTCGTTATACTATTGGGCCAATTATGCCCTTACCACTATACTATGGTCCAAATTTACCCCTAATCTAAACGGACTGCCACGTGCCCTAATCCTAGGCGTTATGGCCATTTCCCCCGAAATAATTTTTTATCCCACCCAAATAAACCCAACCCGACCCTTCTCCTTCAATTTTTTCCCGTTCCTTTTGTCATTTCCTTTTGGTATAAGAATTGTGGTTCAGAGGCCACCTCTGAGTAACATATTTGCTGGTAGAAGCCCCTTTCTTGTGGAAGTTGCAACATTTGAGAAACTATGAGCTCTTTTGCATTTTTGTAACATCAACCAGGATTATTTTCTATGATTTGCTTCAGTTAGTCCTTCGTTGTAATCAACTTGATTCTCTGTCGAAATGATGTCAAGTGACACCAGTTAGAAAATTCGCATATTCACACCAAAGCCTTCAGTTTTGCTTTAAATAGACTCTTAACACTGGCCACCTCGAGACAAACTAGTAACCAAATTCAGGTGCTTCATGAAGGAGAACGGGTCGGGTTGGGTTTATTTGGGTGGGGTAAAAAATTATTTGGGGGGAAATGGCCAAAACGCCTAGGATTAGGACACGTGGCAGTCCGTTAGATTAGGGATAAATTTGGACCACAGTATAATGGGAAGGGCATAATTGACCCAATAGTATAACGAGGATATAAATAAACCATTTCTCAAAGTTCAGGATAATTCTGGCCCATTTCCGTTAAAAGAAAGAAACAAAATATGTCTTAAGCCAATCAATTAGCAACCACAGAGAATAACAGAACTTCGAACAAGGAAAACAGAGAAAATCTTATGGATCCACCAAACGGGTTTCTTTGCACAGAAAGCTTAAAGGAACACTAAATAATAGTTCGTTCATTATGCACAATCACAAAAGGTAAAAGATACCTCACCTATTATGGATTACGACAGTGTCTTTTCGACAATGAATATTAATATCATTTTATCAAAATTGAGATACTATATTCCTAGTTTCCCCCATTAGCTTTCTTTAAAACAAATCTTTCCTGGAAATCCAAAAAGATTGTGAGAGACAACTGACCGTCAAGCGTCACACTGCTCTCTGCTGGAAATTTAAACCTCACCTAGTTTTTTTGGTCTCTGCTGGAATTGTAACCTCGTTCCCTGATTTTCATCCACTATGCCACACTCTTGGGTGCAGCCATCAGACCTTTTATTAACCCCAGAATCCCATTACGCATCTCAGTAACAGCACTTGGACTGAGCTGTTCCAAATGGGAGAACCATAAAGCATTTGCATCTTGGGTTCCACTGCTTGCAAACCACTGACAGATGACTCGCGCAATAGCTAAGACATACACGCCACAATCATAACCGTTGACTTGCTTTGGCGTGTCCGGACACTCTCTATAAGTGCCGTTGGATGCTGTATAAGGAAGAGTAACCTTGTAAACCTGTTTGGAATGATACTCATTCATGCACCCGGAGCTGCTGTCATGATGTACAAATACATTGGAGTTTCTATCAAAAGCCAGTAAGCTCCAATGACTCCCACCTTCAGCCATGCACACGTCAGAATTATCGTTGACAGGTAAGAGAATCAACTTCCTTCGAGAAAGATGAAGTGGTTCTATAAAATCCTTCAGGCTTGCAGGATCAGGACACTCTTTAATCCAGAAAGCAATAGAAGGTGATACCAGTAATATGTCGTCAGATGGAAAGAGTGAGCTGAGATAGCTAAAATAGAACTCAATGATGCGGTCATTGAGATAATTAGGACCATTGAGAATGTCCAAATCTGATCGCCTGAGAACGACATCGTTGTAGCTGAGAATCTTCTCATCTGCTTTGGATTTAGCCATGGCGTCAATGATAACTCTTGAATGGAATCGTTCAAATGGTCTTGAATGTCCCAATTGAAGATCTTGAAATAAGCTTTACAAAATGGAGTACAAGTGTAGCACTGACAAAGGAAGAGCCGAGCAAAGTGTTTGTGGGTTGCGTCCTGATTGTTGCACAAAACAAGTGTTTAAAGGGATTAAAAAAGTGGAAAAATTGGGAATTTGTGGCACAATTGATGACTTTTGTCCCAAATCCCTAGATAATATTATAGATTTACAGGAGCTAGAGGCACTAAAAATCGTAATATATTGGCATCATGAGCTTCCAGTTCCATGTCCGGGTTCTTTTCCACTGAATCTCAAGAAGCTGACACTTCAAGGAGCTTATCAACCGTGGAAGGCCATGACAATCATTAGCAAGTTGCCCAAACTCGAGGTGCTCAAATTGAAGGTTAATTGCTCCTTTGGTTGGGAGCATGTAGGGGAAAATGTCTGGGAAGTATCAGAAGAGGGATTTCCTAAATTGAAATTCTTGCTCCTAGAGAACAGGGATCTTAAATATTGGAAGTCCACCGATGATTCTTTCCCACTTCTGGGAACCATAATTATCAGAAAGTGTTGTTCCTTACAAGAGATTCCTCAAGAATTTGTAGATAGTACGACACTGCAGCGAATTGAGTTACGGGGATGCACTCCTTCCCTTGTGGAATTCGCTAAGGGGATCCAAAAAGAGCAAGAGTATTTTTCGGGAAACAGCTTTCAAGTTTATGCCTTTGACACAATCAACCAGAATATGTTTTTACCAATGATTGAGAATTCTCATTGATTTTGATGAAAATGTTTTGTGCATAATTCCTGGTATATTGTTTGATTGTAATAAGATAGGTAAAATTGAGTACTCCCTCCGTCCCAAAAAGATTGACACTTTTCGCTTTTTCATAGTCAAATGAGTTATTCTTTGACCGGTAGTTTTTTCATATGCCTTTTAAATATTTTAAATTATTAATTACGGTGACTTATGATATTTTCGGATGTTTGTCTTGGGCTGGAGAGAGCTTTTAAAGCCGGTCTTAATGAGTTTACAAGGATATAGAGTCTAGCTATTCTCTTTTAAAACATAAGACGCTTTCTTGCATAAATATCTAATTTTGTCTAAATAAAAATCGTGTTTTGCGCAACTGAACTCACCTCAAAATACAATTGAAATAAATTAATAATGCAATTAATAAATTAAGCTTCTTAACTTTAACAGAGTAAAATATCTATCTTGCAAAATATAGGCTAATTATAGAATATAAATCATAAATGACTTTAATTTGACAATTTGAAATACGTACCTAAATTAAACACTTATTTTTTAACATAATAAATTCTTATTATTATACGTAAAACTCTGTATAATATATATTTGAGTATTTTTCCAAATAGAATGGCAAAATAACTCAAAAACTAGTCAAGAAAATATTTTTGACCTTTGCAATACGCCAATAATTACTCAGAAATGGAAGTAATTACAATAAAGTGAAACTGCACTAATTAATGAATTTGCAGCAAGTATTTGGCAGATACATGAATTTCATGCCAATGACTTTCCATTTAATTAATTCATTTATCATTTATTTGAAGCGAATTTACTATTTAGTACTATAATTTTTTTTTAAAAAAAGTAGTACTTAAATGAGGGGTAAAAATGTGTTTCAATCTTTTGAGGGACATTTTGGTAATCCTTTTTAGCTTATAAACTGCAAACAGCTTATAGACAGAAGTCCATCCAAACAGGCTCTAAGTCTGCTATTACCAAAAATAGGGATCCCCAAGAATTTGGGGCCCAAAGCAGTTGTTGTTTGCCTATGGATCGGCCCTGCCTAGATTCATTAATCATCTCTTGATTTCTAGCTACTTCAATTTAGGGACCGTTTGTCTTAGTTTAAAAAAAGCAGGTTATAAGCTGAAAACAACTTATAAGCGGAAAAAAAAAGTTGGGTTACCCCAATTTATTTTTTTGGGTTATTTTAAGCACAAAATGACTTATAAACTGACCAGCCAAACACTCAAAAAAGCTGAAAACCAGCAACTTATAAGCTAAGCCAAACGGGCTCTTAATAATAAGTATTTTAATTGTTGCTTACTACATATTGAATGTAAGAGTGAGAAGGAAGATTAGATTTGAGATTATTCAGCAATACATTAAAATGTCAGAAGAGAGTGTGAAGTGTTAAAGAAAATAAGTGCTCAACTGAGTAATTAACAAAACATATTGCATGTGACAGGCTACAATTGACGGGCATCAAGGCATCAATCAGCATGTGCATTTGATTGGGAGAAGAAAATTTTTGTTTTGGGGCGTGGTAAACTCGTTCATCCCTTAATTAATTAAACTGTCAGAGAGTGTGAAATGTTAAAGAAAAGAAGTATGCCAACTGATTAACAAAACATATTGCATGTGAGCTCGGCCCTAGTATAAGTTTTAAGTTGTAACATTTATCAGGAAAATAGCAGCGCTATACATTGGTTGAGGGAAGAGAGCATGTGCGCACATGAACATATGTATAACTGACACACTGTATACTAAGTCAGTAGGGGAAGGCAATAGTAAATTTCAATTTGAAATTTAATTAGTTAAGCTCTAGGGAACTTCATCAAGATTAACATTAAATGTTTAAAAGATAATGATATACTTGGGTGTGTATATTTAGGTGGAAAAAATTTAATTTGCGGGTTGTGGCTGGTGGGACATGATTTTTTTGAAGTTAAATCGGATAATTAATGTGGAATTGGGGATTCTGTCAACTAAAGGGTATATTTGTGTACTTCTTAACGGAAGCGGTATATTTGTCTACTTTGACTAACGAAAATGATATATTTATCTATTTTGACTAACGAAGAATATTTAACTATTAAACTAAAGTAGAGGGGTATATTTGACCCTTTTCCCTCCCTAGAATGTTTATAAAGTATCTGATTTCTTTTATACAATTATATAAAAGTTTGGACCTATTCATGTTTTCATATTACCTCCAATTATTTTAAGTGCTAGGAGACAATAATTATAAAATGAGCTATGTATTTTAATAATGATGATTTATTTTTTAAATTAAAGTTGGCGAAAAGGATCAAGCAAGAAGAATATTCTAAACATTATGTTATTTGAAATTTTTCTATTTATTTCTCCTTGAAATTTTCAAATTATTTTGACTTGAATAAGCATAAGTTAGTATATTTAATAGTGTGTTTTGGAGGAAAAATTATTGGTGGGAAATTGATGGTAACAAAAATTCTACAAGTAAAGGTTATAGATGTCCTTTTATAGGTGTGGTCAAATTTGGGCCAAACTAGTGTAGTAGTTTCGCAGGGTTCTTTAATTTAAGTACTAATTCTTTATGTGTCAACAATTTGATGCTGTACAATAATCATTACTACTAAAATAAAGAAAGTGGTCTATGAACACAAAGACCTATATTTTGTTTGTTTTGTTGTTCTTTTGCCATGTGCCAATTAATGACTATTACATGGTATTCTAAGTCTTCAGCTTTCAGTTCTAGGAAACTTCATCAAAATTTAAAATTGCTTAGAAACTACACCCACCTATTTATCATATTTTATCGTTTCCATTGTGCAAAATTCTTCCATATTCAAACAAAGCTTTCTCAGTAGTTTTCAAACTTGTCTATCATTTTTTGTGTGCCAACTTTCTGTTAGTCTCTTCATTCACATAATTGTAGCAAGAAAGATGGCTGCTTATGCTGCTGTAACTTCTCTGATGGGAACAATACACCTGATTTCCCAATCCGACTTATTACACCTTGAAGAGGACCACAAAGAACATTTGGAATCACTCTACGAGAAGGTCAGCTCTGTGCTAGAGTTTCTTGACAATTCTGATGATGAACCAATGAAGGCTTTGCAAGAAAAGGTAGAAGATTTAGCAAATGAAGTAGAACACGAAGTCGAATCTCAAGTATTACTGGTTAAGGAGAAGGATGAACAGGTTCGAACAGAGGCAAATGAGAGGCTTCTTAAGATCTTGCGACAAGCTATACAAGACATGGATTCTGTGAAGAAAGAGTTCATCAAGCTGCAGAAGAGGAATAACAATTTGCTAGCTGGAAATCGTTCGCTTTCACCACGATTGCATGTTTCAACCCTTGAGAAGGACATGGTGGGGCACAGCAATGAACGAAAGCGCATGCTAGATCTACTTACCGGACGCTCATCTCAACCGCAAGTCATCTCTATTGTTGGAATGGGCGGCATAGGTAAGTCAACTTTTGCCAAAAATATGTTTTCTGATTCCTCAATTGTGGGCTTCTTTGATGTTCGTGGATGGATTACTGTGTCCGAGGACTATAGTATAAGAAAGATGCTTCTATCCGTCCTTCAAGAGCTATTGGCGTGAATCAAGAGCTTGATAAGAAAAAAGATGAAGAACTAGCTGATTGCTTGCAGAAAAGTTTAAAGAGAAGAAGGTATTTGATTGTTGTGGATGACATATGGAGCAGCGATGCCTGGGATGAGATTAAACTATGGTTTCCAGATGACAGTAAGAGAAGTAGAATATTGTTGACTACTCGGGACATTAACGTTGCTCAATATGCTAGCTCTCACGAGGGACTTTTTCCAATGCGTTTCCTAGAGCCAAAGGAAAGTTGGAATTTGTTTTGCCAAAAGGCGTTCGGCAAAAAAGATTGTCCAGCTGAATTTGAGAGTGTCGGAAGGGAGGTAGTAAAAAATTGCAAAGGATTACCACTGATGATTTCGGTGGTTGCGGGGTCTCTTTCTAGGAAGAGGACGCTGCACGAGTGGTATGAAGTTGCTCAAAGTGTAAGCTCATTAGTAGACGTTGATGATTATCAACGTTGCTCAGGAGTGCTCTCTTTGAGCTACAAGCATCTTCCTTCACACTTGAAAGCTTGCTTTCTGTATTTTGGAGTTTTCCAAAAAGCTAGTGAAATTTCTGTGGAAAAGTTGATTCAATTGTGGATGGCAGGGACTCTTTGAGCTGAGGGGGCTTGGGGAGTGGGAAAAAGTGGCTGCTAATCTCCTACATGATCTTATTGATAAAAGTCTAATTGTTGTTAGCAAGCATAGTTTGGATGGAAATATCAAGACATGTGGGATTCATGATCTTCTCCATGATTTATGCTTGAGAGAAGCTGAAAGCGAGAATCTTTTGTACGTTCCAAATCCCTCAATTTCTGAACCCAAAAGTGTTATTCAAGATCGTCGGTGGGTTTCATTTCATTTAGAGGAAGGTTGTTTTTTTCCCTCTCTTACTTACAGTAAAACACGTTCTCTTAAGTTTCTTTCGGGTGAAATTAGGTCTAGTACTATTGAATTAGGACTAAACCATTTCAAACTTCTTAGAGTATTGGACTTGGGGCGATTGGGCAGGAGTAGTTTCCCTAAGGAATTATCTTACCTGGTTTCCTTGAGATATTTGGCTATGGGGCGTTTGAACACGTGTCCATATCTACCAGTTTATAAGCTTCAAAATTTACAAACTTTTATTATTCGTGAAAGAAAGACAAGTAAACCCAGTTGGTTTCACCTACCAAATGGAACATGGAAAATGTCTCAATTGAGGCATCTCCACTTGCAAAGCTTTTATTTGTGTTCTCTAAAGTTATCTGCCGATGATGTTAAGTACCAGGTTTTGGATAACTTGCAAAGTATTTATGGGTTGAGTCCTGATTGTTGCACTAAACAGATGTTTGAAGGGATTAAAAAAGTGAAAAAATTGGGAATTTGTGGCAGAACTGATGACTTTTGTCGTGAGCCCAAATCCCTAGATAATATTATATATTTACCTGAGCTAGAGGCACTAAAAATCGTAGTATACGACACTTACAATCATAAGCTTCCAGTTCCATGTCCGGATTCTTTCCCACCGAATCTCAAGAAGCTGACACTTCAAGGAACTTATCAACCATGGAAGGCCATGACAATCATTAGCAAGTTGCACAAACTCGAGGTGCTCAAATTGAAGGTTAATCTCTTCTATGGTAGGGAGCCTGTCGGGGAATATGTATGGGAAGTATCAGAGATGGGATTTCCTGAATTGAAATTCTTGCTTCTAGAGAACACGGGTCTTAAATACTGGAGGTCCACCGATGATTCTTTCCCACTTCTCGAAAGCATAATTTTCAGAAACTGTCGTTCCTTACAAGAGATTCCTCAAGCATTTGCAGATAGTATGACACTGCAGCAAATTGAGTTACGGGGATGCACTCCTTCCCTTGTGGAAGTCGCTAAGAAGATCCAAAATGATCAAGAGGAGGAGTTGGGAAACAACATTCTTAAAGTTGATGCCTTTGACACAATCAACTAGAGGTAAGTAAAATAATTAAAGAATGAATATTCAACAGCCATTAGATGTTTTACCAATGATTGAGAATTCTCATTGACTTTGATGAAAATGTTTGGTGCATAATTCCTGGTACATTGTTTGATTGTAATAAGATAGGTAAAATTGAGTAGTTCATATGATTTATTACACGTGATTGGTCATATTAGGGTCTTTTATTATGATGTATTGGCTCTGTGAAAGGGTGCGTATAACAATCTTCACATACTTAATATTTCTATTGAACTCGTTTATTTATCTAATTATTTTTCAGCAAGAATGGAACTCAGTAGATAAATAAGTAGATGATATCTTAACATCTTGAGAGGCCTAATCCATTAACAAATTAAAAGAAAGCAACTTAGATAGTATAGATACATAAAGGAACTGAAAACTTAGATAAACAGTGACTAAGTTCTATTTATGCCAGATTACTATAGATGAAGTAAAATTTAGCCAAATGTCTTCTACAACAGCATTAATCTCTTATAGTATAAATTACCTTGGTCGAAATGTTTGTTCTTTAATGTTGGGTCAATTTGTGATAGAAATCTGTTAGAAAAATAACAGATTACTAGTATTAGTGGGGGAACGTTTTCAACAAAGGTTGTCTGGTTGAAGTTAGATAGATTAAATCTTTAAAGGGAGTTTATGATTACGTGTTATACTGAGTTTTCAACTCTAATAATCTCCCACTCTTAAAATGGTCATTGTACAGAGTTAGATTCAGGTGAAATTAATGAAGAAGAAACCAAAGGAAGATATGGAGAAGACAGAAGAAACAAAGGAAGATTGATGAAACGAGTTTGATGAAACGAGTTTTAAGGACTTATCAAATGAAGGTCTGCATGCCGTTCTTGATGGCTGTCCACACCTTGAGTCGCTTGACTTACATCATTTTTATATAATCCATCTTGATGAAGGAGATTTAGGAAGGAGATGAAAACAACTGATTATATACCTGAAGGACCCTCATGATTCCTCTTATAAACTCAATGCTGAAATTTGGGATTATTTGTATCATGATGAAGACTACCCCGATGCAGTTACTGCGTCTTCGTCTTATGATGATGATGAGTTCCATAGGTTCTCTTTGACCAGCCTAGGTCATCGAGTTTATGATGATTTTATTGACTACTACGGCTAAATCCATTTACTCAGTTTTATGAGCTTTTATTTGAGTTGTCGATTTGTAAGGTTTTCTTTTTGCCATTGGATTATGAAACAATAGTATTCCAGGTGTTTGTTGATTGAATACAGTTAGAGTAGACATCTACTGGGAAGTCCTGTGAGAAATTCAATTTTCTTTTCAAGTTTCATTAATCTCCCCAATATTTAGAAATTCTGCTTACTTTTATTTGTTTTATAGCAGCATTCGTCTTCTATTTTGGAGTTGAGACCAGTTGTACAAAGTTCATAGAAACGGATTTGAATTAAGAGGCATTAGAAATAACTCTTAAGAACTTTACACTATATCTAATAGAACCTTTCTAGACTGGATTCATGCTAGCTTGCTATAATCATGTAAACACACCAACACTTTAGTTGTTTCAAAAGAAAACAGATGAGAAATAACTCTTAAGAACTTTACAGCATATCTATACTAGAACCTTTCTAGACTGCAGTACTCCTGAGGTTGCATACATCAACTACTATTACTAATATTGTTACAACATGTATTACTTCTATCACTGTTACACAACAAAATATACTACTACTAGTGTCCTGTCTTTTCATCTTGGCCTAACTAACTCAAGTTGCATAATGAAGTTTCTAAGAAGTTAATGAAGTTTTCTAATAAACAAATATGTTGGCCTTGCATCTTCTCTATCGCTCTTGCCCCTAACTACCCTCTTCATTTCTAACTTAACTATTGTCTCTGATCCCTTACTTCACCTTGATTGCTAAAGATTACAAAGAAATTGTTGTCCGTTCTTTCCCTCTGATCAATTCATTTATATTGCATGAATGTTTATTTGATAAATTTCCGGCATCTCAAGGCAATGATCTAGCTCTAGCTATTGCCAAAAGTATGCTTGGATCACGGCACCTTGAGCTTATTGATAGTACCTAATTATTTCTTCCAACTTCCAATTAAATAGCAGCATTACTTATTTCCTCCTAATCATGCGTGAATCTGAGTTACTCTTTCCATGACTTATTTAGTATTAGTATCTTCCATTGCTTTTGGTTCTGTTAGACGTCTAACATTGACAAGTATTCTGCAAAGTGGAACTTCTCTTTGAACGGATGCTCAAACAAAAAACATATTAAAAAACCAGCAAAAGAAATCCACTTGGGTCCAAAATTTTCATGTATTGCACCTAAGAGTGTGGCCTAATGGTCAATGAATTGGGTGCAACTCTTGGAGTTAGGGGTTTAAATATTAGTAGGAAAAGTATTAGGTGATTTTTAACATTTGTCTAAGTGGTGAGCAAAGCTTCCCACTACGGCAATACTTGTGCTAGCCGGAAGTGGCAGCTACCCAAACCCAATGGAATTAGCCGAGACGTGCACAAGAAACAGGCTGGTTGAACACCACTGTTATATAAAAGCTCACGATTTCTTTAAGTCTCTGGACATTTTATTTATTCGTGAAGAGTACACGAGGCTTTAAGATCTTTGAAAAAAGTATTGATTTGAAGTAAAAATTGTTCAATTTTGCAGGATTTTGGTCAAAGTTAAAGGACTCAAGACAACTTCTTTTACTAAATTAATATTGACTGATAAACCTCAGTAAGTGGGATGATTGACATTTTGACGTTGATTCTTCTACTTCGAGTTTCATTAACTTGGGTTGTGCAACACTCGATTAATTCCACCCATTTTCTCAATATGGATACGTGAAACACTGGGTGCATAGAAGTCAATTCTTGCAGTAACTCAAGCTCATAAGCCGCTTGACCAATCCTTCGCAGGATCTTGTATGGTCCGATATAACTGGGACTAGATTTCCCTTTCTTTCCAAACCTCATGGCACCCTTCATCGGTTAGACCTTTAGGAACACCCAATCAGGGGTGTCAATGGTTTTCTAACAACCGACTTGACCGACCGAATCGTACCATACCGAACTGATTTTTACGTTATTTTTAATAAAACCGACGAATTTTTATATATTATAACTGAACCGAATAATTAGGTAGGTTTTTTATTTTATAAAAATAAACCGAAAATATATCGAACCGTACCGAATAAGTTTATGTGTAAAATATATTTTATATATTAAGTTTAAATATATAAATTTTAAAATTTTCGCCTTGGGTTTGGAATGATGAAACGACTACAAGTCAGCAACATAATTAACACATGAGTTCCAACTCTGAAACCTATTATACTACTCCAATTGAAATTAAATTAGTTTTAGCATCTCTAATAACTAGTAGCTACAAGGTATTCCAATGAACTTGGATAGAAAGCTACAAAGTATTAGATATCTTTCCTCTCGTATGATTTTTAACTTTTCTTATTGGATACTTAATCTTAGTAGTCTCAGTTCTTGAGTCTCATCTTGATTGGTTTTTTCACCCTCGTGCAATCCAAAATACATTTTTTGTTTTTTCTTAACATTAATTTACACTACTGTAAAATAGTGGGATAAATATCTATTCTTGTTGTCTTTCATGTTTTCTTGATTCATCACCTTTTAATCCGTAAAAATATCTAGGGATTTTTTATCAATGTCCTATAGAAGTATGTATGATATTGTTTCTTAATTTTAATAGTGACTATAACATGATGTTCGTTAAAAAAACCCCGAAAATTAATCGAACGGTACCGATACCAAAGAGAAACTGACATGATGAGACGGTTTCGGAAATTTCAATTTTTGTTCTACAAAATAAAATAACCGAAAATTTGGTACGATTTAAATTTTATAAAAATAACTGCCCGAACCGTACCATTGACACCCCTACACCCAATCTTCAACATGAAACTCTAAATCCCTTCACCGCACATCTGAATAGGACCTCTGGCGACTTTGAGCTGTTCACAAATGCTCCTGCATTAACTTGACTTTTTCCATAGCCCGATAGACTAAGGACCCGTTTGGCCATGAAATTTTTTCACTTTTTTCCTGAAAATTATTTCACTTTATTTGGAAATCAGTGTTTGGCCATGAAAATTCCAAATACAACTTGAAGTTGTATTTGGAATTTGAAAAACGACTAAAACCTTGTTTTCAATTTTTTCACTTGCAATACATTCAAACAACAAAATATTCTTTGCGAAAACAATAACCAAACACAGCTCCATCCTCAACTCCAATTTCAACTCGAAAATTCCAAAATTCGCACTTTGAAAATTTTGCATAAAGCTCACGATCCTGAAGTGTCTGCAACACTATTCCGAGATGTTCTGCATGATCAGTCTCACTATAGGAATACACTAAAATTTCATCAATAAAGACAATGACGAATAACTCAAAGCTTGAAGACCCCGTTCATATGGTCCATAAAAGTGGCTGGTGCATTTTCCAACCCAAATGACATGACAAGAAATTCAAAATGACCATAACCGGTTCTGAAAGTTGTCTTTAAAATATCAACTTCCTTAACCTTTAACTGATGGTATCCTAATCTGAGGTCAATCTTTGAATACCACTGGCACCCTGAAGTTGGTCAAATAAATCATCAATTCTGGGGAGAGAATACTTGTTCTTAATGGTGACTTTGTTCAACTAATGGTAGTCAATGCACATGCGTACGGATGCATCTTTCTTTCAGACAAACCGAATTGGCACGCCCCAAGGTGAGACACTTGGCCTAATAAATCCCTTCTCGAGAAGATCTTTCAACTGGGCTTTTAACTCTTTCAACTCTGCTGGAGCCATTTTGTATACCGGAATAGATATCGTCCCAGTGTCGGAAAGTAGATCAATTCCAAAATCTATCTCCCTGTCGGGAAGAACTCCAAGGATATCTTCTTGGAAAACTTCTGGAAACATATTAATGACTGGTATTGTAATGACCAATTGATCATTATTGTACTTTTGACCCATTTACTCCCGTTGACCCTTACCCAAGTCCTGTCAAATGATTCTGACCCGCGGGGATGGGCAACACAATTTATGAGGTAATAGGGTGAGTTTATTGTGATTTATGAGAATTAGAGCCTTAAAGTAAAAAACCATTGACCAACAGTTGACTTTTGGGTAAACAGACCTTTTTCAAAAATTCGTTCGATTATGACTTGATGGGGTATTTAATCCGGTTCCCCAGGCACTCGGGAGTGTTTTGTGCTATTGGTTGGAAAGTTAGTTTTTGGCCGTTGGGGGGTTGATCCGGTCAAATAGAGCTCCGATGGAAAATTCGAGGCCACGAGTGAGTCCGTAGCATGTTTTTACTATGTGTGCCTATTTATATTATATCTGGGAGGTCTCGGGTGGAGGCAGTATTTGGGGTGAAACTTGGTGAAAAACTAGAATTCTGTTAGTCCTAGTGTCTCGCCCCAGCGGACCCACCTCAGCGAGGCTTGGTCCGCAGGTGCAAATTTCTTGTTACATTACTGAGATCCGCCTCAACAGATGGTCCTCCGCAGAAGCGGAACCCTTTACACTGGAGCGTGAATTGCTGAATCAAAATCATTAAATGCCCTAATTCGAACCATTTCTTTCCCATTCCAAAAATTAATTCTCCAAGAAACTCAAAGGCGATTTGAAATGTATTCAGAGTTGATTCATCTTGGGGTAAGTCTCCTTCATCTTGTTCTTATTTATTTACCTTCCTAAGCTAGAAATCTATGATGGGATCTAGAAAAGCTAGTTGGAGAAGCTGAGTCTTAACCTTAAGTGTGTTAATTGAATTTTAGGCCATGAATGTGAGTTTAATTGATGAATCTTGCTATTCTGATCATGGAATCTTGTGAGTCAGTAAATGATAAGCTTGAATCTCTAACTTGGGTTGAGGAGTTAATTATGGAAAACTAGGGTTTATGCCTAAATTGAGAATTTTATCTTGAATGATGAAATTGATCAATAATTGAGCTTAATTTGCAATTGAAGAGTAGAATTGAACTTCTAGAATGTTGGGTTACCTTTTCCACTCTTGAAATACCCGTTTTACCCTTGTGGGTCTAATTTCCCTCCTTTCTTTAGTTGATTTTTTATTCAAAGGAATGTGTAGCAATATGGGTACCGTTATTTCCCGTTTCTAATTTATATTTCTATAATGACTAGACTTGAGTATTCGGAGGCTCTTCGGAAGGGCAAGACTCACATTTGACGGTTCGTGGAACCAACTCGGCATCGAGGTAGGTTACGACTTACCTATTGATTAGACTTCAATTAGCGAAACATATATAGAATTTAATTATTGACAGAGAAAGTATGTTAAGCTTCGGGTATGACGTTGGGATGGATATTCTTAGATTGGTAATGTTGATGAGTTTGTGGGCTTGTTGCCTTATTATTGTGAGTTGATTTGTCTCCATGTGTGCGGTATTGGGCTTGTTGCCTGTTTACTATGTTGTTGTTGTGATGCATTCACCTCTCACCTATCTTGCCACTTATCATCGATAAAGGAAAGAACAATGATTTAGGATTGGTATTGAGATGTGTGTTCATATAGAGGCGAGAATGCGATTTGAATATGATTTACACTTGATATTGATATCATGCATAACATTCATACACATTCTACATGATTCATTGATATGAACTGTGATTTGATATTAACAATGATAAGTGAGGAAGTAAAACATCCAAGGCTTCTTATTGTGGTGTTTGCTACATGCATACCTCATACAGCACCTCATGCATATATTACTTGATGTTACCTATGTGGTCCGAAGGGAAATTGTCTCGGACGCATTGCACACATTTGGGGTTAAGTTTGTATTGGCAAATAATTTACGGATGTTGTTATGGTTATTCATCCCCATGATCACACATGAATTCGACATTCATGCATACGTTTCATCCTACATTTCTCATGGTATATGATGTGGTCCTAATGGATAAATTGATGGAAAAAGATTATAGAAATGCATGATGAGAAAGTGAAGGATAAAAGTCACCTCTAGGTTGTGTGCGAAGTGGCTAGTGTTGTGGAAGTCATCTCTAGGTTGTGTGCGGAGTGGCTAGTGTTGTGGAAGTCATCTCTGGGTTGTGTGCGGAGTGACTAGTACATGGACTTCGCGGGTCCCCCATGGGTCATGACTATCGAGACGTGGATTTTTTCTGTCCGTAGCAAGTGTGTACATTATGAGACAGTTGGTCAGTGCATCGCATTGCATCACACTTGTATTTATATTACCTCTGTTACGGTCCGCTTTTACGCTCGCGCATAAAAGGTTCTCATAACTCGGCCTCTTTGTCGTGAACAAACAGAGTCGCCACCTAATTTATTGAATGAGAATTAGGAAACCAATTTAAAGATTAATTATTGAAAACCTTTAAATAAAATCCAGTGAACGGGTAAGGGTTCTGGTGATCCCCGAGGAAGGTTTTAAGCACCTCGGTATTAAGAATCCGCCCAATGCGGTTTACCTACGGATCTAACATTTTATGGCTAAAACTTTGTATAACTTATTTGTCAAATGTGTTTATATGTATAAATTTTGAGAGATGCATATTCATGGATCGTAATTTAGAAAGAAAACAAAATGTACATTTTTTATTTAGCTTTAGGGAGTGTTTACTTTTGAAAATCATTTTTAGCATTTCAAATCATATCTTTAATTCAATTAATGAATTAAGTCTATAATTTGCTAATTATGAAGGAATAAATCTCTTCAAACTGTGTACGATTTATTAAGACTTTGAATTATAATTATAACTCAACTTCTTAATCCGCTAATTAACTCATTTGTTTTTAACTCAAAAGATATAAAATCTTCAAGTTATTTAACAGTAAGTGTTTGAACCTTTGGCCCTTTATCTTGAAAACTTATGCTAAAAAAGTAATTGGACTTCAAGTTTCACAAATTCATTTATTTTACAGAAAAAAAAAGGTATTTGAACCTCAAATTATTAAAAAAAAAAAAAAAAAATGCTTTGAAGAAAAGGGTGATTGGGCTTAAACCCGGTGAATTCTGCCATTTCATTTTGGTGGAATCCAAATAATTTGCTAAAAGACACCACTTGATTCCAACGTTTTTTGGAAGGAAAAAAAAAATTACTATGATGGCAAACTTGGATTCGTAACTTAGAAAGGGTGTCTGCCTCTTGTGCAACTTCTAACATCAACTAGGATTATTTTCCATGATTTGCTTCAGTTAGTCCTTCGTTGTAATCAACTTGATTCTCTGTCGAAATGATGTCAAGAGACACCAGTTAGAAAATTCGCATATTCACACCAAAGCCTTCAGCTTTGCTTTAAATAGACTCTTAACACTGGCCACCTCGAGACAAACTAGTAACCAAATTCAGGTGCTTCATGAAGGAGAACGGGTCGGGTTGGGTTTATTTGGGTGGGGTAAAAAAAAAATTTTTTTTGGGGGGGGGGGGGGGGGGGGGGATGGCCAAAACGCCTAGGTTTAGGACACGTGGCAGTCCGTTAGATTAGGGGTAAATTTGGACCATAGTATAATGGGAAGGGCATAATTGGCTATCAACAATGAAACTTGAAATTTAGATGGTACATCACTGAAGCTTAAATCATTTTAAAAGAAAGAAACAAAATATGTCTTAAGCCAATCAATTAGCAACCACAGAGAATAACAGAACTTCGAACAAGGAAAACAGAGAAAATCTTATGGATCCACCAAACGGGTTTCTTTGCACAGAAAGCTTAAAGGAACACTAAATAATAGTTCGTTCATTATGCACACTCACAAAAGGTAAAAGATACCTCACCTATTATGGATTACGACAGTGTCTTTTCGACAATGAATATTAATATCATTTTATCAAAATTGAGATACTATATTCCTAGTTTCCCCCATTAGCTTTCTTTTGAAATAACAAATCTTTCCTGGAAATCCAAAAAGATAGTGAGAGACAACTGACCATCAAGCGTCACGCTTGTCTTTGCTGGAAATTTAAACCTCAACTAGTTTTTTTGGTCTCTGCTGGAATTGTAAGCTCGTTCCCTGATTTTCATCCACTATGCCACACTCTTGGGTGCAGCCATCAGACCTTTTATTAACCCCAGAATCCCATTACGCATCTCAGAAACAGCACTTGGACTGAGCTGTTCCAAATGGGAGAACCATAAAGCATTTGCATCTTGGGTTCCACTGCTTGCACACCACTGACAGATGACTCGCGCAATAGCTAAGACATACACGCCACAATCATAACCCTTGACTTGCTTTGGCGTGTCCGGACACTCTCTATAAGTGGCGTTGGATGTTGTATAAGGAAGAGTAACCTTGTATACCTGTTTGGAATGATACTCATTCATGCACCCGGAGCAGCTGTCATGATGTACAAATACATTGGAGTTTCTATCAAAAGCCAGTAAGCTCCAATGACTCCCACCTTCAGCCATGCACACGTCAGAATTATCGTTGATAGGTAAGAGAATCAACTTCCTTCGAGAAAGATGAACTGGTTCTATAAAATCCTTCAGGCTTGTAGGATCAGGACACTCTTTAATCCAGTAATATGTCGTCAGATGGAAAGAGTGAGCTGAGATAGCTAAAATAGAACTCAATGATGCGGTCATTGAGATAATTAGGATCATTGAGAATGTCCAAATCTGATCGCCTGAGAACGACATCGTTGTAGCTGAGAATCTTCTCATCTGCTTTGGATTTAGCCATGGCGCCAATGATAACTCTTGAACGGAATCCTTCAAATGGTCTTGAATGTCCCAATTGAAGATCTTGAAATAAGCTTTACAAAATGGAGTACAAGTGTAGCACTGACAAAGGAAGAGCCGAGCAAAGTGTTTGTGGGTTGCGTCCTGATTGTTGCACAAAACAAGTGTTTAAAGGGATTAAAAAAGTGGAAAAATTGGGAATTTATGGCACAATTGATGACTTCTGTCCCAAATCCCTAGATAATATTATAGATTTACAGGAGCTAGAGGCACTAAAAATCGTAATATATTGGCATCATAAGCTTCCAGTTCCATGTCCGGGTTCTTTCCCACTGAATCTCAAGAAGCTGACACTTCAAGGAGCTTATCAACCGTGGAAGGCCATGTCAATCATTAGCAAGTTGCCCAAACTCGAGGTGCTCAAACTGAAGGTTAATTGCTCCTTTGGTTGGGAGCATGTAGGGGAAAATGTCTGGGAAGTATCAGAAGAGGGATTTCCTAAATTGAAATTCTTGCTCCTAGAGAACAGGAATCTTAAATACTGGAAGTCCACCGATGATTCTTTCCCACTTCTAGAAACCGTAATTATCAGAAACTGTTGTTCCTTACAAGAGATTCCTCAAGAATTTCTAGATAGTACGACACTGCAGCGAATTGAGTTACAGGGATGCACTCCTTCCCTTGTGGAATTCGCTAAGGGGATCCAAAAAAAGCAAGAGTATTTTTCAGGAAACAACTTTCAAGTTTATGCCTTTGACCCAATCAACCAGAGGACACAACCAACCAGAGGTAAGTAAAATGATTAAAGAATGAATCTTCAACAGCCATTATATGTTTTTACCAATGATTGAGAATTCTCATTGATTTTGATTAAAATGTTTTGTGCATAATTCCTGGTATATTGTAATAAGATAGGTAAAATTGAGTACTCCCTCCGTCCCAAAAAGATTGGCACTTTTCGCTTTTTCAGAGTCAAACGAGTTATTCTTTGACCAGTAGTTTTTTCATATGACTTTTAAATATTTTAAATTATTAATTATGGTGACTTATAGTACTTTTTACATAGTTTTCAATAAAAAATAAAAGATTCTATGTTAAATCACACGGTCAAAAATTAAAAAGTTTAACTCTCGGAAAGCGAGAAGTGTCAATCTTTTTGGGACAGAGGGAGTAGTTCATATGATTATTACACATGATTGGTCATTTTAGGGTCTTTTATTACTCCCTCTGTCCCAAAAAGATTGGCATTCTCGCTTTTCGAGACTCAAACTTTTTAACTTTGATCATGTGATTTAACATAGAATCTTTTATTTTTTCGAAAAAAAATTTACATATTTGAAAATTACATAAAAAAGTACTATAAGTCACCATAATTAATAATTTAAAATGTTTAAAAGATGTATGAAAAAATTACAATCAAAGAACAACTCGTTTGACTCTCGAAAAGCGAAAGGTGTCAATCTTTTTGGGACGGAGGGAGTATGATGTATTGGCTCTGTGAAAGGGTGCGTATAACAATTTTCACACATGGTACTTAATATTTCTATTGAGCTCGTTTATTTATCTACTTATTTTTCGGCAAAATGGAACTTAGTAAATAAATAAGTTGATGATATCTTAACATCTTCAGAGGCCTAGTCCATTAACCAAATTAAAAAGAAAGCAACCTAGATAATATCGAAACATAAAGGAACTGAAAACTTAGATAAACAGTGACTGGTAAAGTTCTATTTATGCCAGATAACTATAGATGAAATAAAATTTAGCCAAATGTCTTCTACACAGTGTTTTGGACGGCGCGCGGCGACTAAAGGCGACAAGGGCCTGCCTCGCCTTAAGGCGCGGCGCGCGGCGAGGCGCTCGCCTTTTTGAAGTGCGGCGCCAATAAATACCAAAAAATTAAAATATTTAATTGCATATGTAAATAATCAAAATCTCACTAGCAATAACATATTAGCAAATATTTCAATTCAAAAATTAAAAGTAGATAGTAGATACTAAAAGTCTAGAACTTGAACGAGTCAAATGACTCAATAATTCATAAGTGACAAGACAAGCAATACTAAAATTAAAGCAATAGTGCAATACTAAAAGTCTATTCAAATTCAAGATCTTCAAGATTTCCAAATTCTTGATATCCAAGATTCTCAACATTATATTGCTCCTCATCTTCTTCCTCCTCGAGCTCGGGCTCGGTCTCGGTCTCGGTCTCGGTCTCGGACTCGGAGTTTTCATCAATTAAGCACCGAGAGCGAAGTGAGCTTGTAGCAATAGTAGCTACTCTTTTGCCCTTGTTATGTGACCTTGAACTTGAAGAACCGCCCCTAAGACTATAGATATTCTCCTCAACTCCAGACGCCCTAGAAACAGTACCCCAATCAAGATCACATCCCTCATATACTAGTTCCTCTTCTTCATTTTGGGGGCATCCAATTAACCATTCATTTGCTTCGTCAATATTATCCAACAGAATTGGATCAACGGTATCGCCAACATCATAACGACGCCTCAATGTTCTATTGTACTTAATGTACACTAGATTGTTGAGACGCGATAGTTCAAGCCTATTCCTCTTTTTGGTATGAATCTGCGCATAAGTTGTAGAAACTAATTAGTAAATACTAATAATAATGTATATAGAAATTAGAATATAATAAATCTTCTTCTCACATGTTCAAGCACGCTCCAATTTCTCTCGCATCCGGATGCACTACAAGTTAAACTTAATACTCTTATGGCAAGCTGTTGCAAGTTTGGAGTATGATTACCAAATACCGACCACCATTCAGCTATAAAAAAAATTAAAGGTTTAATAATTATAAATAAGTCAAATAACTTAAGTAAAGCTATAAAAATAACTAAATCAACCCACTTACAAGGGGATGTTTTGTCTCTGTTTCTTATAGCCTGAGGCATACCAAAAGTCCCCAATGCATGTTTATACATATGAAGCTCTTTGATGAGAGCATCTTGTGTTGCATTAGGGACCATCTTATCAACACATTCAAGGTAACCTTTCCACACTTCTGTTGATAAAGTCTTATTTTGATAATTAGTGTCAAACATTCCCGGGTTCAAAACATGGCCTGCTGGATGCAAAGGTCTATGAAGTTGGTCCGTCCACCGCCGATCAATGATTTCGAAAACTTTCTCATATTGCTTCCGATCACCATGAAAACCCTTTTCAATAGCTTCTTTGGCTCTATCCATTGCTTCATAAATATAGCCCATTGATGGTTTTTTTTCTCCATCCACCAAGCGAAGCGCTACTATCAAAGGTGAACCAACTTTAAGTGCCCTAACAACATCATTCCAAAAAGATGTAGAAGTAAGATGTCTGACAACTTCTTTTCCCAAAAGTTCCTTTGCAAATCTACTTTCTGTCCATTCGGTTGAGAAGATCATAGTTCTCAAGTTTTTCTTTTGCATGTAAAAAGATTGCAAAGTTAAGAAGGCCGTTGCAAATCTTGTCTTAGCCGGTTTCACCAAATTTCTTTGGTTTGTATATCTTCTCATCATGTTCAACAACAATGGTCTCATTGCTATGTAAGAATGTATCTTAATGGCCTTCTGAAAAACTGTAAAAGGATTATTTTAGTAGCTAAGTAAGCTAAGTAATAAGTAATAAGTAATAAGTAATAAGCATATAGTAATATAGTATAAGCTATAAAGAAAGTTAAGAGCTATTTTTTTTCACCTGAAGCATACGGGTTTATTTTGAAGATGTCACCAAACATCAAATTGATACAATGGGCAGCACATGGAGTCCAGTAAATGTGCGGGTACACACCCATTATCATGTCACTGGCTTTAACATTCTCGCTAGCATTATCGGTAACAACTTGTATAACATTTTCCGGTCCAACTTGCTTAATAGTCTTCTCAAACAAGTTGAACATCTTGGTGGAATTTGTAGATTCATCACTAGCATCGACTGACCCAAGAAACACACCACCTAATGGAGAATTGACCAAAATATTGATGATCATTTTTCCATTTCGTGTTGTCCACTTGTCCATCATAATTGAACACCCAAACTCTGTCCATATCAATTTATGTTCCTCAATAATCTCATCTATCTTCTCCACCTCTTTTTTTAGATGAGTAACTCTAATTTCGTGATAGGTAGGAGGTTTCATTCCTGGGCCATATTGTCCTATGGCCTCAATGTATTTATCAAAACTTTTGTGATTTACACAATTAAAAGGGAGCCCTGCATCATATACCCATACTACAAAAGCACTTACAGCGCGATCTCTTAGCAACTTCTTGGATGCATCAGACGCTGTCGTGCTACTGATTCCCTTCCCCTTTGATGTTTGCGGGTAATAAAGATTCATGGGACCTTTCACATTGGCAGTCCGTGCCGTGGCTGATGCATTGGATGACATTTTTTGTGTTTTTGAAGGAGGAGGCCTCATTTCATCATCTTCATCAGAGAGATTAGCCAAGGATGGTTGGTGCAACATTTGAGTTTTTAACAACTGTTTACTTTCAACATACTTTTTTACTTCTTCCCTAATTTCAGGAGGACAAGTTCCACATTTTTTTACATTTCTGTAACCACCAATCAAATGTTGTTTGTGTCGAGTAATTCCGCCATTGAAAGTTTCTCGACAAAAGATACATGTGACTGAATCTTTTGTTGGGCCTTTGGCACCATAATTCCAACCTATGTCTTTTTTGCTAGCGTCCGACGATTCCATTGAATTTGAACCTATTGTTTATAATTGTATAACAAAATTTAAACAATTATTGAACAGAAAAAATAGGAGCAAAACAACCACTGTCTCACTGGTCCAAACAGAGAAAAAAAAACAGAGGAAAAAACAGAGGAGAAAAAAACAGAGCAATTAACAGAGGTGAAAAAAACTGAGGGTAAAAAAACAGAGGAGAAAAAACAGAAAAAGAAGAAGAGAATAGAAGAAGGAAAAAAAACAGAGGAGAAAAAACAGAAAAAGAAGAAGAGAATAGAAGAAGGAAAAAAAACAGAGGAGAAAAAACAGAAAAAGAAGAAGAGAATAGAAGAAGGAAAAAAAAAACCAGAGGTGGCCGGAAATAGGCCAATTGTCGCCGGAAAAAAAAGAAGAAGAAAGAAGAAGAACAGACGAAGAAGCAGAAGTCGAAAATACAGGAGGAAGAAAGAAGAAGAAAGAAGAAGAACCGAAGAAAAACAAGAAAGAGAAAGAGACATACCTGAAACTTTCCACTAAGAACTTAGTGGAGCTTTTATTTATTAAATAAAGAAAACAAATTAGTGGCAGACAACAAAACGGGAAAAGGGGACATGAAAAGAGTCCTCCACTTTATTTAAGTCCTCCACTTCTTTTAATTGTTTTTTTCTTAAATTCTGGTCGCCTCGCCTTTCCAGCTCGCCTCGCCATGCGCCATTAGCGCCTTTCTCGCCATTGGCGCGCCTTTTGAAGGTCTGCTCGCCATGGCCATGAAAGGCGCAGCAGCCACGCCTTGCCTCGCCTCTCGCCAAAGGCGAGAAGGCGCTCGCCTTTAATAACACTGCTTCTACAACAGCATTAATCTCTTATAATATAAATAACCTTGGTCGAAACGTTTGTTCTTTAATGTTGGGACAATTTGTGATAGAAATCTGTTAGAAATACAACAGATTATTTGTATTAGCAGGGGAACGTTTTCAACAAAGGTTGTCCGGTTAAAGTTAGATAGGTTAAATCTTTAAAGGGAGTTTATGATCATGTGTTATACTGAGCTTCCAACTCTAATAATCTCCCACTCTTAAAATGGTCATTGTACATAGTCAGATTCAGGTGAAGTTAATGAAGAAGAAACCAAGGAAGATATGGAGAAGACAGAAGAAACAAAGGAAGATTGATCAAACGAGTTTTAAGGACTTGTCAAATGAAGGTCTGCATGCCGTTCTTGATGGCTGTCCACACCTTGAATCGCTTGACTTACATCATTGTTATATAATCGATCTTGATGAAGGAGATTTAGGAAGGAGATGTAAACAACTGATTGTAGACCTGAAGGACCTTCATGATTCCTCTTATGAATTCAATGCTGAAATTTGGGATTATTTACTCAGTTTTATGAGCTTTGATTTGAGTTGTGGCCTTGTGAGGTTTTCTTTTTGCCATTGGATTATGAAACAGTAGTATTCCAGGTGTTTGCTGATTGAATGCAATTAGAGTAGACATCTACTGGGAAGTCCTGTGAGAAATTTAATTTTCTTTTCAAGTTTCATTAATCCCCCCAATATTTACAAATTCTTCTTACTTTTATTAGTTTTACAGCAGCATTCGTCTTCTATTTTGGAGTTGAGACCAGTTGTACAAAGTTCATAGAAACGGATTTGAATTAAGAGGCATTAGAAATAACTCTTAAGAACTTTACACTATATCTAATAGAACCTTTCTAGACTGGATTCTTGCTAGCTTGCTATAAACCTGTAAACACACCAACACTTTAGTTGTTTCAAAAGAAAACAGATGAGAAATAACTCTTAAGAACTTTGCACCATATCTATACTAGAACCTTTCTAGACTGCAGTACTCCTGAGGTTGCATACATCTACTACTATTACTAATATTGTTACAACATGTATTACTTCTATTACTGTTACACAACAAAATATACTACTACTAGTGTCCTGTCTTTTCATCTTTACCTAACTAACTCAAGTAGCATAATGAAGTTTCTAAGAAGTTAATGAAGTTTTCTAATAAACAAATATGCTGGCCTTGCATCTTCTCTATCGCTCTTGCCCCAAACCACCCTATTCATTTCTAACTTAACTATTGTCTCTGATCCCTTACTTCACCTTGATTAGCATATAAACCAAAAGGAGCTAGTAATAGTACTAATCTTAACATGGAGATAGACTCAGAAAACACGGATTTTGTGTACTAAAGTCAAAAGTCCATTTAGCTATCAACAATGAAACTTGAAATTTAGATGGTACATCACTGGAGCTTAAATCATTTTAAAAGAAAGAAACAAAATATGTCTTAAGCCAATCAATTAGCAACCACAGAGAATAACAGAACTTCGAACAAGGAAACCAGAGAAAATCTTATGGATCCACCAAACGGGTTTCTTTGCACAAAAAGCTTAAAGGAACACTAAATTTTTTTATTTTTTTATTTTTTTTTTTAACTTAGCAGAGGCACAACAAACAGAGATTGGGACCATGAACTTCAAGCTATACCATAAACATGGACTCGGATTCTGACTTAAACTATCAGCCAAACAAACACCTCGAAGAAAACAACACCTCAAACATAGATTATACCTTAAGAGATCATAATAACCATCATTTTGCTTCTTTAAACCGGGAAGCAAAAGAGGACTGAAACAAAAAACCACTGTTTGGACCTAATCAGGTTAATTTAAATTAGACACAAACTTCTACATAAGATCTCTCGAAACTTAGCGAGTTAAACTTAGTCATTACTGAGGGAAAAACATAATCCATTTTAGAACTTAGGACAGATCCAAGGTGATTCTCAGAATAAAGAAAGCATTATCGAGAAAGCACAAAAACTTCCCACTTAACAGGGAGGTAAACACCCTTGTTCTAAAAACTAGAAACTGAATCCTCACAAGATCTAGCAGCCCAAATCTTTGAATAAGTTCATCCGTTTAGATTAAATTCATTTAAACATATAAAGAACACATAAGAAAAGTTGTAAACGATTCATGATACTATAAATTTGAAGATGGAAATAAGCTCAACAAGGTGCACAAATACATGCATTCATACATACGAAACACATATGCACAGAACCATATAAAGAAGGAAAGCAACAGAAGACCAACAATGTATTCTATACTACATGGGAAGTAGTGAACTATAACAAACAAAAACCAAGAAAAGGATTTTAATAATGAGTATAAAGTTGGAGTTTAATCACGCAGGCATTTGTAGAGCTAACAAACTGAAAATGTAAACAGAAAAGGAGCTAAATCATGTTTTACATTTGCATTGAAAGGAAGTTAAACATCTAAACCAATAAAACTTAATCATGAACAACTACTCAATGTTTTAATCTACACTCAGAACTGGGTAGTGATAATACTTAGCCCTTTTTTAGATTAAAGAAGGCGGCTGATTAAGTTTTAACCTCTTAGGGCTCGTTTGGTACGATGGATAGAGAAAAATAGTCCTAGGATAAAATTAGTACCGCCTTATCCCACGTTTAGTTGGAAAAAAACTCGGGATAGATTAGAGTGTTTTTTTATCCCACCTTGAGGATGGAATAACTAATTCCGGGATAACTTATCCCGGAATTAGTTATCCCGGGATAAGTTGTTTCCAACCAAACGAGATAACTTCTTTCCAACTTTAGCTACTGCAAACATGAGCATTCAAGATAGACTAAGGAACATAACGAAAGAGCATATTAAACAGCAACCTTAATATTTTTAGCTAAAAGGAAAAGAAAATCTAATTATCTAAATTAAACAAGATTGAATTTAAACTAATCTATATGAAATGGAAAAAAAAAAACACAGAACTGAAAAATGAAAGAATACTAAAACAAAGAGGAAAATTACTAAAAAAAATAATTATAATCTAATCTACTTATAACTAACACAAAATTATAGTGGGCAGGAAACTAAAAGTTATAAAAATGACGAGAAGATTACCTGTTGAAGGGATTTAGGGTACGTTTGGCTGCTGGTTGAGGAAAATGAAAGCTGAATTGGTTTTTTGGAGGATAAAGGACTAAGAGCCTGTTTGGATGGGCTTAGCCCAACTTATTTTTTTTCGGCTTATAAGTTGTTTTCAGCTTATAAGCTGCTTTAGATAAGCTAAGTCAAACGGGTCTAATTATTTTTTAAATTTATTTTAAACACAAAATGTCTTTAAGATGAAAATAGCTTATAAGCTGTTTTCAACAACTTATAACCCAATCTAAACAGGCTCTAAGCGGGCCGGGTATTTTCGGATGTTTGTTTTGGGCTGGATATAGCTTTTAAAGCTGGTCTTAATGAGTTTACAAGGATACAGAGTCTAGCTATCTCTTTTAAAACATAGACACTTTCTTGCATAAATAGCTAATTTCGTCTAAATAAAAATCGTGTTTTGCGCAACTGAACTCACCTCAAAATACAATTGAAATAAATTAATAATTCAATTAAATAATTAAGCTTCTTAACTTTAACAGAGTAAAATATCTATCTTGCAAAATACAGCCTAATTATAGAATATAAATCATAAATGACTTTAATTTGACAATTTGAAATACGTACCTAAATTAAACACTTATTTGAACATAATAAATTCTTATTATTATACGTAAAACTCTGTATAATATATATTTGAGTATTTTGCCAAATGAAATGGCAAAATAACTCAAAAACTAGTTAAGAAAATATTTTTGATTTTTTATAAATACTTATTTCACTCTGTTTGTAATTCAAGAAGCTTGACTATTTTAATTTAAGATGTGAAGGGCCAAAATTGAGCAGTAATTATTGGGCAGATACATGACCTTTGCAATACGCCAATAATTACTCAGAAATGGAAATAATTACAATAAAGTGAAACTGCACTATTAATGAATTTGCAGCAAGTATTTGGCAGATACATGAATTTCATGCCAATGACTTTCCGTTTAATTAATTCATTTATCATTTATTTGAAGCGAATTTACTATACTATAATTTTTTTAAAAAAGTAGTACTTAAATGAGGGGTAAAAATGTCTTTCAATCTTTTGAGGGACATTTTGGTAATCCAACTTTACACTTAGGGTCTTCTCACTTTTACTATTATTATTATTATTATTATTATTATTATTATTATTATTATTATATATACATGTTACACCTCGGAAATTTCTCCGTACTTGTATGATGACTGGAATGATGAAGAGTTTGAGTGAATGATGTTTTATTAAGTCGGGAATGGCTAATTAAGAATTTTTTGAAATAAGAAAGTCGCGGAAAATTTTTCAGCCCAGTGGTCGTATATGGCACTATACGGCCCGTAAAGTGATTTACGGACCGTATAGTGCAATCGTCCTCCAGCTTGTCAAAAATCTCAACTTTCTGTAAATTGTGAAAATGGTTAAAAACGACTTGGAGGACGGCCCGTAAACTGGTTTACGGACCGTAAACCTCAGTCGTAAATTGCCATAATCCTCAGCCAAACTTTCTGTTCCTGGGATGATTAAAAACGACCATGGAGGACGGACCGTAAACTGCAATTTACGACCACTGTTCATCCCGACAAATTTTCATTAAAGACCAGGTTTTGAATTATTAAAAGGGAACTTAAGCCCATTTCACGTCATTTTTCATCCAAACACTTCAAGAAGGCTCTAGAGTGTTCTTCAACACTTCAACTCTAAGAATATCAAGAAAATCCAAGGAAACCTAAGGTTTTTAACACCAAATTCATGAAATCAAGTGTAAGAACACAACAAAGGATCATCTAAGTCAAGAAATCCCACAAAGGGTGGAACTAGGATTTTGGCTAATTGAAGTATTTCAACTTAAGGATTGTTCAACCATCATCCAAGGAAAGTTTCATGATTATTCCATGTTGTTTGAAGTATTGGAAAGCTTAGACACTTGAAATGTAGAAGAACATAGAAATGGGTCGCTATTGAGTGAATAGTGACATAAATGAATGATAGTGGAATTGAACTATGAATATTGAAGTGTTGTGAGTACAAATACGTTATAAATGATGGTTATATCACGAAACAAGCATTAAATGCATGAAAACGCAAGGATGAGCTAGAAGTAGAAATAAGGGAAAATTGGAGGAAAATGGTGGATTTTGCTAAACGCACGTAAATGACGATTGTCGATTATGATATTACGAATAATATTATGAATATTGGGATTTGATATAGAACGTGAGAAAAGTGGTATGAGCGAAGGAAGTGTTGTCCGACTTCTCCTAGAATTAGCGACGCGTTCTTATAGCTAGCTACTAATGTTGATACGAATTCTCTTATGAAGGTAACGACATGATATCGACGGAGAATGAGTGAGCAATATCTTAGCTAAACGACCAAGGTATGTGAGGCTAGTCCTTCTTTCTAATGGCATGAATCTTTTAGCTTGAATCCCTACTCCTTTCATGAGTTCTTACATTCTAAGAAGTTAAAAGCTTATACCTATGAATGTCTATATGAGTTAAGTTATACGATATGATAACACTAGAATGATGATGATGTTATTCCTTGCCTACACTCACCTTATGTACTAGTCCTTTCAAGGTGAGGCAGAATATCCATGATGGTTCCATAATGTAATCGGGGGATCACGACCTTACGTCACCCCGATAGAGTAAAGTTGATCATGAGTCTTATATACGCATTATGATAAGATAAGTATTTTATGATAAGCATATTACTATGAGTATTTTCATAAGCATGTCATGATTGCATTCACACCGGGCCTAGTTGGCCGGGCAGACACCGCTTCGGCGGGCGGCGATACGGATACACCACGACCTACGGGCGTGGGCAGACACCACTAGTGGGCGGCATGAGATGGTACCCCGGACGCGGGAGGCCTGGACGCGGGCTAATATTATTGATTATCACACCGTTCCAACATGGACGGGCAGCTTGCATATGATGCATACATGTCATGATAATGAGTATGAGTAAAGATAGCATGCATTACTTCATTTATGATTATCAGTCAGATCCAGATGTCTCATGTTGATGTTATCCTCATATTATTGATGTTTCCTTTCATTATGTGTGCCTCTCATACTCGGTACAATATTAGTACTGACGTCCTTTCTTCGGACGCTGTGTTCATGCCCACAGGTAGACAGGGAGGAGAGCTTGGCCCAGGTCCTCAATAGCTGTCAGCTGATAGATAGCACTCCATTGTTCGGAGGTGCTTATGGCTATTCTTTTGATGTACATTCATATATGCATATTTTGGGCATGACGGAGTCTT
This sequence comes from Lycium barbarum, assembly GCF_019175385.1. Classification (NCBI taxonomy): domain Eukaryota; kingdom Viridiplantae; phylum Streptophyta; class Magnoliopsida; order Solanales; family Solanaceae; genus Lycium; species Lycium barbarum. The sequence continues at coordinate 119,208,740 of NC_083345.1, read as the reverse complement.
GTTCCGTCTATGTATTCATTATGTTAATAGAGGCTCGTAGATACGCAGTGTGGGTTAGATGGTCTCACAAGATGTTTTCAAATGCATGTATATTATTTTGATGGCTAAGAGGCAAATGTATATAAAGTAATTATGTCTTGATTAACTATGATTTTCCTATAATTGGTATGTAAAATTGATAAAAGAGTATTAAATGAGCGAGACAAGTAGTAGAGTGAGCGGTGCTCGGTAACTAGCTCCGGGTACCCGTCGCGGCCCCTAGCTGGGTCGTGACAGAAGTGGTATCAGAGCAGTTCGCCCTAGGAAGTGTCTACAAGCCGTGTCTAGTAGAGTCATGTTTATGGTGTGTTGCGCGCCACGCTAATAAACAAAAGGCTACGGGGCATTTAGGAAAATGACAATTCTTCTTCTTATGAGATCGTGCGATAGAGCCATGTCTAGGATTATATCATTCCTAAAAGTGCATTATGGTTTTAGAAAAATGCCGCCGAAAGGAAAAGCTACAGCTGCCCAGAAAGGCAAAGCTATGACGAAGAAGCGGGCAGAAAGGGAGCCTCCGGCGGAGGTAGAGGAAAGTGAGTCGCAAAGTGAGGCCGCGCCCAATGTAGAAGAGCAGAGAGGAGCCTCAGCTCCGATTCCTCCACCGGGTGCTTCAGGTCAACAAGTGTCCGAGGCCATACATTTATTGACACAGTTGGTTGCCGCTCAGGCACAACGACAGAATGCGGGCCCAAGTGATCGTTCAGCTTGTTCAAAGATTGCCTGACAGCCTCTTTGCAAGACGGGATGGATATTTCCCGGATACAGGCCCATGCTCAGAACCTCGAGGAACGACAACGACAACAGAGAAGTGATCGTGAGGGTGACAGAAGACAAGGTAAGAGGGATAGATCTATGGGGGAGAGCAGTGAGTACCGAGGGGGACCGAGACAGACGCATTCCAGGCACTCAGGTCAGTCAGCGACCAGTGCACCTCCCAAATTCTCTGATAGGAGATTTGATCGTTCTACTCAGTCAGGCCAGGGGCAGAGTTCGAGGGCCTCAGATTCGCAGTCTAGGGGAGACTTTAGCCAGATGAGACCTTCAGTACCGCGGTGTAGCCAGTGTGGCAAATTACATTCCGGACAGTGTCGTCAGGGTTCGGATGCTTGTTATGCTTGCGGACAGGTTGGTCATATGATGAGAGATTGCCCTTCAGCGAGAGATAGAGCGGGGACTCAGCCCACAGGTTCAGTAGCGGGGTCTTCTTCAGTATGCCCGACAGCACAGACTCCTCAGACTACGGCAGGCAGAGGCAGAGGGGGAGCATCTACTTCAAGTGCCGTTCAGCCCCGTGTATATGCCTTAGCTGGGCGACAGGATCTTGAGTCTTCCCCAGATATTGTCACAGGTACCTTGACTATACTTTCCCGTGACGTATATGCTCTGATTGATCCGGGTTCTACTTTCTCATATATTACTCCGTATATCGCTGATTGTGTTGGGGTGAGACCTGAGCCGATTAAACCTTTCGAGGTATTCACTCCGGTTGGTGATCCTGTAATAGAGAGGCAAGTATATAAGAACTGTGTAGTCATTATATGTGATCGCCAGACGACAGCGGATTTTATTGAACTTGAGATGATAGATTTTGACGTAATTATGGGTATGGACTGGTTGGCATCGTGCTATGCTAATGTTTGTTGCCGGACAAAGGTAGTTCGATTCCAATTTCTGGGAGAACCCATACTTGAGTGGAAGGGTAATACAGTTTCCCCAAAGGGTAGGTTTATTTCTTACCTTAAGGCGAGAAAGATGATAGCAAAAGGTTATATTTGTCATCTAGTTCGGGTTCATGACACAGAAGCAGAAGTGCCAACTTTCCAGTCTATCCCGGTAGTGAATGAATTCCCAGATGTGTTTCCCGACGAGTTACCAGGTTTTCCTCCAGAAAGGGAGATTGATTTCGCCATTGATGTATTACCAAAAACTGAGCCTATCTCTATTCCTCCTTATCGAATGGCTCCAGCAGAACTGAAAGAGCTAAAAGCACACCTAAAAGATTTGCTTGAGAAGGGGTTCATCAGGCCCAGTTCCTCTCCATGGGGAGCACCAGTCTTGTTCGTAAGGAAGAAAGACGGTTCGTTACGAATGTGTATTGATTGCAGACAGCTGAACAAAGTGACGGTGAAGAACAAATATCCCCTTCCTAGAATTGACGACTTGTTCGATCAATGGCAAGGTGCTAAATGGTTCTCCAAGATAGATCTGAGATCGGGTTATCATCAGGTAAGAATTAGGGAAGCAGATATTCCCAAGACTGCCTTCAGGACAAGATATGGTCACTACGAGTTTCGAGTAATGTCGTTCGGGTTGACGAATGCCCCGACAGTGTTCATGAATTTAATGAATAATGTGTTCAGGCCGTTCTTGGACCTTTTTGTGATAGTGTTTATCGACGATATCCTGGTATATTCTCGCACAGAATCAGAACATGCAGATCATCTAAGAATTGTTCTTGGCGTTCTTCGAGATCGGGAATTGTATGCAAAGTTTTTGAAGTGCGAGTTTTGGCTAAACTCAGTGGCATTTCTAGGTCATGTTATTTCAGATGATGGTATCCGAGTCGACACTCAGAAAATAGAAGCTGTGAAGACTTGGCCAAGACCTACGACGCCTACAGAAGTTCGTAGTTTTCTGGGTTTGGCAGGTAATTATCGAAGATTCGTAGAGGGTTTCTCATCTATTTCAGCCCCATTGACAAAGTTAACCCAGAAGTCGGCTAAATTCCAGTGGAGTGATGCCTGTGAGCGTAACTTCCAAGAGTTGAAAAACAGGTTGACCTCAGCGCCAGTGCTAACACTTCCAGAAGGATCAGATGGCTATGTAGTATATTGTGACGCCTCCGGTGTGGGATTAGGATGTGTATTGATGCAGAATGGGAAAGTTATTGCATATTCTTCGAGACAGTTGCGAAAACATGAACAGAATTATCCCACTCATGATCTGGAGCTAGCTGCGGTCATTCATGATTGAAAATATGGAGACACTACTTATATGGTGTGCACGTGGACATCTATACGGATCACAAAAGCCTTCAATATATTTTCAAACAGAAGGAGTTGAACCTACAGCAAAGGCGATGGTTAGAATTACTGAAGGATTACGATGTGAACATTCTATATCATCCAGGGAAGGCGAATGTAGTGGCAGATGCACTTAGCCGCCGATCGATGGGCAGTTTAAGTGGAGTTCCTTCGGAAAAGCGAGAAATGGTTCGTGAGGTCCATCGGTTAGCAAGTCTCGGCGTACGGCCAATTGATTCAGGAGATGCAGGTATTAGCGTCAATGACCCCGCAGTTTCATCATTGAATCTAGAAGTGAAGGGACGGCAATATGAAGATCCTCAATTAAGCCACTACCGAGATCTATCCTATGGAAAGGAAAAGTCTCCATTCGAAGTTTCCATAGAAGGGGTTCTTGGATATCGAGACAGGTTATGTGTACCGAATGTAGCGAACTTGCGCCAACGGATTTTAGAGGAAGCACATTATTCCCGGTATTCTATTCATCTAGGTGCAACCAAGATGTACCACGATCTCAAATTGATATATTGGTGGGATGGCATGAAGCGAGACATAGCAGAATTTGTAGCACAGTGCCCAAATTGCCAGCAAGTGAAGGCCGAGCATCAAAAGCTAGAAGGCTTATTGCAAGCAATGGAAATTCCTATGTGGAAATGGGAAGAAATTAACATGGATTTTGTGGTAGGATTACCCCGTACGCGAGGGAAGTATGATTCTATATGGGTGATCGTGGATAGACTCACGAAAGCAGCTCATTTTCTCCCCGTTAGAACCACATATTCAGCGGAAGATTATGCTAAATTGTATCTCAAGGAGATTGTACGACTTCACGGTATTCCTTTGGCCATTATCACAGACAGAGGGGCGCAGTTCACAGCCAAGTTCTGGAAGTCCTTTCAAGAAGGTCTAGGTACTCAAGTGAAGCTCAGCACGGCGTTCCATCCGCAGACCGACGGACAAGCCGAGCGTACTATTCAGACCTTGAAAGATATGCTACGAGCGTGTGTGCTGGACTTTGGTGGTAGTTGGGATGAGCATTTGCCTCTTATTGAATTTTCCTATAATAACAACTATCATTCCAGTATTCAAATGGCCCCGTATGAAGCCTTATATGGAAGAAAATGCAGATCTCCAATTGGATGGTTTGAAACCGGAGGAGTACAATTGATAGGCCCCGACTTGATCCAGCAAGCAGTTGAAAAGGTTAAAGTGATTCGAGACCGACTGTTAACAGCTCAAAGTCGCCAAAGGTCTTATGCAGATAATCGCCGATGAGACTTGGAATTTCAAGTGGGCGATTGGGTGTTCCTGAAGGTATCGCCGATGAAGGGAGTGATGAGCTTTGGCAAGAAGGGAAAGCTAAGTCCCAGATATATCGGACCCTACCAAATCATTCGTAAGGTGATTCGAGTAGCCTACGAATTGGACTTGCCTTCAGAGCTCGAATCCGTACATCCAGTATTCCATGTTTCGATGCTCCGCAAGTGTATTGGAGACCCAACAAGAATACTTCCGATTGATGATGTGCAAGTAACAGAGAAGCTAACCTACGAGGAAATGCCCATTGCCATTTTGGATAGACAAGTACGAAGGCTTCGGAATAAAGAGGTTGCTTCAGTCAAAGTTCTATGGCGGAACAATAATCGGGAAGAAATGACTTGGGAAGCAGAGGAGAAGATGAAATCCATATACCCCCATTTGTTCCAATCCCAGAAGAGATTCAAGATGAGACGTCGACGATATAAGGTTTGTATGTTTTAGTTTTATGCTTTTGGTCGTGCGTGGCCATAAATGTGTTGATATTGTGATATAGCCGTGTGAGGCGAAGATATTGTGGGTTGTTGTAATGGAAAGGTAGTGTCCAAATTACAAAGGAAACTCTGGCGAAATTTTTCCAGGATCCCCGAGTGTCGAACATTCGAGGACGAATGTTCCAAAAGGGGGGAAGAATGTTACACCTCGGAAATTTCTCCGTACTTGTATGATGACTGGAATGATGAAGAGTTTGAGTGAATGATGTTTTATTAAGTCGGGAATGGCTAATTAAGAATTTTTTGAAATAAGAAAGTCGCGGAAAATTTTTCAGCCCAGTGGTCGTATATGGCACTATACGGCCCGTAAAGTGATTTACGGACCGTATAGTGCAATCGTCCTCCAGCTTGTCAAAAATCTCAACTTTCTGTAAATTGTGAAAATGGTTAAAAACGACTTGGAGGACGGCCCGTAAACTGGTTTACGGACCGTAAACCTCAGTCGTAAATTGCCATAATCCTCAGCCAAACTTTCTGTTCCTGGGATGATTAAAAACGACCATGGAGGACGGACCGTAAACTGCAATTTACGACCACTGTTCATCCCGACAAATTTTCATTAAAGACCAGGTTTTGAATTATTAAAAGGGAACTTAAGCCCATTTCACGTCATTTTTCATCCAAACACTTCAAGAAGGCTCTAGAGTGTTCTTCAACACTTCAACTCTAAGAATATCAAGAAAATCCAAGGAAACCTAAGGTTTTTAACACCAAATTCATGAAATCAAGTGTAAGAACACAACAAAGGATCATCTAAGTCAAGAAATCCCACAAAGGGTGGAACTAGGATTTTGGCTAATTGAAGTATTTCAACTTAAGGATTGTTCAACCATCATCCAAGGAAAGTTTCATGATTATTCCATGTTGTTTGAAGTATTGGAAAGCTTAGACACTTGAAATGTAGAAGAACATAGAAATGGGTCGCTATTGAGTGAATAGTGACATAAATGAATGATAGTGGAATTGAACTATGAATATTGAAGTGTTGTGAGTACAAATACGTTATAAATGATGGTTATATCACGAAACAAGCATTAAATGCATGAAAACGCAAGGATGAGCTAGAAGTAGAAATAAGGGAAAATTGGAGGAAAATGGTGGATTTTGCTAAACGCACGTAAATGACGATTGTCAATTATGATATTACGAATAATATTATGAATATTGGGAGTTGATATAGAACGTGGGAAAAGTGGTATGAGCGAAGGAAGTGTTGTCCGACTTCTCCTAGAATTAGCGACGCGTTCTTATAGCTAGCTACTAATGTTGATACGAATTCTCTTATGAAGGTAACGACATGATATCGACGGAGAACGAGTGAGCAATATCTTAGCTAAACGACCAAGGTATGTGAGGCTAGTCCTTCTTTCTAATGGCATGAATCTTTTAGCTTGAATCCCTACTCCTTTCATGAGTTCTTACATTCTAAGAAGTTAAAAGTTTATACCTATGAATGTCTATATGAGTTAAGTTATACGATATGATAACACTAGAATGATGATGATGTTATTCCTTGCCGACACTCACCTTATGTACTAGTCCTTTCAAGGTGAGGCAGAATATCCATGATGGTTCCATAATGTAATCGGGGGATCACGACCTTACGTCACCCCGATAGAGTAAAGTTGATCATGAGTCTTATATACGCATTATGATAAGATAAGTATTTTATGATAAGCATATTACTATGAGTATTTTCATAAGCATGTCATGATTGCATTCACACCGGGCCTAGTTGGCCGGGCAGACACCGCTTCGGCGGGCGGCGATACGGATACACCACGACCTACGGGCGTGGGCAGACACCACTAGTGGGCGGCATGAGATGGTACCTCGAACGCGGGAGGCCTGGACGCGGGCTAATATTATTGATTATCACACCGTTCCGACATGGACGGGCAGCTTGCATATGATGCATACATGTCATGATGATGAGTATGAGTAATGCATTACTTCATTTATGATTATCAGTCAGATCCAGATGTCTCATGTTGATGTTATCCTCATATTATTGATGTTTCCTTTCATTATGTGTGCCTCTCATACTCGGTACAATATTCGTACTGACGGCCTTTCATCGGACGTTGTGTTCATGCCCACAGGTAGACAGGGAGGAGAGCTTGGCCCAGGTCCTCAGTAGCTGTCAGCTGATAGATAGCACTCCATTATTCGGAGGTGCTTATGGCTATTCTTTTGATGTACATTCATATATGCATATTTCTGGCATGACGGAGTCTTGTTCCGTCTATGTATTCATTATGTTAATAGAGGCTCGTAGATACACAGTGTGGGTTAGATGGTCTCACAAGATGTTTTCACATGCATGTATATTATTTTGATGGCCAAGAGGCAAATGTATATAAAGTAATTATGTCTTGATTAAATATGATTTTCCTACAATTGGTATGTAAAATTGATAACAAAGTATTAAATGAGCGAGACAAGTAGTAGAGTGAGCGGTGCTCGGTAACTAGCTCCGGGTACCCGTCGCGGCCCCTAGCTGGGTCGTGACAATATATATATATATATATATATATATATATATATATAGTCAATTATTACAATGCTTGAAACCTGAGAAAAAAATCAAAATAAATGCGCAATATTTTTGTTCAACAGCTTCCACTATTTTTTCTAGTAAATACTACTCCTATCAGTGGTGGAATCATGATTCATATTAAGGGGTGTCAAAAAATACAGATATGTCGCAACCCATGTTTGAACACGCGACCTTAGGGACTTTTTGCTAGTCCTTAACCACCAGCCTTCAGCTTGTGTCAAGGGTGTCAACACTGGTATACATACCTATAAAACCAAAAATTCACCTATCTGTACAATGTAATTTTCCGACGAAGGGGTGTCGTTTGACACCCCTCGGAAAGGGTAGCTCCGCCCCTGACTCCTATATAGGTTAAGCTTAACCGAGACTTGAACTTGGATAAATTAAGAAAGACAGGGAGTATAAAAATCAATTGCAGTACATATATTTGATAAGAAAAGTAAAAAGGATACTTAAAACTCTTAGACGAACTAAGAAAGAAAGTTTAAGTAGGCGTTTGACCATAGAAACCAAAAACTTTTTCACTTTTTTTGGAATTTTGGAGTTAGAGTTGTGTTTGACCATAGTTTTTTAACTTGTATTTTTTGTTGAAATGTAGTTATTTTGGTTGTGAAAAAAGTGAATTGTTTTTCAAATTCCGGAATACAACTTCAAGTTGTATTTGAAATTTTCATGGCCAAACGCTGATTCCGGAAAAAAGTGAAAAACAATTTCTGAAAAAAGTGAATAATTCTTATGGTCAAACGGGCCCTAAGAGTTACTTTCCATTTTAAAGCATTCAATATTTCGTAAAACAAAATTTCACCTACTTTTTTTTAACCTATAAGTCTGCTATTACCAAAAATAGGGAGCCCCAAGAATTTGGGGCCCAAAGCAGTTGTTGTTTGCCTATGGATCGGCCCTGCCTAGATTCATTATTCATCTCTTGATTTCTAGCTACTTCAATTTAGGGTTTGTTTGGCTTAACTTAAAAAAAAATAGATTATAAATTGAAAACAGCTTATAAGTAAAAAAAAAAAAAAAAAAAAAAAAATTGGGCTGCCCCAACTTAATTGTTGTTTACTACATATAGAATGTAAGAGTGAGAAGGAAGATTAGATTTGAGATTATTCAGCAATACATTAAAATGTCAGAAGAGAGTGTGAAGTGTTAAAGAAAATAAGTGCTCAACTGAGTAATTAACAAAACATATTGCATGTGACAGGCTACAATTAACAGCCATCAAGGCATCAATCAGCATGTGCATTTGATTGGGAGAAGAAAATTTTTGTTTTGGGGCGTGGTAAACTCGTACATCCCTTAATTAATTAAACTGTCAGAGAGTGTGAAATGTTAAAGAAAAGAAGTATGCCAACTGATTAACAAAACATATTGCATGTGAGCTCGGCCCGAGTATAAGTTTTAAGTAGTAACATTTATCAGGAAAATAGCAGCGCTATACATGGTTGAGGGAAGAGAGCATGTGCGCACATGAACATATGTATAACTGACACACTGAATCCTAAGTCAGTAGGGGAAGGCAATAGTAAATTTCAAATTTGAAATTTAATTAGTTAAGCTCTAAACTTCATCAAGATTAACATTAAATGTTTAAAAGATAATGATATACTTGGATGGGTATATTTAGGTGGAAAGAATTTAATTTGCGGGTCGGGGTGGGTGGGGCATGATTTTTTTAAAGTTAAATCGGATAATTAATGTGAAATTGGGGATTCTGTCAACTAAGGGGTATATTTGTGTACTTTTTAACGGAAGCGGTATATTTGCCTACTTTGATTAACGAAAAGGACATATTTATCTATTTTGATTAACGAAGGGTATTTAACTATTAAACTAAAATAGAGGGGTATATTTGACCATTTTTTCCCTCCCTAGAATGTTTATAAAGTACCTGATTTCTTTTATACAATTATATAAAAGTTTGGACCTATTCATGTTTTCATATTACCTCCAATTATTTTAAGTGCTAGGAGACAATAATTATAAAATGAGCTACATATTTTAATAATGATGATTGTTTTTTAATTAAAGTTGGCGAAAAGGATCACGCAAGAAGAACATTCTAAACATTATATTATTTGAAATTTTTCTATTTATTTCTCCTTGAAATTTTCAAATTATTTTGACTTGAATAAGCATAAGTTAGTGTATTTAATAGTGTGTTTTGGAAGAAAAATTATTGGTGGGAAATTGATGGTAACAAAAATTGGACAAGTAAAGGTTATAGAGGTCTTTTTATAGGTGTGACCAAATTTGGGCCAAACTAGTGTGATAGTTTCGCAGAGTTCCTCTTCGAGCTCTTCATTTTTTGAGTTATTGTTACAATGAGGATAGAGAAGAACAAGAGGTATGTGTACTGTGTCAGCCACTTGATCAAAGAAACATAACTTGTAATTTTTGAGGTGATTTGGTGTTGGTGATGATGGTTTTACGAGGCTTTTGGACAAGATTTTGACTTGCGTTGGATCCTTCATATTGATGTACTCAGTTGTGGCAAGAGAAACACAGCTAGAGGGCGACCGACCCACCAGACCGAGGCGGAGGCAATCAAGAATTAATATTAATATATTATGTGAAAAGGATCAAGACAATTAAAGCCACTATAATAATAATTTGAGAAGCTTGTGATTTCCCTTTATATAGGGAAAATGGGAGCCAGTAAAGATCCCTCTAAGTCTTATTCAATCAATGTTTTAAAATTAATTTTCTTAACTATTTATCTAACTATAGTTAAAAAACAAAAAATCCTGCAAATCAATAGCAAAATATATATCCGGAAAAAAGTCAATTGTTGAAACTGCAATTTCTGATTGAACCAAAGCCTTGGGTAATTTGGAGGTGAAACCTTGGAATTTTCGTTGATGATTGCCATCTCCGTTTAGCCATTGATTTTCTCCATTATCGACAACCCTTGTTTATGAAAAAGCAGAAGCCGTAACTAGAAACATAACAAGGATGAATTTCATTATAGAAAGGTAATTTTACAAAGAATGTACCGCTAGAATTAATAGCATTATTGTTATAAGTAAATTGTTGTTATAGAAAAATAAAATATAATATGAAAAATCAATTTCGAAAAAAAATCAAACTGTTATATTGAAATATTATTATGCTTATAACAAATGACAATTATTGAGAGATTTGAGTATATATCATTATTTTAATGTGAATTCATACCTTCATACTTCTATTATATTAATTTATTAAGAGAATCAACAACGGAAATAAAGAATTAAAGGGGACATCTCCCGTATATTGCTTGTCATAAATGATAGCCTGTGGCCCACTGCTTCTTAAAATTGCTTAGAAACTACGCCCACCTATTTATCATATTTTATCGTTTCCATTGTGCAAAATTCTTCCATATTTAAACAAAGCTTTCTCAGTAGTTTTCAAACTTGTCTACCATTTTTTGTGTGCCAACTTTCTCTTAGTCTCTTCATTCACATAATTGTAGCAAGAAAGATGGCTGCTTATGCTGCTGTAACTTCTCTGATGGGAACAATACACCTGATTTCCCAATCCGACTTGTTACACCTTGAAGAGAACAACAAAAAACATTTGGAATCACTCTACGAGAAGGTCAGCTCTGTGCTAGAGTTTCTTGACAATTCTGATGATGAACCAATGAAGGATTTGCAAGAAAAGGTTGAAGATTTAGCAAATGAAGTGGAACACGAAGTCGAATCTCAAGTATTACTGGTTAAGGAGAAGGATGAACAGGTTCGAACAGAGGCAAATGAGAGGCTTCTTAAGATCTTGCGACAAGCTATACAAGACATGGATTCTGTGAAGAAAGAGTTCATCAAGTTGCAGAGGAGGAATAACAGTTTGCTAGCTGGAAATCGTTCGCTTTCACCACGATTGCATGTTTCAACCCTTGAGAAGGACATGGTGGGGCACAGCAATGAACGAAAGCGCATGCTAGATCTACTTACCGGACGCTCATCTCAACCGCAAGTCATCTCTATTGTTGGAATGGGCGGCATAGGTAAGTCAACTTTTGCCAAAAATATGTTTTCTGATTCCTCAATTGTGGGCTTCTTTGATGTTCGTGGATGGATTACTGTGTCCGAGGACTATAGTATAAGAAAGATGCTTCTATCCCTCCTTCAAGAGGCTATTGGCGTGAATGAAGAGCTTAATAAGAAAGACGATGGAGAACTAGCTGATTGCTTGCAGAAAAGTTTAAAGAGAAGAAGGTATTTGATTGTTGTGGATGACATATGGAGCAGCGATGCCTGGGATAATATTAGACTATGGTTTCCAGAAAACAGTAATAGAAGTCGAATATTGTTGACTACTCGGGACATTAACGTTGCTCAATATGCTAGCTCTCACGAGGGACTTTTTCCAATGCCCTTCCTAGAGCCAAAGGAAAGTTGGAATTTGTTTTGCCAAAAGGCGTTCGGCAAAAAAGATTGTCCAGCTGAATTTGAGAGTGTCGGAAAGGTGGTTGTAGAAAATTGCAAAGGATTACCACTGATGATTTCGGTGGTTGCGGGGTCTCTTTCTAGGAAGAGGACGCTGCACGAGTGGTACGAAGTAGCTCAAAGTGTAAGCTCATTAGTAGACGTTGATGATTATCAACGTTGCTCAGGAGTGCTCGCTTTGAGCTACAAGCATCTTCCTTCACACTTGAAAGCTTGCTTTCTGTATTTTGGAGTTTTCAAAAAAGCTAGTGAAATTTCTGTGGAAAAGTTGATTCAATTGTGGATGGCAGAAGGACTCTTTGAGCTGAGGGGGCTTGGGGAGTGGGAAAAAGTGGCAGCTAATCTCCTACATGATCTTATTGATAAAAGTCTAATTGTTGTTAGCAAGCATAGTTTGGATGGAAATATCAAGACATGTAGGATTCATGATCTTCTCCATGATTTATGCTTGATAGAAGCTGAAAGAGAGAATCTTTTGTACGTTCCAAATCCCTCAATTTCTGAACCCAAAAGTGTTATTCAAGATCGTCGGTGGGTTTCATTTCATTTAGAGGAAGGTTGTTTTTTTTCCTCTCTTACTTACAGTAAAACACGTTCTGTTAAGTTTCTTTCGGGTAAAATTAGGTCCAGTACTATTGAATTAGGACTAAACCATTTCAAACTTCTTAGAGTATTGGACTTGGGGCATTTGATAACGGGTAGTTTCCCTAAGGAATTATCTTACCTGGTTTCCTTGAGATATTTGGCTATGGGGCATTTGAACTCGGGTCAATATCTACCAGTTTATAAGCTTCAAAATTTACAAACTTTTATTATTCGTCGAACAAAGTGTAGTGCACCCTGTTGGTATCACCTACCAAATGGAACATGGAAAATGTCTCAATTGAGGCATCTCCACTTTGAAAGCTTTTATTTGTGTTCTCCTCCAAAGTTATCTGCCGATGAAGTTAAGTACCAGGTTTTGGATAACTTGCAAAGTATTTATGGGTTGAGTCCTGATTGTTGCACCAAACAAATGTTTGAAGGGATTAAAAAAGTGAAAAAATTGGGAATTTGTGGCACAACTGATGACTTTTGTCGTGAGCCCAAATCCTTAGATAATATTATATATTTACCTGAGCTAGAGGCACTAAAAATCGTAGTATACGACTCTCACAATCGTAAGCTTCCAGTTCCATGTCCGGATTCTTTCCCACCGAATCTCAAGAAGCTGACACTTCAAGGAGCTTATCAACCATGGAAGGCCATGACAATCATTAGCAAGTTGCCCAAACTCGAGGTGCTCAAATTGAAGGTTAATTACTCCTTTGGTTGGGAGCATGTAGGGGAAAATGTCTGGGAAGTAGCAGAAGAGGGATTTCCTAAATTGAAATTCTTGCTCCTAGAGAACAGGGATCTTAAATACTGGAAGTCCACCGATGATTCTTTCCCACTTCTGGAAACCATAATTATCAGAAAGTGTCGTTCCTTACAAGAGATTCCTCAAGCATTTGCAGATAGTATGACACTGCAGCGAATTGAGTTACGGGGATGCACTCCTTCCCTTGTGGAAGTTGCTAAGAAGATCCAAAATGATCAAGAGGAGGAGTTGGGAAACAACATTCTTAAAGTTGATGCCTTTGACACAATCAACTAGAGGTAAGTAAAATAATTAAAGAATGAATCTTCAACAGCCATTAGATGTTTTACCAATGATTGAGAATTCTCATTGACTTTGATGAAAATGTTTGGTGCATAATTCCTGGTACATTGTTTGATTGTAATAAGATAGGTAAAATTGAGTAGTTCATATGATTTATTACACGTGATTGGTCATATTAGGGTCTTTTATTATGATGTATTGGCTCTGTGAAAGGGTGCGTATAACAATCTTCACACATGGTACTTAATATTTCTATTGAACTCGTTTATTTATCTACTTATTTTTCGGCAAGAATGGAACTCAGTAGATAAATAAGTGGATGATATCTTAACATGTTGAGAGACCTAATCCATTAACAAATTAAAAGAAAGCAACCTAGATAGTATAGAAACATAAAGGAACTGAAAACTTAGATAAACAGTGACTGGTAAAGTTCTATTTATGCCAGATTACTATAGATGAAGTAAAATTTAGCCAAATGTCTTCTACAACAGCATTAATCTCTTATAATATAAATTACCTTGGTCGAAATGTTTGTTCTTTAATGTTGGGACAATTTGTGATAGAAATCTGTTAGAAATATAACAGATTACTGGTATTAGCAGGGGAACGTTTTCAACAAAGGTTGTCTGGTTGAAGTTAGATAGATTAAATCTTTAAAGGGAGTTTATGATTACGTGTTATACTGAGTTTCCAACTCTAATAATGTCACACCCCAATTCCACTAGGGTGTGATGGGCATCCGGCCCCACATCCGATGCCGAGCGAACCCACATACTTTTGGGACACACATAATCTTGGTAGACTTTTTAAATCAAATAAAAATAAAATATATAATAAACTCTCAAAATATGTTTGTCCGATGCTTTCCAAATCAAACAGAATCTATGGTCGTACATAATTTAACACATAATACAGAATGACATATCGGCTGATGAAACCGCATACACAACTGACATACTATACCCACGACTCTGTCTGTAAAGTCTCTAACAAATAATCAGAAAACATAGCATACACTCTGACTCGGCAGCACTCCAGGAGCAAAAGGAGCTTGCCAATTCTGCTGGAACATCCTCTATAATAACTTCGCATCATCTTGGTGTACCTGCGCGGCATGAAAACGCAGCCCCCGAAGAAAGGGGGTTAGTACGGAATATGTACTGAGTATGTAAAGCATAAGGCGCAATAAACAGAATCATAATCTGAACAGAGGATACAGAAAATAAGTATAGTAACCGGAGTATCAAAAATGCTTACTCATAAAACATAGGTAATGCATGTCAGAACATATGCCATATCCGACCCCATTATGGGACACGGTGAACAGAACGTGGTCGCCACCCCGTCACTGGCGCCACAACACAGCATACTCCAAAGTAGGGAATAGCTCCGTAACATATCATATCATATCAGAATGTGCACATATCAAACATATCAGATGGCCATATCATATCATATCATCATATATCAGAATGTGTGTACATGACACATCATACTCCACAACCCATGTACATATATACCTGCCCCCTCACATCGAGGCACGGCGAACAATGCAGCGGAATACGCGTGATAACATATCCTGGCCCGGGCTCAGTGAAGGAAACATTGAGGCATCCACGAATGGAGTAGTGAGAAACTAATGCAATATAAAATATAACACATTTACGGAGACTCAATAGCATAATTCAGATGACAAACCATATAAAGAAACTAAACGGTAATCATCGCGTATGCCTTACGGATGTCACAATGGTTTATGTCAAAATAAGTTTTCTGAAATCGTTTTCATGTTTCAAAATACGTTGTGGGACTTACGAAATACTTCAAAACAACTGTCGTATAGTAGTTAGAAAAGTAGCCAAGAGTTTCCTTTGAATTCCACTTCAAAATAAGTCAAACGGAACAAATCAGAAAAATCCGGGAATAGTGGGCCCACCTGGGATCAAACGAGGTGGCGTACATAATTTACGTATGTTACACTTCATAACATCACTTATGAGAGTTTTAAAGTAGTCGGGTCCTATTTGTGCAAGTTCTAGATGTTTAGGCAATTTTCTAACTATTCATAACATATTCAATTCAATTCTACTGAATGAAAAAAGGGCAAATTTAGGTGCGGATTTCTAAGAGTAGAGTCGTCCCCAAGGCTCGTATCCAAGCCTATCATACCTAGGACATGCCAAGAGAAGAATAGGTAAAGCTTTACATACCTTATTCGCTCTTTACGCTTCTCCAAATTCAAATCCCATTTCGTCCAAAATCTACAATTGGTCATATTTACCAAATATTAATCATAAGACTTTAAGAATTCAATCTTACCCAATTCTTGTCTACAGAAATTTGGGCAGCATCTCTCCTATATATACAACATCCCCGAGATTTAATTCGGCTCAAATATCAACAACCATACCAACAACATACCAATAATCATCAACAATCGATTAGAAACGCATTCTATCATAAATTGTCTTCTTTTCCAAATAGTGCAACAATTTCCAATTCAACTTTGCACTTTCAAATCAATATCAACATTTCCACATTCATACACTAATTTAAGATCATTCAAACATAAGCCAAGAATATTCCAAGCCATATATCCAATATTCAACAATTCCATCAATTCCATATTCCACACAAAGTTCCTACATATGCAACAAAACCATCACAACACATTTTCTACTTACAAATTCATAACCAACAACAATAATCCACACTTTAACAACTTCATTTCCATAATATCATAAGATCATACTAAAATGACATAATCTTCTACAATCAACTTCAATGCCAAATTAAACCATTTAGCCTTCATTTACATTATAAGGATCACAACAACACAACTAACATATTAAACAACATTAGTTCATTTCCATTTTTCTCTTCCACACCACACGGCTCCATACCCAATTTACAACTTCAACCAAATTCATTCAACTTTCATTTCCAATATGAATTCCACCATACCCACAACTAGAATACAACATAAAATTCAACTCATCTTATCTATACAACATTACACACACACGGCTACATATATGTATACACACCCACTTTGCAAACTTCCATATTTCCACAAATTCCACTCATCTCTACATACTACAACATAAACAAACCTTCATAACATCATAAAAAGGAATTAATTCTTACCTTTTTCTCTTATCTTCTTCACTTGACCAAGTTGTTAAATTGATGAAACAAGCTCCCTATCTTCCAAAATAACTACACCAAGTTGTAAAGGACCCTTAAATTAGTAGGAATAACACAAGAAAATAATTTTAGGAGCAAGATTTCAAGGGGCTAAAATTCCATGGTCATGGCCGAAAGTTGGGGTGGTCTTTTCCTTCTTCAAGTTTCTTGATTTTTCTACAAGTTAAAGATGACTTAGTCATCTTTTAATACTACAAATTAGACCCCCACATGGGCTTGGGTCCTTTTTATGGACCATGGCCGGATGGCCCCTATTGGGCATCTTCTTCTCCTTTTTTTTTTTTTTTTTTTTTTGTCATGGGCCTAACCCGGTTGGCCCCGAGTTGGGCCTAGCCCACTGACCTTTCGACCTTAAAACGTCCATATCTCCTTGTACCGACGTCACCTGGGAACCCACGACCTATGGTTGGAAAGCTAATTCAATTATCTACAACTTCTATTTCTTGGTATTTTTTCAAATTCCAAACTTATAATACCGTTTTTGCCCCTCAAAGTCAGGTCACCCGAAAACGTTTTCTTAAAAATATTCGTTTGGAGGGCTTCCACTTTGATTTGGCCCAAGGGTCCTTCGTGAGTTGTGTTTAACTTTACATATGTGATTCATATAACTTGTCACATGTTCCAAAAAAAATCTTGACGTGTGGGCCCCACCTCAGCTTACAAATAATTCACGTTAAAAAATATGGGATGTAACAAATAATCTCCCACTCTTAAAATGGTCATTGTACAGAGTTAGATTCAGGTGAAATTAATGAAGAAGAAACCAAAGGAAGATATGGAGAAGACAGAAGAAACAAAGGAAGATTGATGAAACGAGTTTTAAGGACTTGTCAAATGAAGGTTTGCATGCCGTTCTTGATGACTGTCCACACCCTTGACTTACATCATTGTTATACAATCCATCTTGATGAAGGAGATTTAGGAAGGAGATGTAAACAACTGATTATATACCTGAAGGACCCTCATGATTCCTCTTATGAGCTCAATGCTGAAATTTGGGATTATTTGTATCATGATGAAGACTACCCCGATGCAGTTACTGAGTCTTCGTCTTACGATGATGATGAATTCCATAGGTTCTCTTTGACCAGCCTAGGTCATCGAGTCTATGATGATTTTATTGACTACTACGGCTAAATCCATTTACAGTTTTATGAGCTTTTATTTGAGTTGTGGATTTGTACGGTTTTCTTTTTGCCATTGGATTATGAAACAGTAGTATTCCAGGTGTTTGCTGATTGAATTGGGAAGTCCTTTCTTTTCAAGTTTCATTAATCTCCCCAATATTTAGAAATTCTTCTTACTTTTATTAGTTTTACAGCAGCATTCGTCTTCTATTTTGGAGTTGAGACCAGTTGTACAAAGTTCATAGAAGCGGATTTGAATTAAGAGGCATTAGAAATAACTCTTAAGAACTTTACACTATATCTAATAGAACCTTTCTAGACTGGATTCTTGCTAGCTTGCTATAATCCTTTAAACACACCAACACTTTGGTTGTTTCAAAAGAAAACAGATGAGAAATAACTCTTAAGAACTTTACACCATATCTTTACTAGAACCTTTCTAGACTGCAGTACTCCTGAGGTTGCATACATCTACTACTATTACTAATATTGTTACAACATGTATTACTTCTATTACTGTTACACAACAAAATATACTACTACTAGTGTCCTGTCTTTTCATCTTTACCTAACTAACTCAAGTAGCATAATGAAGTTTCTAAGAAGTTAATGAAGTTTTCTAATAAACAAATATGTTGGCCTTGCATCTTCTCTATCACTCTTGCCCGTCACTACCCTCTTCATTTCTAACTTAACTATTGTCTCTGATCCCTTACTTCACCTTGATCCCTTAATTCATTTATATTGCATGAATGTTTATTTGATAAATTTCCAGCATCTCAAGGCAATGATCTAGCTCTAGCTATTTCCAGAAGTATGCTTGGATCACGGCACCTTGAGCTTATTGATAGTACCTAATTATTTCTTCCAATTTCCAATTAAATAGCAGCTTTACTTATTTCCTCCTAATCATGCGTGAATCTGAGTTACTCTTTCCATTACTTATTTAGTATTAGTATCTTCCATTGCATTTGGTTCTGTTAGACATGTAACATTGGCAAGTATTCTGCAAAGTGGAACTTCTCTTTGAACGGATGCTCAAACAAAAAACATATAAAAAAACCAACAAAAGAAATCCACTTGGGTCCAAAATTTTCATGTATTGCACCTAAGAGTGTAGCCTAATGGTCAATGAATTGGGTGTAACTCTTGGAGTTAGGGGTTTAAATATTAGTAGGAAAAGTACTAGGTGATTTTTAACATTTGTCTAAGCGGTGAGCAAAGCTTCCCACTACGGCAATACTTGTGCTAGTCGGAAGTGGCAGCTACCCAAACCCAATGGAATTAGCCGAGACGTGCACAAGAAACAGGCTGGTTGAACACCACTGTTATATAAAAGCTCACGATCTTTTTAAGTCTCTGGACATTTTATTTATTCGTGAAGAGTACACGAGGCTTTAAGATCTTTGAAAAAAGTATTGATTTGAAGTAAAAATTGTTCAATTTTGCAGGATTTTGGTCATCAAAGTTAAAGGACTCAGGACAGCTTCTTTTACTAAATTAATATTGTGTGGTAAACCTCTATAAGTGGGATGATTGACATTTTGACGTTGATTCTTCTACTTTGAGTTTTAGTAACTTGGGTTGTGCATCACTCGATTAATTCCACCCATTTTCTCAACATGGATACGTGAAACACTGGGTGCATAGAAGTCAATTCTTGCGGTAACTCAAGCTCATAAGCCACTTGACCAATCCTTCGCAGGATCTTGTATGGTCCGATATAACTGGGACTAGATTTCCCTTTCTTTCCAAACCTCATGACACCCTTCATCGGTTAGACCTTTAGGAACACCCAATCATGGGTGTCAATGGTTTTCAAACAACCAACTTGACCGACCGAATCGTACCATACCGAACCGATTTTTACGTTATTTTTAATCAAACAGACGAATTTTTATATATTATAACCGAACCGAATAATTAGGTAGGTTTTTTATTTTATAAAAATAAACCGAAAATATATCGAACCGTACCGAATAAGTATGTGTAAAATATATTTTATATATTAAGTTTAAATATATAAATTTTAAAATTTTCGCCTTGGGTTTGGAATGATGAAACGACTACAAGTTGGCAACATAATTAACACAAAAGTTCTAACTCTGAAACCTATTATACTACTCCAATTGAAATTAAATTAGTTTTAGCATCTCTAATAACTAGTAGCTACAAGGCATTTCAATGAACTTGGATAGAAAGCTACAAAGTATTAGATATCTTTCCTCTCGTATGATTTTTAACTTTTCTTATTGGATACTTAATCTTAGTAGTCTCAGTTCTTGAGTCTCATCTTGATTGATTTTTTCACCCTCGTGCAATCCAAAATACATTTTTTTGTTTTTTCTTAACATTAATTTACACTACTGTAAAATAGTGGGATAAATCTCTATTGTTGTTGTTTTTCATGTTTTCTTGATTCATCACCTTTTAATCCGTAAAAATATCTAGAGATTTTCTGTCAATGTCCTATAGAAGTATGTATGATATTGTATCTTAATTTTAATAGTGACTATAACATGATGTTCGTTAAAAAAAAATCCGAAAATTAATCGAACGGTACCGATACCGAAGAGAAACTGACATGATGAGACGGTTTCAGAAATTTCAATTTTTGTTCTACAAAATAAAATAACCGAAAATTTGGTACGATTTAAATTTTATAAAAATAATTGCCCGAACCGTAACATTCACACCCCTACACCCAATCATCAACCTGAAACTCTAAATCCCTTAACCGCACATCTGAATAGGACCTCTGGCGACTTTGAGCCGTTCACAAATGCTCCTGCATTAACTTGACTTTTTCCATAGCCCGATAGACTAAGGACCCATTTGGCCATGAAATTTTTTCACTTTTTTCCTGAAAATTATTTCACTTTATTTGGAAATCGGTGTTTGGCCATGAAAATTCCAAATACAACTTGAAGTTGTATTTGGAATTTGAAAAACGACTAAAACCTTTTTTCACTTGCAATACATTCAAACAACCAAATATTCTTTGCAAAAACAATAACCAAACACAACTCCACCCTCAACTCCAAAATTTCAAAATTCGCACTTTGAAAATTTTGCATAAAGCTCACGATCCTGAAGTGTCTGCAACACTATTCTGAGATGTTCGATCAGTCTCACTACAGGAATACACCAAAATTTCATCAATAAAGACAATGACGAATAACTCAAGGCTTGAAGACCCTGTTCATATGGTCCATAAAAGTGGCTGGTGCATTTTCCAACCCAAATGATATGACAAGAAATTCAAAATGACCATAACGGGTTCTGAAAGTTGTCTTTAAAATATCAACTTCCTTAACCTTTAACTAATGGTATCCTAATCTGAGGTCAATCTTTGAATAACACTGGCACCCTGAAGTTGGTCAAATAAGTCATCAATTCTGGGGAGAGGATACTTGTTCTTAATGGTGACTTTGTCCAACTGATGGTAGTCAATGCAAATGCGTACGGATGCATCTTTCTTTCAGACAAACCGGATTGGCACGCCCCAAGGTGAGACACTTGGCCTAATAAATCCCTTCTCGATAAGATCTTTCAACTGGGCTTTTAACTCTTTCAACTCTGCTGGAGCCATTTTGTATACCGGAATACATATCGTCTCAGTGTCGGAAAGTAGATCAATTCCAAAATCTATCTCCCTGTCAGGAGGAACTCCGGGGAGATCTTCTAGGAAAACTTCTGGAAACACATTAATGACTGGTATTGTAACGACCAATTGATCGTTATTGCACTTTTGACCCATTTACTCCTGTTGACCCTTACCCAAGTCATGTCAAATGATTCTGACCCGCGGGGATGGGCAACACAATTTCTGAGGTAATAAGGCGAGTTTATTGTGATTTATGAGAATTAAAGCCTTAAAGTAAAAAACCTTTGACCAATAGTTGACTTTTGGATAAACGGACCTTTTTCAAAAATTCGTCAATTCCGTGAGATTTGGAGGGTCGATTATGACTTGATGGGGTATTTAATCCGGTTCCCCAGGCACTCGGGAGTGTTTTGTGCTATTGGTTGGAAATTTAGTTTTTGGCTGTTGGAGGGTTGATCCGATCAAATAGAACTCCGATGGAAAATTCGAGGTCACAAGTGAGTCTGTAGCATGTTTTTACTATGTGTGCCTATTTATATTGTATCTGGGAGGTCTCGGGTGGAGGCAGTATTTGGGGTGAAACTTGGTGAAAAACTAGAATTCTGTTAGTCCTAGTGTCTCGCCCCAGCGGATCCACCTCAGGGAGGCTTGGTCCGCAGGTGCGAATTTCTTGTTACATTACTGAGATCCGCCTCAGCAGATGGTCCTCCGCTGAAGTGGATCCCCTTACACTGGAGCGCGAATCGCTGAATCAGAATCATTAAATGCCCTAATTCGAACCATTTCTTTCCCATTCCAAAAATTAATTCTCCAAGTGACTCAAAGGCGATTTGAAATGTATTCAGAGTTGATTCATCTTGGGGTAGGTCTCCTTCATCTTGTTCTTATTTATTTACCTTCCTAAGCTAGAAATCTATGATGGGATCTAGAAAAGCTAGTTGGAGAAGATGAGTCTTAACCTTAAGTGTGTTAATTGAATTTTAGGCCATGAATGTGAGTTTAATTGATGAATCTTGCTATTCTAATCATGGAATCTCGTGAGTTAGTAAATGATAAGCTTGAATCTCTAACTTGGGTTGAGGAGTTAATTATGGAAAACTAGGGTTTATGCCTAAATTGAGAATTTTATCTTGAATGATGAAATTGATCAACAATTGAGCTTAATTTGCAATTGAATAGTAGAATTGTTCTAGAATGTTGGGCTACCTTTTCCACTCTTGAAATACCCGTTTTACCCTTATGGGTCTGATTTTCCTCCTTTCTTTAGTTGATTTTTTATTCAAAGGAATGTGTAGCAATATGGGTACCGTTATTCCCCGTTTCTAATCCAGATTTCTATAATGACTAGACTTGAGTATTCGGAGGCTCTTCGGAAGGGCAAGACTCATATTTGACGGTTCGTGGAACCAACTCAGCATCGAGGTAGGTTACGACTTACCTTTAGATTATACTTCAATTAGCGAAACATATGTAGAATTTAATTATTGATAGAGAAAGTATGTTAAGCCTTCGGGTATGAAGTTGGGATGGATATTCTTAGATTGGTAATGTTGATGACTTCATGGGCTTGTTGCCTTGTTACTGTGAGTTGATTTGTCTCCATGTGTGCGGTGTTGGGCTTGTTGCCTGTTTACTATATTGTTGGTGTGATGCATTCACCTTTCACCTACTTGCCACTTATCATCGATAAAGGAAAGAACAATGATCTAGGATTGGTATTGGGATGTGTGTTCATATAGAGGCGAGAATGCGATTTGAATATGATTTACACTTGATATTGATATCATGCATAGCATTCATACACATTCTACATGATTCATTGATATGAACTGTGATTTGATATTAACAATGATAAGTGAGGAAGTAAAACATCCAAGGCTTCTTATTGTGGTGTTTGCTACATGCATACCTCATACAGCACCTCATGCATATATTACTTGATGTTACCTATGTGGTCCGAAGGGAAATTGTTCCGGACGTGGCATTGCACACATTTGGGGTTAAGTTTGTGTTATGTCCTGTAATTTTATACATTGGGACAACCCGGATTAACTATGATAATTTAAGGCCAAGACTATTCCGGGATTTGAAGTCGGGACTGTTGACCTTTGATTTTATTTTGAGACATAAGTTATATATGAAATTGTGGGCATTGAACACTTAGGAAAAATTGGGACCACAATTCATAAAAATTGGAATTAAAAATGTTGTGCAAAAGTGCCATGGTGGCCGTGTATATTGAATGGTCCCCACAATTGTGTGGCCAATTTTAATTGGTCCAACACATTGTGTGGGCCAAAGACAATATAGATATTTTTTGGACTTAATATATGACCTCTAAGTCATCTCTCACCATTCCAACACTTAGAAAAAATAAGAACTTGAGAGCACCCTTCAACCCACTGTTTTCGGCCAAGAGGAGAGGAAAACCAAGATCATTTTTAGCCTCTCCAAAAATAATTCCTTGGTGTAAACCCACTATATTGAGGTCCCTAAGTAGCGTGGAAGAGTTGTTTGGGTCATCCAACCATTCGTTGTGTCAATTGCTAACCCTAACCAAAGTGTGGACTTGGAGAAGAAAGGTAAGTTTTGCTCTTGTTTATGTGTTGTGGACGTTTAATTCATGTTGTAGTATGTTAATATGGATGAAAATCATGAAATGTAGTATGTTGGAATTTGGGTCGTGTATGGTGTGTGAAGTTGTGTAAATGGGTGTTGTGATTAAGTGATGAATTAATTCTATTTAGTATGTTGATTGTTGTAGGGTGAAGAAATGAATGAGAACTATCGATGTATGTATATAGGTGGGTATGTAGCCGTGTATATAGCCTCCAATTTGTAGCAAAGAATGAATTGATATCGCTTAGCGTCGTAATGGTTGTTGTGATGATTTTTATGTTGAAAATGAGAGTTAATGTCCCAAAAATTGATATGGTAAATGTGCGGACTGATTTGGAGAATTTTGTGCACTTAATGCAATCTTTATTTATGAGAACCATCGACATATGTATATGTGTAGTGTGGACTAATGTGGGTCATATAATATGCCGAAGATCGCATTAATATCGCTTAGCGTTTTAATTGTCGTCGTTATGAATTCTAGTTTGGAAATGAGCAATTAATAACTCAAGATTGATGTTGAGATTTTGTGGGCTGATTTGAGTCTTATTGTGCGTTTGATGTAAGTCGTATATTTGTGAAAATGACATCGATATATTGTGGATTGTGATACAAAACATGACTTGAAAAGGAGGAATGTGAAAAGGGGGGGGGGGGGGGGGGGGGGGGGCTGCTCACGGTTTAGGGGGCTGTTTTCGGCCACTTTTGGAGCAAATTGTTGGATGGTTGGAAACATTATGTGAATTGTTTAGAATGTTCTTGAATGTTGTTAGTATGGGTTTGGGTTAATAATCGAATGTACGAACGATATTGTGGCTTGAAAGTAAGCCATTGAATTGAATGATTGGAAAGTTGTCGAATGGTGTAAAAGAGAGCTACTATTATTATTTTGCCTTTCGAATTGATTATCGATGTTACTAGGTTGGTTATTGTGGTTGTTGTTGTTGATTTTGAGCGAGTTAAATTCTCGGGTTGGCCTATTTACAGGGGAAATGCTGCCGAATTTTCTGTAGAATTTAGAGTTAGTTGGAATAAATAATTGCTTAAGTGCCTATGTTTGTAGACCTTGGGGAGCCCGAGGCGTAGATTGGGATTTACTTTAGATTGGCTATCTTGGAGTGCGTACGAGGTATGTAAAGCAACCTTCTTTTCTTGGCATGCCTTAGTTTCACATAGGCTAGATTAGAGCCTTAAGGAAATTCCAAATCCGAAATCCGAGCATGATATGATCTATATATATATATTCCTTGGCACTCTTATGTATGATTTGATGAAATATGAACCATTATGTTTTTGAAAGAAGTGATTTCCAAACTTTGTACAAAAAGGTTCCACTTTAATGAATTTCGTAATTTTTGAATGTCATATCTTTCGCATAAAGGCTCGGATTTTTCCAACATTTTCATAAGAGTGTGCATGATGTATAATGAGTATGTTTTCCATAAGCGGGCCTGATTCGGGTCGATACCCGTCCGTGGGTCCCGCGACCTTCCTTTATGTAATTCGGAGAATCTTTGAAACAATTTGGTGTGACCATTATTCCGATTTCAAATATGATCATTTTACTTATGTTTGAAGTTATGACAATGATTTTATGCATATGACTACTCACGACTCTATTCGTGCATTCTGTTATTCCTTTCGCCGAGTCCCGGGCCGGTTCTGTTATCGTGCGCATTTTGATATACTCCGGAGTTATGCTGTGTTTATGGTTCACCGAGGTACTCGCAAAAGAGGGTCGGGTTCCACCTATATTTGGTGTTATGCTGTGTATGGCGTTATGTTGTGATGTGATATGTGACGGGGATACGGAGATTTGAGACTTTCTGGTGTTATGCTGTGTTATGGCGCCATCGATGGGTGGGCGACCATATTCTCCTATACCGATGCATGACTTACATGTTTTTGAAAGTAAACAAATTTTGATATGTTGGATTTGCATTTATGTTTGATACTTCCATTTCGTTTATATCTCAGATTTGCTTTCTGTACATTCTGCTTTGCATACTCAGTGCATATTTCGTACTGACCCCCTTTCTTCGGGGGCTGCGTTTCATGCCCGCAGGTACAGACGCACAGTTTGGTGATCCACCGGTTTAGGACACCCCCTCTTTGCTGTTGGAGTGCTCTTCTCCTTTCAGAGCATATCTTTTGGTATATATTTTTGTTCGCTATGTATGTATATATTCGTTCAGGGGTACGGCGGGGCCCTGTCCCGCCATATGATTCGTTTGGTCTGTTTAGAGGTCTGTAGACGTAATTGTGGGTGTGTGTGCCTACTTCTGTTCAGTTGTGTTTATATGACCCTATTCGTTATGGCAGCCTCGTCGGCGTGCATTTTGGATATGTTTTGGGCCGTTATGCCATTTGATAGCCTTGTCGGCTTTTGACACATTTGATAGCCTTGCCGGCTTTTCGATATATGTATATGTATATGTTGCGCTGAAGTGTGTCGATACGGTTTGATATAGTTGAGACGGCATATAGCAGTTATGGCCGTATTTGCTATTTGTATGTGATTCGATATGGATAGGTATGTCAGGGCGCCCAACTCGGGCGCCAGTCACGACCTACGGGGTTGGGTCGTGACAGAAGTGGTATCAGAGCGGTTTGTCCTTGGGATGTCTTTAGACCGTGTCTAGTAGAGTCTTGTTTATCGGTGTGTTGTGCACCACATCGATAAACAAGAGGCTACAGGACATTTAGGGTGTCTCCCTTCTTTGAATCTTAGATCGTGCGATAGAGTTGTGCTATTAGGATGATTATGTTCTGATCTGTTGTTGTGTTTCTTTCAGTGATGCCTCCGAAAAAGGCGACGGCTGCCCAGAAGAAAAAGGGCGTGGTAGGGGAGACCAGCCAGGCTCGGAGAGCTACTCGGACTAGTACTCAGACTACGTCTGATACCGCGCCGCAGTCAGTGGACTCCGCTTCACCATCATCGTCAGAGGGGCCTAGAGCAGCTTCACCATTAGCTCCAGAGGCTCCAGCTCCCGCGCCTCCAGCTCCTCAGCCAGGGGCGGAGGATAGGACGTTGAGGGAGGCCGTACAGCTATTGAATACTTTGGTAGCGGGACAGGTTCGCAGACGCGGGCTGAGAGATGATGATGATGATGATAGGCGTGATAGCCTGAGGGTTCGTGATTTTCTGATATGCCGTCCCCCAGAGTTTTTCGAGTCTAGGCCCGAGGAGAACCCCCACGACTTCATTCGGGGGATTCGGCGTTCATTAGATCTGGGGCCGGCAGACGATTTGACGGTGCAGGACCATCTGGGGCCGGTGAGAGTTCCAGAGCATCAGGTTCCCAGACAGTCAGAGGTTCCAGCCAGTCCAGACCACCCAGGCCCCGTTGTTCTTATTGCGGGAAATCGCACCCAGGGGAGTGCTATCGAGCTACCGGAGCCTGTTTTTCTTGCGGCCGTCAGGGCCATATTATGCGTGATTGTCCGATGGCAAGTGGTTCTGGCAGTACAGTTCAGCCGACGGGATCAGCCGCAGGTTCATCTTCTACTCCCTCAGCTGTGCGCCCTGCGGGGTGAGGTATGCCGGTACAAGCGGGTCGCGGTCGAGGCCGGGGCGGTGTTTCAGGTTCCAGCGGTCCCTTAAACCGCATATATGCATTGGCCAGCCGCCAGGATCAGGAGGCTTCGCCAAACGTTGTTACAGGTACCTTACTGGTTTTCTCCCGATCTGTATATGCACTGATTGATCCCGGTTCTACTTTATCGTATATTGCTCCACTTGTTACTAATGAAATTGGGATAGAATCTGAGCCGATAGAGCCTTTTGAGGTAGCTACACCTGTAGGGGATTCTGTAATAGCCAGACATGTTTATCGAGATTGTTCTGTTATTATATATGATCGATGTACTAAAGCTGATTTGGTAGAGTTAGATATGCTGGAATTTGATGTTATTATGGGTATGGATTGGTTAGCTTCTTGTTATGCTAATGTTGACTGTCAAAAGAAGGTAGTCCGTTTCCAGTTTCCAGGTGAACCAACTATAGAGTGGTCCGGGAGTACAACATCGCCGAGGGGTAAGTTTATTTCATACCTCAAGGCTAAGAAGATGATTCAGAAGGGTTATATTTATCATTTGGTCCGGGTACACGATACTACAGCCGAGACACCTACTCTGCAGTCAGTTCCGGTTGTCAATGAATTCTCAGATGTATTCCCAGATGAGCTTCCGGGTCTTCCGCCTGAGCGAGAGATAGACTTCGCTATTGATTTGTTGCCAGATACGCAGCCCATATCTATTCCTCCATACAGAATGGCACCGGCAGAACTAAAAGAATTGAAGGAGCAGTTGAAAGATCTATTAGACAAAGGCTTCATCAGACCCAGTACATCGCCCTGGGGAGCGCCGGTATTATTTGTGAAAAATAAAGATGGGTCACTGCGAATGTGTATTGATTATCGGCAACTGAACAAAGTGACTATAAAGAATAAATATCCCCTTCCCCGGATTGATGATTTGTTTGATCAGTTGCAGGGTGCCAAATATTTCTCGAAGGTAGATCTGCGTTCGGGTTATCACCAGGTACGGGTACGAGAGGCAGATATTCCGAAGACTGCTTTTAGGACCCGGTACGGGCATTATGAATTCAGAGTTATGTCTTTCGGGCTGACTAATGCTCCAGCGGTATTCATGGATTTGATGAATCGGGTATTTCGACCGTTTCTTGATATGTTCGTGATTGTGTTTATTGATGATATATTGGTTTATTCACGATCAGCAGAGGAGCATTCGGATCATTTGAGAACAGTGCTTGGCACTCTTCGGCAACAACAATTATATGCTAAATTTTCGAAATGTGAATTCTGGTTAACTTCTGTGGCATTCTTGGGGCATATAGTCGGAGCAGATGGTATTCAGGTTGATACGCAGAAAATTGAAGTCGTACAGAATTGGCCCAGGCCTACTACACCTACAGAGGTACGCAGTTTTCTGGGGTTGGCCGGTTATTACAGAAGGTTCGTAGAGAATTTTTCTTCTATTACGGCGCCATTAACAAAGTTAACTCAGAAGGCAGCGAAATTTCAGTGGACTGATGCCTGTGAGCGCGGCTTTCAGATGTTGAAGGAAAAATTAATTACAGCTCCAGTGTTAGCTCTTCCAGAAAGGTCAGATGGGTATGTGGTTTATTGTGATGCCTCTGGTATGGGTTTGGGTTGTGTGTTGATGCAGCACGGTCGAGTCATAGCCTATGCTTCCCGGCAGCTCAGACCGCACGAGAAGAATTATCCCACTCACGATCTGGAATTAGCCGCTGTGATTCATGCTTTGAAGATTTGGCGGCATTATTTATATGGGGTCTACGTTGATATTTATACGGACCATAAGAGCCTCCAGTATATTTTTAGACAGAAAGAATTGAATTTGCGGCAGAGGCGATGGTTAGAGTTGCTGAAAGATTATGATGTTGATATTCTTTACCATCCAGGGAAAGCTAATGTCGTGGCAGATGCACTCAGCCGTAAGTCCATGGGCAGTCGGATTGATGTACAGTCTGGTAAGAAAGAAATGGTTCGTGATATTCATCAGTTAGCTAGTCTTGGAGTCCGCTTAGCCGATTCTGGAGATACTGGGATTTCTGTTCGAGGAGTGGCTGACTCCTCTATTCTGGGTGAGATAAAGCAGCATCAGTACGAGGATCCTGTTCTGATTCAGTATAGAGACGCAGTCCGTGAAAAGGAGAAGACCCCGTTTGAGATTACATCCGATGGAGTATTATATTACAGGGGCAGATTGTGTGTACCTGACGTTGCGGGACTGCGGCGGCAGGTTATGGGTGAGGCCCATTATGCCAGATATTCTGTTCATCCAGGGTCGACGAAGATGTATCATGATCTGAGATGTCTGTATTGGTGGGACGGTATGAAAAAGGACATAGCAGAGTTCGTTGCCCAGTGCCCTAATTGTCAGCAGGTGAAGATTGAACATCAGAAACCCGGTGGGTTGTTGCAGGAGATGGAGATACCAGCGTGGAAGTGGGAGATAATTAATATGGATTTTATTGCAGGTTTGCCTCGCACTCCACGGGGGTATGACTCCATAAGGGTTATTGTTGATCGGCTGACAAAATCAGCCCATTTTCTGCCAGTTCGGACTACATACTCAGCTGAAGATTACGCCAGGCTATATATTAAGGAGATTGTGAGACTGGACGGAGTTCCTGTGTCTGTTATTTCCGACAGAGGTGCCCAGTTTACAGCTAATTTCTGGAGATCATTTCAGGAGGGATTGGGGGCCCAGGTGAGTCTGAGTACAGCATTTCATCCCCAGTCCGACGGACAGGCTGAGCGCACTATTCAGACATTGGAAGATATGTTGCGTTCCCGTGTCATCGATTTCAGAGGTAGCTGGGAGGATCACTTACCGCTTGTTGAATTTGCTTATAACAACAGCTACCACTCCAGTATTCAGATGGCACCATATGAGGCTTTGTATGGCAGAAAATGCAGATCTCCGATCGGTTGGTTTGACGTGGGTGAGATTCAATTAATTGGTCCAGATGTGGTCCAGCAGGCAGTCGATAAAGTGAAACTGATTCGAGAGCGATTATTAGCGGCCCAGAGTTGACAGAAATCTTATGCTGATAAACGACGTCGACCGTTAGAGTTCCAGATTGGTGATTGGGTATTCCTGAAAGTGTCACCTATGAAAGGTGTTATGAGATTTGGCAAGAAAGTAAAGCTCAGTCCGAAATATATTGGGCCTTATCTGATTATTCGTAAAATAGGCAAAGTGGACTACGAATTGGATCTGCCAGCTGATTTGGGAGCGGTACACCCGGTATTCCATGTTTCTATGCTTCGTAAATGTATTGGTGACCCTTCCAGAATCTTCCCTTCAGTTGATCTACAGGTCACCGAGGAGCTATCTTACGAAGAGCAGCCTATAGCCATATTGGATCGTCAGGTAAGAAAGTTGCGGAATAAGGATGTGGCTTCGGTTAAGGTACTGTGGCGGAATAATAACCGTGAAGAAATGACCTGGGAGGCTGAGGAACAGATGAAGAAAAAGTATCCTCACCTATTCCCAGTACCTTCAGGTAATCCAAATTCTTTGTTGAATTCTGTTGATGTGTGAATAACTTGTAAGTGATGGCTATAAGAGAAACTCCCCCGGATATTATATAAGACCCGTAGAATTAATCCAACATTCGAGGACGAATGTTCTTAAGGGGGGAGGATGTTATGTCCCGTAATTTTATACATTGGGACAACCCGGATTAACTATGATAATTTAAGGCCAAGGCTATTCCGGGATTTGAAGTCGGGACTGTTGACCTTTGATTTTATTTTGAGACATAAGTTATATATGAAATTGTGGGCATTGAACACTTAGGAAAAATTGGGACCACAATTCATAAAAATTGGAATTAAAAATGTTGTGCAAAAGTGCCATGGTGGCCGTGTATATTGAATGGTCCCCACACATTGTGTGGCCAATTTTAATTGGTCCAACACATTGTGTGGGCCAAAGACAATATAGATATTTTGTGGACTTAATATATGACCTCTAAGTCATCTCTCACCATTCCAACACTTAGAAAAAATAAGAACTTGAGAGCACCCTTCAACCCACTGTTTTCGGCCAAGAGGAGAGGAAAACCAAGATCATTTTTAGCCTCTCCAAAAATAATTCCTTGGTGTAAACCCACTATATTGAGGTCCCTAAGTAGCGTGGAAGAGTTGTTTGGGTCATCCAACCATTCGTTGTGTCAATTGCTAACCCTAACCAAAGTGTGGACTTGGAGAAGAAAGGTAAGTTTTGCTCTTGTTTATGTGTTGTGGACGTTTAATTCATGTTGTAGTATGTTAATATGGATGAAAATCATGAAATGTAGTATGTTGGAATTTGGGTCGTGTATGGTGTGTGAAGTTGTGTAAATGGGTGTTGTGATTAAGTGATGAATTAATTCTATTTAGTATGTTGATTGTTGTAGGGTGAAGAAATGAATGAGAACTATCGATGTATGTATATAGGTGGGTATGTAGCCGTGTATATAGCCTCCAATTTGTAGCAAAGAATGAATTGATATCGCTTAGCGTCGTAATGGTTGTTGTGATGATTTTTATGTTGAAAATGAGAGTTAATGTCCCAAAAATTGATATGGTAAATGTGCGGACTGATTTGGAGAATTTTGTGCACTTAATGCAATCTTTATTTATGAGAACCATCGACATATGTATATGTGTAGTGTGGACTAATGTGGGTCATATAATATGCCGAAGATCGCATTAATATCGCTTAGCGTTTTAATTGTCGTCGTTATGAATTCTAGTTTGGAAATGAGCAATTAATAACTCAAGATTGATGTTGAGATTTTGTGGGCTGATTTGAGTCTTATTGTGCGTTTGATGTAAGTCGTATATTTGTGAAAATGACATCGATATATTGTGGATTGTGATACAAAACATGACTTGAAAAGGAGGAATGTGAAAAGGGGGGGGGGGGGGGGGGGGGGGCTGCTCACGGTTTAGGGGGCTGTTTTCGGCCACTTTTGGAGCAAATTGTTGGATGGTTGGAAACATTATGTGAATTGTTTAGAATGTTCTTGAATGTTGTTAGTATGGGTTTGGGTTAATAATCGAATGTACGAACGATATTGTGGCTTGAAAGTAAGCCATTGAATTGAATGATTGGAAAGTTGTCGAATGGTGTAAAAGAGAGCTACTATTATTATTTTGCCTTTCGAATTGATTATCGATGTTACTAGGTTGGTTATTGTGGTTGTTGTTGTTGATTTTGAGCGAGTTAAATTCTCGGGTTGGCCTATTTACAGGGGAAATGCTGCCGAATTTTCTGTAGAATTTAGAGTTAGTTGGAATAAATAATTGCTTAAGTGCCTATGTTTGTAGACCTTGGGGAGCCCGAGGCGTAGATTGGGATTTACTTTAGATTGACTATCTTGGAGTGCGTACGAGGTATGTAAAGCAACCTTCTTTTCTTGGCATGCCTTAGTTTCACATAGGCTAGATTAGAGCCTTAAGGAAATTCCAAATCCGAAATCCGAGCATGATATGATCTATATATATATATTCCTTGGCACTCTTATGTATGATTTGATGAAATATGAACCATTATGTTTTTGAAAGAAGTGATTTCCAAACTTTGTACAAAAAGGTTCCACTTTAATGAATTTCGTAATTTTTGAATGTCATATCTTTCGCATAAAGGCTCGGATTTTTCCAACATTTTCATAAGAGTGTGCATGATGTATAATGAGTATGTTTTCCATAAGCGGGCCTGATTCGGGTCGATACCCGTCCGTGGGTCCCGCGACCTTCCTTTATGTAATTCGGAGAATCTTTGAAACAATTTGGTGTGACCATTATTCCGATTTCAAATATGATCATTTTACTTATGTTTGAAGTTATGACAATGATTTTATGCATATGACTACTCACGACTCTATTCGTGCATTCTGTTATTCCTTTCGCCGAGTCCCGGGCCGGTTCTGTTATCGTGCGCATTTTGATATACTCCGGAGTTATGCTGTGTTTATGGTTCACCGAGGTACTCGCAAAAGAGGGTCGGGTTCCACCTATATTTGGTGTTATGCTGTGTATGGCGTTATGTTGTGATGTGATATGTGACGGGGATACGGAGATTTGAGACTTTCTGGTGTTATGCTGTGTTATGGCGCCATCGATGGGTGGGCGACCATATTCTCCTATACCGATGCATGACTTACATGTTTTTGAAAGTAAACAAATTTTGATATGTTGGATTTGCATTTATGTTTGATACTTCCATTTCGTTTATATCTCAGATTTGCTTTCTGTACATTCTGCTTTGCATACTCAGTGCATATTTCGTACTGACCCCCTTTCTTCGGGGGCTGCGTTTCATGCCCGCAGGTACAGACGCACAGTTTGGTGATCCACCGGTTTAGGACACCCCCTCTTTGCTGTTGGAGTGCTCTTCTCCTTTCAGAGCATATCTTTTGGTATATATTTTTGTTCGCTATGTATGTATATATTCGTTCAGGGGTACGGCGGGGCCCTGTCCCGCCATATGATTCGTTTGGTCTGTTTAGAGGTCTGTAGACGTAATTGTGGGTGTGTGTGCCTACTTCTGTTCAGTTGTGTTTATATGACCCTATTCGTTATGGCAGCCTCGTCGGCGTGCATTTTGGATATGTTTTGGGCCGTTGTGCCATTTGATAGCCTTGTCGGCTTTTGACACATTTGATAGCCTTGCCGGCCTTTCGATATATGTATATGTATATGTTGCGCTGAAGTGTGTCGATACGGTTTGATATAGTTGAGACGACATATAGCAGTTATGGCCGTATTTGCTATTTGTATGTGATTCGATATGGATAGGTATGTCAGGGCGCCCAACTCGGGCGCCAGTCACGGCCTACGGGGTTGGGTCGTGACAGTTTGTATTGGTAAATAATTTACGGATGTTGTTATGGTTATTCATCCCCATGATCACACATGAATTCAACATCCATGCATACATTTCATCCTACATTTCTCATGGTACGTGATGTGGTCCCAATGGATAAATTGATGGAAAAAGATTATAGAAATGTATGATAAGAAAGTGAAGGATAAAAGTCACCTCTAGGCTGCGTGCGAAGTGGCTAGTGTTGTGGAAGTCATCTCTAGGCTGTGTGCGGAGTGGCTAGTGTTGTGGAAGTCATCTCTGGGTTGTGTGCGGAGTGACTGGTACATGGACTTCGCAGGTCCCCATGGGTTATGACTATCGAGAAGTGAATTTTTTACGCCCGTAGCAAGTGTGTACAGTATGAGACAGTTGGTCAGTGCATTGCATTGCATCACACCTGCATTTATATTACCTCTGTTACGGTCCGCTTTTACGCTCGCGCATAAAAGGTTCTCATAACTTGGCCTCTTTGTCGTGAACAAACAGAGTCGCCACCTAATTTATTGAATGGGAATTAGGAAACCAATTTAAAGATTAATTATTGAAAACCTTTAAATAAAATCCAGAGAACGGGTAAGGGTTCTGGTGATCTCCCGAGGAAGGTTTTAAGCACCTCGGTATTAAGGATCCGCCCAATGCGATTTACCTACTGATCTAACATTTTATGGCTAAAAATTTGTATAGCTTATTTGTCAAATGTGTTTATATGTATAAATTTTGAGAGATGCATATTCATGGATAGTAATTTAGAAAAAAAAAATGTACATTTTTTATTTAGCTTTAGGGAGTGTTTACTTTTGAAAATCATTTTTAGCATTTCAAATCATATCTTTAATTCAATTAATGAATTAAGTCTATAATTTACTAATTATGAAGGAATAAATCTCTTTAAACTGTGTACGGTTTATTAAGACTTTGAATTATTATTATAACTCAACTTCTTAATCCGCTAATGAACTCATTTGTTTTTAACTCAAAAGATATAAGATCTTCAAGTTATTTAACAGTAAGTGTTTGAACCTTTGGCCCTTTATCTTGAAAACTTATGCTAAAAAAGTAATTGGACTTCAAGTTTCACAAATTCATTTATTTTACAGAAAAAAAAAAGGTATTTGAACCTCAAATTAAAAATTAAAAAAAAAAATTGCTTTGAAGAAAAGGGTGATTGGGCTTAAACCCGGTGAATTCTGCCATTTCATTTTGGTGGAATCCAAATAATTGCTAAAAGACACCACTTGATTCCAACGTTTTTTTGAAAAAAAAAAAAAAAACAATTACTATGATGGCAAACTTGGATACGTAACTTAGAAAGGGTGTCTGCCTCTTGTGCAACTTCTAACATTTTTCAATTCATTTACATCCTAATTTTGAAAGCCAAATCATTTGTGATAAGATAAAAGAAAACATGATCAAACTAGTCCATAGTGTGGCGACTATATTTTCACATTCTGCTCTGGGAAATCATCTGGTTTAAGTAAAAACAAGAGTAAAAACGTTAGTCATTTTCTTGTACATCCACACAAATACAAGCTGCAAAAAGAAAAAAAAAATATAAGCAAAGAGAAGGAAATTAGCTACTGGCGCTCATAGCCGAATTTGTGCTTCGACGAGGCTGCTGCACTGCTGGTATTAATGTACTGCTGGTTGGGGCCGACTCGATAATATTATGTTGGGCATTATGGAGAAAAGATGAGTGCATTGGACTCGCTCGGGAGAGTTCATAAATAGAAAATGAAGGAAAGGATTAGCATATAAACCAAAAGGAGCTAGTAGTAGTACTAATCTTAACATGGAGATAGACAACACAGATTTTGTGTATTAAAGTCAAAAGTCCATTTAGCTATCAACAATGAAACTTGAAATTTAGAAAGTCCATTTAGCTATCAACAATGAAACTTGAAATTTAGATGGTACATCACTGGAGCTTAAATCATTTTAAAAGAACGGAAAAGGGCCAAAATTACCCCTGAACTTTGAAAAATTATTTATTTATAAACAGACTGCCACGTGTCCTAATCCTAGGCGTCCCCCCCCCCCCCCCCAAAAAAAAAATTTTTTTTACCCCACCCAAATAAACCCAACCCGACCCGCTCTCCTTCAATTTTTTTCCCGTTGCTTTTGTCATTTCCTTTTGGTATAAGAATTGTGGTTCAGAGGCCACCTCTGAGTAACATATTTGCTGGTGGAAGCCCCTTTCTTGTGGAAGTTACAACATTTGAGAAACTATGAGCTCTTTTGCATTTTTGTAACATCAACTAGGATTATTTTCTATGATTTGCTTCAGTTAGTCCTTCGTTGTAATCAACTTGATTCTCTGTCGAAATGATGTCAAGAGACACCAGTTAGAAAATTCGCATATTCGCTCCAAAGCCTTCAGTTTTGCTTTAAATAGACTCAAACACTGGCCACCTCGAGACAAACTAGTAACCAAATTCAGCTGCTTCATGAAGGAGAACGGGTTGGGTAAATTGGAGGAGAACGGATCGGGTCGGGTCGGGTTTATTTGGGTGGGGTAAAAAATTATTGGGGGGGGGAGGGGTGGGATGGCCAAAACACCTAGGATTAGGACACGTGGCAGTCCGTTTAGATTAGGGATAAATTTGGACCATAGTATAATGGAAAGGGCATAATTGACCCAATAGTATAACGAAGGATATAAATAAACCATTTCTCAAAGTTCAGGGGTAATTTTGGCCCTTTTCCGTTAAAAGAAAGAAACAAAATATGTCCTAAACCAATCAATTAGCAACCACAGAGAATAACAGAACTTCGAACAAGGAAAACAGAGAATCTTATGGATCCACCAAACGGGTTTCTTTGCACAGAAAGCTTAAAGGAACACTAAATAATAGTTCGTTCATTATGCACACTCACAAAAGGTAAAAGATACCTCACCCATTATGGATTACGAGAGTGT
The DNA here is from genome assembly GCF_019175385.1 of Lycium barbarum. Lineage (NCBI taxonomy): Eukaryota > Viridiplantae > Streptophyta > Magnoliopsida > Solanales > Solanaceae > Lycium > Lycium barbarum. The sequence continues at coordinate 119,171,339 of NC_083345.1, read as the reverse complement.
CTTTTCGACAATGAATATTAATATCATTTTATCAAAATTGAGATACTATATTCCTAGTTTCCCCCATTAGCTTTCTTTTGAAATAACAAATCTTTCCTGGAAATCCAAAAAGATTGTGAGAGACAACTGACCGTCAAGCGTCACGCTGGTCTCTGCTGGAAATTTAAACCTCACGTAGTTTTTTTGGTCTCTGCTGGAATTGTAACCTCGTTCCCTGATTTTCATCCACTATGCCACACTCTTGGGTGCAGCCATCAGACCTTTTATTAACCCCAGAATCCCATTACGCATCTCAGAAACAGCACTTGGACTGAGCTGTTCCAAATGGGAGAACCATAAAGTATTTGCATCTTGGGTTCCACTGCTTGCACACCACTGACAGATGACTCGTGCAATAGCTAAGACATACATGCCACAATCATAACCGTTGACTTGCTTTGGCGTGTCTGGACACTCTCTATAGGTGGCGTTGGATGCTGTATAAGGAAGAGTAACCTTGTATACCAGTTTGGAATGATACTCATTCATGCACCCGGAGCTGCTGTCATGATGTACAAATACATTGGAGTTTCTGTCAAAAGCCAGTAAGCTCCAATGACTCCCACCTTCAGCCATGCACACGTCAGAATTATCGTTGACAGGTAAGAGAATCAACTTCCTTCGAGAAAGATGAAGTGGTTCTATAAAATCCTTCAGGCTTGCAGGATCAGGACACTCTTTAATCCAGAAAGCAATAGAAGGTGGTACCAGTAATATGTCGTCAGATGGAAAGAGTGAGCTGAGATAGCTAAAATAGAACTCAATGATGCGGTCATTGAGATAATTAGGACCATTGAGAATGTCCAAATCTGATCGCCTAAGAACGACATCGTTGTAGCTGAGAATCTTCTCATCTGCTTTGGATTTAGCCATGGCGCCAATGATAACTCTTGAATGGAATCCTTCAAATGGCCTTGAATGTCCCAATTGAAGATCTTGAAATAAACTTTACAAAATGGAGTACAAGAGATTCCTCAAGAATTTGTAGATAGTACGACACTACAGCGAATTGAGTTACGGGGATGCACTCCTTCCCTTGTGGAATCCGCTAAGAAGATCCAAAAAGATCAAGAGGAGGGGTTCGGAAACAGCATTCTTAAAGTTTATGCCTTTGACACAGCCAACCTGCAGGGGTAAGTAAAATAATTAAAGAATGAATCTTCAACAGCCATTATATGTTTTACCAATGAATGAGAATTCTCATTGATTTTGATGAAAATGTTTTGTGCATAATTCCTGGTGTATTGTTTGATTGTAATAAGATAGGTAAAATTGAGTACTACCTCCGTCCCAAAAAGATTGACACTTTTCGCTTTTCGAGAGTCAAACGAGTTATTTCTTTTACCGTAATTTTTTCATACGTCTTTCAAATATTTTAAATTATTAATTATGGTGACTTATAGTACTTTTTACGTAGTTTTCAAATATGTAAATTTTATTTCGAAAAAAATAAAAGATTCTATGTTAAATCATACGGTCAAAATTAAAATTTTTAACTCTCAAAAAGCGAAAAGCGTCAATCTTTTTGACACAGAGGGAGTAGTTATATAATTTATTACACATGATTGGTCATTTTTACATTTTTGTTTTCTTCCGGGACATCTCACCCGGGAAATGAATACACAAGATTGAAAGCAAATAAAAGCAAAAACACACAATCAATTAAACGGGCCTAAAGATTGCCTAAAACGTAGTCATACTACCAATAGAATGAAAACATAACTGACTGAAACCTTGAGCCAGATTTCTCCAATTTATCTCATTTTTCTAATTCGATTTTCAAATATCAGCACATGATACGTTCATTTTACCAATTAGCATGGACTTCAATTAATTCCCACACAAGAAAAATTCAATGACCAACTCTTTTAGATCCAAACCCCCTTGGAATTTATCCTTACTCTATATTCCATAAGCAATGTAAAAATCAACTAATAATCTCAAATATTTGTTGAACTAGAACACCCAGGAAGCAAAATTATTAAAAAAAAAAAAAAAAAAACGTTCACAGAAATTAGGGTAGAGAAAAACAAACAAGTCAAAATTGAAAAATGGGTAAAGAAATGGACCTTAATTTGTAGGCAACAATTAAGCGAACACCAGTTGAAACTCTCAACTACGAATAAAACTTCAACCGAAATGACAGGGCGTTTCAAAGGAAAAAGGGTCTGTTTTAAAGGGCTTAGGGTGGTGTTTACGGGTGAAAAAGAAAAAGAAAAGGGGCGTTTGGTTGCTGTTTCTTTTTTTTTTTTTTTTTTTTTGGATTTTTCGGTGAAGTGATGAAGGAGATGATGCGGTGGGGGTGTGGTTGGGAGATGGTCAAAATGGTATGTTTATGGTGAGTAAAAAATTGCAGGAGATGATGATATATTTTTTTTTTTCTGCCGTCACTTTCTCTCTCTTATCTATATCTGTGCTCTATTCTCTATATCCGTCTCTGTCTGTGTGTGTTTATATAATTCATGCCCCCTCAATCACGTGTCTAAATCCACTTATAGCAAATTAACCACCTAAGTTTACATTAAGGTGCCGTTTGACCATAAAAATTATTTATTTTTTTTTAAAAAAAAATTACTTTTTTCATTTTTGGGTGTTAGGCCATAAATATTCCGAATACAAATTGAAGTTGTATTCTGGAATATCAAAAACTCAAAAAACTTGTTTTTCAAATTTTTTTTACTTTTTTACAACTACATTTCACCAAAAACTACAATTTCAAAAACTATGACCAAACACAACTCCAACTTCAAAAATTCCAAAAAAAAGTGAATTTATTTTTGATATTTATGGCCAAACGACACCTAAGAAAAATACAAACTTATACATTTAAATCCGGTTAAAAGAATAGAATATTTTTGAAATTTTCTTATCTTAAATACGACTCTATTTTTGTATTATATTTTTTATTTTCACAACAAAACCACTAAAATGAGATAAGATTCGAAATAGCAAGATTAAGCCAAAAAGAAATATTTAATGTTAAAAATCGTGTAAAATAACTCGAGGATCAAAAATTACGTGTCTACAACGGTCAGTCTTTACTGCATTCAGAATTATAACCTTATAAATTGTAATAATTAAAGCATTTATTATCCAAACTAAACAATAATCATGTACTTCCTCTGTTCACTTTTACTTGTCCACTATGTCAAAAATAGATTTTCACTTTTATTTGTCTACTTTCGCATATCAACAGAAAAATAATTTATTTTTTAATTTTGCCCTTGGCATTAATTACTCATTCCAAATTATTTTTCAAATCCAATACAATTATACACCAATTAATATGGGTATCATGGTGAAATACGCACTTCATTTATTATTTTTTAAGAGATATCCAAAGTCCATAATGGACAAATAAAAGTGAACTGAGGGAGTAGTCATTTATTTTGGTCTCCAGAAGTATAGCTATCATTTACCATATTTGTCATTCTCACTTTTTCTGAGTTTTCCTCAATATCCTTGAAGTCTATTTTGATTAATGAGCCTTTTGTCTTTGTTTCTTATGATTTACTATAAGTAGTTATATACCAACACCGTGATTAAATTTTTATATTATTTGCAGATTGATTGCAGAAATCTTTTAGAACTGGAAGTAGTGGCTGCAATAAAAGGTAAATTGTATTATTCATTCTCTAACTTTTCTGTTTTTATTAATTTTTTGCAAAAATTCAAGTTTTTTCGGTGCAATCTATTAATGTTGTATTCTGTTGATCTCACTATGAATTATAGAAGTATGTGTGTATTCAGTTATATCCGGTATGATTAAAGAATTATATATGTTTGTGTGTGCTTTGTGTCTGGTGAATTGAATGAAATTTAGTGATTCAAGAATTTAAGTATGATTTTAGAAGCTTATTTTGTAATCTGAATGTTAGTAGAGGATTTGATTGTGTTTTTGTGTCATTATTTGAATGGAATTTTGTTCATTCAGGAATTTAAAACAATACAATTTTAGAAGTTGATTAGGAAATTTAATATTTTTTTAGAAATAGAGGCGAAACCTAACTTTTAAAAATAGGTTATGCCTTTGCATAATAACATTTTGTAGTAACATTGAATTCTTTTGGACATCGGTAATCTTCACTCCTATATTTCTTCAGAGTTTTAATGAAAGCTCTTTTTACTTTGTGCTACTCCATGATCTGTCATGTATTTGTGACAAGTAAATTGTCACGCTCTGAACCATGATCTGGGCGTAACAGACACTCAATGCCTGACTGCATGTGACCAAGCGAACCAACTGACTGGCTGAATCAACATGTGACATCAAAACATACTAAAGAGAAATAATACTAACACATGCTGATCTACTAAGAGGTTGCCTAAAATATCATAAAAGCGAAAATACTGAATGAATCTGAGAGCATAAATACATAGCCAACACGGCTAACACAAAAGTCTGCTAAACTCTGACTGTCTGCAACTATAGTCTATGAAGTACCGAAAACACTAAATGTCTGTTAATACTGAAAGACTGTAAAGTAATGATAATGCCCCGAAAGACTGGGGCTCACAAATCAGCTGATACTGAAGATCCTAGCAAGTAGATCCGTCGTCCTTTAAATCTGTATCTGCATCGTGAAATGCAGGCCTTTGGGCAATAAAAGGGGACGTCAATACATTCGAATTGCACTAGTATGTAAAACAACTGAAATAGATCTACGGCTAAGGGCATCAACCACAACATTTGCCTTTTCGGGGTGATATAGGATATCAACAGCAATTCCAATCATCGTCGCTGCCACAAATTCAACTCTTTTTGCTTGAAGATATACTGAAGGCTCTTATGATCTGTGTAAATATCCACATGAACACCATACAAGTAATGTCTCCGCATCTTTAATGCATGACTCACTGCAGTCAATTCAAGGTCATGGGTTGGATAATTTTTCTCATGTTTCCGTAGTTGCCTTGAAGCATATGCAATCACCTTACCATGTTGCATCAACACACAGCCTAGCCCAATGCCTGAAGCATCGCAATAAATAACATAACCTTCCAATCCCTTTGGAAGTGTCAGGACTGGGGCAGAAGTCAATCTATCTTTTAGCTCTTGGAAACTACATTCACAAGCATCTATCCATTGAAACTTTGTTGATTTATGGGTCAGCTTTGTGAGTGGTGCAGAAATATAAAAAAAGCCTTCTACAAATCTCCTGTAATAACCTGCTAAGCCCAGAAAACTACGAACCTCCTTAAGAGTCATGGGCCTTGGCCAAGTCTTCACGGCCTCAATCTTTTGGCTATCTACCCGAATACCATCGGCTGAAACGATGTGCCCCAAAAATGTCACTGAGTTCAACCAAAACTCACACTTAGAAAATTTGGCAAATAACTCTCGAGTTTGAAGAACTCTAAGGACAGTACGCAAATGATCCAAATGTTCTGCCTCGGATCTAGAATACACCAAGATATCGTCAATGAATACAATCATAAATGAATCTAGGAAGGGCCTGAACACATTGTTCATCAAATCCATAAAGACTGCCGGTGCATTAGTTAGCCCGAATGACATCACCCGGAACTCAAAATGGCCATATCTCATTTTGAAGGCTGTCTTAGGGATATCTTTCTCCCTAACTCTTACTTGATGATACCCATATCTCAAATCTATCTTTGAAAACCATTTGGCACCTTGTAATTGGTCAAATAAGTCATCAATACCCGGAAGAGGATATTTATTCTTAATCGTCACCTTTTTCAGTTGCCGATAGTCAACGCACATTCGCAGGGAGCCATCTTTATTTCGAACAAACAATACAGATGCTCCCTACGGGGATGAACTAGGCCTGATAAAGCCTTTCTCAAGCAAGTCTTTCAATTGCTCCTTCAACTCTTTCAACTCTGCGGGAGCCATTCTATAAGGTGGAATAGATATAGGCTTGGTGTCTGGCAACACATCAATAGAAAAATCAATCTCTCTTTCCGGAGGAAGGACTGGAAGTTCTTCCGGGAATACATCCGGAAACTCATTTACTACGGGAACTGACTGGAGAGTTGGTTGTTGGTTGTTCAGCTTCTACATCTTGAACCCGAACTAGATGATAAATGCAACCTTTTGTGATCATTAGGTAGGAAATAAACCTACCTTTTCGTGACACAGTATTCCCTTTCCATTCTAAAACTAGTTCCCCCGGAAATTAGAAACGAACCAATTTCATTCTACAATCAACATTGACATAGCAAAAAGTTAACCAATCCATGCCCATAATAACATCAAAATCCACCATTTTTAACTCATGTAAGTCAACCATAGTATGATGGTCTCAAATCACAACTACACAATTTCTATACACTCGGTTGGCTATTACCGATTCACCAACGGGTGTAGACACCTCAAAAGATTTGATCGACTTCGGTTTGACTCTAAACCGACTCGCAATATATGGAGTAACATATGACAATGTGGAGCCCGGATCTATCAAATCATAAACATCATGAGAAAATACCGATAATATGTCTGTGACAACATCAGGAGAAGACTCAAGATCTTGGCGTCCAGCCAAAGCATAAATACGGTGCTGAAGACCGCTAGAACTGGGGACTCTCCCTCTGCCTCTACCATGGCCGACTGACGTATGTGAACCTGGCCCCATAGGGTGTATAGATGACGAAGATCCGGCTACCGACCCTGAAGGTTGGGTCCTACCTCTACCAACCAACTGAGGGGCAATCACGCATAATATGGCCTGGCCGACCACATGAATAGAAAACCTCTGAACCCAATCAGCACTGACCCCAATGTAACTTCCGACACTGGGAACATCGTGGCACGGGTGGTCTCTCCTGACCCAATCACCCCTGAACTGAGATCCCGAAAAGCTCTGACTCGGCCCGGAATGAGTAGATCTATCGAATCTCTGGCCTGAAAATCGTGGAGGCGACTAGTCAAAGAATGGCCTGAATGCCTAGAAAATTGCTGTTTGTGCCCGCCTCTAAACTCACTCATCGGACCCGAAGATCTAGCCCTCTTGTTATACCCTCTATCATGCTCACGCTCACTTCTTTGTTATTGTTGGCTTTCTTTTAAATTCTTGGCATGGGCCTGAATGCGTGAAATATCTATGTTGTCCTGAAGGGACGCAGTCAAGCACCTATCCATCAAATGTGGCCTTAGGCCTTTCATAAATCGGTGCACTTGGTCACCCATATCCGCTAACATGGTCGAAGCATACATGGCCAAAGAATTGAAGCGGAGACTATACTCTAAAGCACTCATGCTTTCTTGCCTCAAATTCAAGAACTTACCAGCTCTAGCTCACCGAACCTCTGGAGGCAAATAATGTCGGAGAAAGGCATCTACAAATTCTTTCCATACTGGAGGAGGCGCATTGGCTCCCCGTGAAGCCATCCAAACCGTGTACCAATGAACCGCAATATCCCTCAATCTATAGGATGTTAACTCCACCGATTCGGTGTCTGAAGCATGTATCAACAGAAATGTCCTCAACATTCCATCAATAAAATTCTGAGTCCTCATCTGGCTTTGATCCAAAGAATTCTGAAGGGTTCAAGCTAATAAAATCACGGGCCCTTGCACTAACAGCCCTATCACCTTGTCCTGTACCCTGTCGCTGAGTCTGGGCAGCAATTAATTGAGTAAGCAAATGAATGGCCTCTTTCACATCTTGGCCTGAAGCATCCGGTGGAGTAGCCGGAGGTGCTGGAGCTAGGGCTGAGGCTCCCTCACACTCCTCAGAAATAGGCACTAAATGAGAGGACTGAGATTGAGCCGTATTCTTGGACTCACTTTCCTCTACTACTGTTGGCGTGCTCTTTCAGCCCGCTTTTCTGCCATTGTCTTGTCCTTTTGGGCTGTCGTAGCCTTTCTCTTTACAGGCATCTCTGAAATACATAACACACGGTTAAGGAAAAGAAGGAAATTCTTATATCATAGCTCTATTGCACGATCTTATGAAGAAAGAAGGTCATTTATTCCTAAAATGCCCTCAGCCTCTTGTTTATAAGTGTGGCGCGCAATACACCCATAACCAAGACCCTACTGGACACGGCTCGTAGACACACCCTAGGACAGAACTGCTCTGGTACTACTTTTGTCACGACCCAACCGAAGGGCCATGACGGGTACCCGGTACTACTTCGTCCGGGCACCTCTTAACGTACATACACATTTACGTTTAGGTGAGCCACATAGCTAATTCATACTTTCCATCCATTATTTATACTAATCCCATTGGGCAATGATACATATATATATATATATATATATATATATATATATCACCATCAATAACAATGCCCATATCAATGTACATAAGCCAACGAGGCTAACAAAATGATATACACAAGACTAGCCGACAAGGCCAAATACATCTAACCATATACACATGTATACGAGCCTCTAAGGAGAGTATGTCATATCATATAGGCAGGACAGGAGCCATGCCCATAAGTATGTACACAAAAGAATAAATACCAAAACCTATAGCTCCGAATGAAATGGAGCTCCGCTATGTAGTCCCTGAGTAATAAAGCTATGGATCAAGCCTGTCTCCCTGGCCACCTGTGGGCATGACACAGCGTCCACAAATAAAAGGACGTCAGTACGAAGAATGTACTGAGTATGTAAAGCATGAGCAACATCATTATGAAAGCATAATAGACAACATAAAAAATAGCATAGGATGGGAGATAGTAGTATCATCGTCATAAACACTTACTTGATTTTCATATGGACCTTTCATTTCTAATGCGTAACCGTGTACATACATCCATATCCGTATCCGTATTCGTATCTATACTCAGTTACATTTCGTATCCATTTTCATATTCGTAGCATATTTGTATTCATATTCATATTCATATCGTATACATATCCATATCATATACATATCATACCCGACCATGAAGGTTCGGTGTTTCACTTACCCGGCCATGGCAAGGCTCGGTGAGTATATATAGCTGGCCCTACCAAGGCTCAGGGTTATCCGTACCCAACTGGAGTGGTGCACGCAATATATATATATATATATATATATATATATATATATATATATTCTACCCGGCCATATAAGCTCGGGGTTTCATAATAGCCACACATAAACACATATACGTAAAAGCTCATAAGCATCTTTAGCATCATTACTATCGTCGTTCATTACATCTATCCCTAAGGGATGACTCATCATAGGAGGAGTTTTAGTACAATCGTAACATATCGAGATTCATGAGCTAAGTAGCTTTTAAAGATAGAATCATTTAAAGGACATCATAGGCTCGTGAAAGAATAGATGTATAGCCAAAGAACCATGCCTTATTGAAAGAAGGGTTAGCCTTACATACCTTTTCGTTCAACTATTCTATCGCTTGAACGTTCTCCTTAAATGCTCACATTTCTACCTTCATTAGAGTATATACTAACATTAGAAAATCGATAGCTTTGCATACTAAGCTTAAGCTAGAGAAAACTGAGCAGCATCTCCTTTGTTTATACAACCTCCTTCATATCATACATCAACTCCTAAACATCTATAATAACATTCACAACATCATAACAATAGTCTTCATTCTCTTACATTATCCATATTCCTCAATTCACTTCAAGTCATCCATATCCATGGTCATAGCACACTATTACTTTCACTTATATAGAATGTTTGTCCCATGTTCTTATTATCATTTATAACATAACCGTAATCACAACATATCAAGAATCATGACTCAATCCAAGCTATTACTAAAAAATGACACTATTCCCACATTCATGACCCATTTTCTATATTCTTCTACAATCCAAGTGTTTCAACTTCTCAATACCTTAAACAACATGGAAATACCATAAAACTTACCTTAGATGGTGTGAGAATGGACCTTGAGTGGAAACACTTCACTTGAGCAAAACCCTAACTCCACCTTCACTTGGATTTCTTGTCTTGGATGAGCTTTAATGAGTTTATTACACTTGATTCTCTTGGTTTGATGAAGTTGATCATTAATATCTCTCAAATTCTTATGGAAGAAGTGTGGAACTCTCTATAAACTTTGAGAGAGATGGAGAAGTGTGGAAAATGAAATGAGTGAAGTGGGATCACATTTAAGTACTTGAACTTAACTCAGCCCGTCGAGATTTCCCCGGACACTTATACGGTCCGTATAACATTATACGACCCGTATAAGTGGTGATTTTGACATGGATGGGGTGCGCAAGTTTTTGGTGAATGGGTAGCGTCTCAAGCGATATTGGGGCGGTGATTTTGATAAAGAGAAGGAGCAAGTGCTCCTTAATGATGAGTAGAAAAGAATCTGCGTCGTGCCGCGACGTTAACTAAGGCGTTTCTCGGGAGGTAACCCGAGGTTGTAATGTAACAATTCAAAATAAAAGAAAATTACAAAAAGTGTCGTGCCACGACCTTAACTAAGGCGCTAATTGGGAGGCAATCTAACTTTTGTAGCATATATGTCATGTTTGTTCATGTTGCAGGGCAAAGGGAGGCACGGGAACTCGAAATGAATGCAAAACAGTAAAAATCGAGATCCAGGTTTGTTTGTGTTTTGCCTATGCGTCGCATGGGAATCGCACATAAGGTAAGCAGGCTAAGAATTTGGCTAAGTATAAAGTTCAGAGAGAGGAGGGGGGGGGGGGGGGGGGGGGTGGGGAGGGAGGGCATTGTGCGTTGGTCATGCGTCGCATGGCTAGCACATGTTCGGCACTCAGAGTAAAAAATTTGGCTAACCATAAAGTTCAGAATGGGGGGGGGGGGGGGGGCATTGTGCGTTGGCTATGCATCGCATGGCCAGCGCATGTTCGGCACTCAAGGACAAAAAATTCTAAGTATAAAATTCAGAAGGGGGGGAGGGGGGTTTGTTGTGCGTTGGCTATGCGTCGCATGGCCAGCGCACGGGTCGACCCGATTCGATTTCCTTTAACGAAATAAGACACGGATGACCCCCCAATAACCCTCACTTCTCACAAACTTTCACCCTCTCTCTACAAAATACCCCCACTCGTCCCCAAATCCTAAAACCCTTCTCCCAATCCCTTTCAAATCTAAGGAAGGTAGTGTCAATCATCTCACATTACAACACAAAGTTAGATTTCGTGTGCTTTCACTCATGGAAACCCCTTTCCTTTTTTCCTACTTGTGTTGGTAGGGAACATTGATAAACCATGGTTTACAGGGTTGGGCGAATTGGAGTGAGGGTTTGGTATTGTTGTGTTGGTAATGGGTGTTGGATGCAAGAACAATGATTCCCAAAAATAAGGAAGGGTTTTATAATCCTCCATTGTTGCAAAACTCCAAGGGATAGTCCTATGCCCACAAGTTGTTTGATAAAAGTCCTAAATCAAGTTTCTTGTGATTTTTGTGAAGTCTTGACTAGCAAATAAACTTGAAACAACATTCAAAACCATGGGGCATTGCTGTGAACAACCATAGGTCCTCCAACATGATGTTCCTTGTTTTGTAGAATAGTTTTTTTTTTTTTTTTTTTTTTTTGAGTCGTTTTTCTTTTTGAATCCTTGGTCTCATTAATTTTGTTCGTTTTAGTCTCTAGATTAGTTAACTTCTTTGTTTCATATTTTTTGTACCATAGTTTTTAGTAAGTGTGGGGTGTTTCACGACCCCACACTTGGGCTTAACTTGCGGGCGACAAGGTGAAGTGTTAGTGTTTAATAAGTGTGGGGTCGTTTCACGAGTAGTGGTTCGGGAGAACACTACGATATTAATAATCCGGTTAATTGACAATTGTGAACAAAGTTGCTAAGGTGGGATACTTGAATGACTCAATAGGATTGGTGAACAGACCACGACCCTGGATTACTTCTAGAATCTTGATAAAAGCAGTATTCAAATACGTTCTTAGCATAAATTCTGGTTACATTGTTAGTTAATTTTATTACAGCATTAGTTTACAAAACAACCAAAACTTTATTCTTTACTTGCATAGGTAGTAGAAATAGTTTATTTTCGTGAAAGTATTGGTCATAAGTCTCTGTGGGTTCGACATCCGATTTTACATAATCACTATATTACTTGTATGACCACGTACACTTGTGTGTGCATTTGGACGCAACAAGCATACTTTGTCTTAACGACTTAACATTGCTCATCCTTTCAGTCTTGGAAACTCTTTTATGATAACTCTTAAAACTTAGCCGATTGTATAGAATTTTAAGCGCCTTACTATTAGCCATATTGAGACGATCATATCTTCTTACTCCGATCACTGATTGGCCCGGTCGTTATATCGTTAGAAAGGTATTTATACGTACTACAACTTTCATTAGGGTACTTTCCAAAATTCCCAACTATTCAAGGAGTTATGGCTGCCTGAAGTAGGCCTATCAACCATTTTCGCAAAACGTTCAAACCTTCAGTTTTTTCCACTAAAACTCTAACGATACTAGTCTAACCTTAGTTCTATGATATAGGGTGTAACATAACTGGTGAGTATTATATAAATGATTGTATTCTACTTTCCTAGATCCACGTTAATTCCATACAATGATCTTATTTTAGTTACTTTTTAGTCTCTTTTAATGTTGTCTACAATGCTTTACCGTTTTCCTATCGAATCAAGATGTCGTCAGAAGAAGCTTCATGTTTGGACCTGATGCAACTGCTAACTTCCTCTTCTTTTCATCATTCTCTTGCTATGCACAATGCTTTCAGGTTAGACACCAGATTACATCCATTTTGATCATAAATCTAATATAGTCTGTAGACTTATAAAATGCTTATTAATTTGTATACAGTTTCACTTCCAATTTATTTTTGTTGGGCCTTTTTTGTGTATATGATCATAAGTGTTACAAAGGTGACTGTGGTGTCACAAGCACAAGCGTTGATTTTTTTTTTCTTTCTATTTGTCAAATTTCCTATTGTGAGCACAACTTTCAAATCGCTAACAAAGTGTATCACATTTAGGAATTTTTTGCTTTATTAATTGTTACTCAAAACTATGTTTTAATAATTTGATGTAATTATGCAAACTTTTATTCTAAAGAGTTTGAGATCACACGTGCAACACACGTGTCCAGAAACTAGTATTTAAAAGACGTATGAAACAAAGAACAACTTGTTTGACTCTCGAAAAGCGAAAAGTGTCAATCTTTTTGGGGCGGAAGGAGTATGATGTATTGGCTCTGTGAAAGGGTGTGTATAACAATCTTTACGCATGGTATTTAATATGTCTATTGAGCTCGTTTATTTATCTACTTATTTTTCGGCCAGAATGGAACTCAGTAGATAAATAAGTTGATGATATCTTAACATCTTGAGAGGCCTAGTCCATTAACCAAATTAAAAAGAAAGCCACCTAGATAATATTGAAACATAAAGGAACTGAAAACTTAGATAAACAGTGACTGGTAAAGCTCTATTTATGCCAGATAACTATATAAAAGGCCAAATGTCTTCTACAACAGCATTAATCTCTTATAATATAAATTACCTTGGTCAAAACGTTTGTTCTTTAATGTTGGGACAATTTGTGATAGAAATCTGTTAGAAATACATCAGATTATTAGTATTAGCAGGGGAACGTTTTTAACAAAGGTTGTCTGGTTGAAGTTAGATAGGTTAAATCGTTAAAGGGAGTTTACGATTACGTGTTATACTGAGTGTCCAACTCTAATAATCTCCCACTCTATGGTCATTGTACAGAGTTAGATTCAGGTGAAGTTAATGAAGAAGAAACCAAGGAAGATATGGAGAAGAGAGAAGAAACAAAGGAAGATTGATCAAACGAGTTCTAAGGACTTGTCAAATGAAGGACTGCATGCCGTTCTTGATGGCTGTCCACACCTTGAATCGCTTGACTTACATCATTGTTATATAATCAATCTTGATGAAGGAGATTTAGGAAGGAGATGTAAACAACAGATTGTAGACCTGAAGGACCCTCATGATTCCTCTTATGAATTCAATGCTGAAATTTGGGATTATTTACTCAGTTTTATGAGCTTTTATTTGAGTTGTGGCCTTGTGAGGTTTTCTTTTTGCCATTGGATTATGAAACAGTAGTATTCCAGGTGTTTGCTGATTGAATGCAATTAGAGTAGACATCTACTGGGAAGTCCGGTGAGAAATTCAATTTTCTTTTCCGGTTTCATTAATCTCCCCAATATTTAGAAATTCTTCTTACTTTTATTAGTTTTACAGCAACATTCGTCTTCTATTTTGGAGTTGAGACCAGTTGTACAAAGTTCATAGAAGCGGATTTGAATTAAGAGGCATTAGAAATAACTCTTAAGAACTTTACACTGTATCTAATAGAACCTTTCTAGACTGTAGTACTCTTGAGGTTGCATGCATCTAATACTATTACTAATATTGTTACAACATATATCACTTCTATTACTGTTACACAACAAAATATACTACTACTAGTGTCCTGTCTTTTCATCTTTACCTAACTAACTCAAGTAGCATAATGAAGTTTCTAAGAAGTTAAAGAAGTTTTCCAATAAACAAATTTGTTGGCCTTGCATCTTCTCTATTGCTCTTGCCCTTAACCACCCTCTTCATTTCTAACTTAACTATTGTCTCTGATCCCTTACTTCACCTTGATTGCTAAAGATTATATAGAAATTGTTGGCCGTTCTATCCCTTTGATCAATTCATTTATATTGCATGGATATTTATTTGATAAATTTCCAGCATCTCAAGGCAATGATCTAGCTCTAGCTATTGCCAGAAGTATGCTTGGATCACGGGACCTTGAGCTTATTGATAGTACCTAATTATTTCTTCCAACTTCCAATTAAATAGCTAAGCAAATTATTAGCATTACTTATTTCCTCCAAGTCATGCGTGAATCTGAGTTACTCTTTCCATTACTTATTTAGTATTAGTATCTTCTATTGCATTTGGTTCTGTTAGACGTCTAACATTGGCAAGTTGTCTGCAAAATGGAACTTCTCTTTGAACGGATGCTCAAACAAAAAACATATATAAAACCAACAAAAGAAATCCACTTGGGTCCAAAATGTTCATGTATTGCACCTAAGAGTGTGGCCTAATGGTCAATGAATTGGGTGCAACTCTTGGAGTTAGGGGTTTAAATATTAGTAGGAAAAAAGTACTAGGTGATTTTTAACATTTGTCTAAGTGGTGAGCAAACCTAACCTATACGGCAATAGTACTTGTGCTAGCCAGAAGTGGCAGCTACCCAAACCCAATGGAATTAGCCGAGACATGCACAAGACACAAGCTAGTTGAACACCACTGTTATATAAAAGTTCTCGATCTCTTTGAGTCTCCGGACATTTTATTTATTCGTGAAGAGTACACGAGGCTTTAAAATCTTTGAAAAAAGTATTGATTTGAAGTAAAAATTGTTCAATTTTGCAGGATTTTGATCATCAAAGTTAAAGTACTCAAGACAGCTTCTTTTACTAAATTAATATTGTGTGACAAACCTCTGTAAGTGGGATAATTGACATTTTGATGTTGATTCTTCTACTTTGAGTTTTAGTAACTTGGATTGTGCATCACTAGATTAATTTAATCAGCGAATATTAAAAATAGAACTAGATCTTTCCAAAAACCAAAGTAATCATCAAACATGTTACTGCATTCATCAAGTGCATCCCGAAGGCTAAAATAAAAATGTAAAACCTGACAAAAGAGTCATAATGAGACATAGTATTAATAAAAAGTTAAAACCAGCCAAAATAATTGAAAAAAGTATAAATTAAAATAAAAGACATGGTATTAATTAAATTAAGTGATTCTGTGACAAAAATGAGTATTAATGTGGGAAAACTAAAAATGCATATTGATGACAAGATATAATTAGTGAGACATCAATCCAATCCCTACCCCCACTCCCTCCATCACTTCTCCATTTCTCTCTACTTTGTAGAAAAATCTAATAGCTTATTTGGTCATGCTTTTAAAATCAACTTGTTTTGAAAAATATCTTTTTTCATAATGTCTTTTTAAAAAGTATTTTTCGCAAAAAAACAGTTTATATTTGGCCATATAATTTAAAACACACTTTTAACCAGCAACTAGTGTTTGATCAAGCTTTTAATAAGTAGTTCTAAGTGTATTTTTCTCAAAAGTGCTTTTAAAAAAAGTGATTTTAGAAAAAAAATATTTTTTTAGATTCTGAAAACAGCTTCTACTGCTCCTCAAAAGCACTTATTTTCTCCCAAAAGCTTGGTCAAACACCTCAATTTTTCTAAAATAAGCTTGGCCAAACAGACTATTATACTGCTTTTTATGTAGTTTTTAAATCACCCCAAGTATCAATTTTTTTTTTGTTTTCTACCTGAACTATCAAGTGTGAGAGTTTCCTACTAAACAATCACCAATTAGTTTGCAAAGTACACCTCAACTTTTAGTTGTGAGAGTTTCTCACCTAAACTATTACCAACTAGGTTGCAAAACACACCTCAAAACTAATAGTTGAGGGGTGTTTTGCACATTAATTGGTGATAGTTCAGGTAGGACAAGTGAACAAGTGATAGTTGATGTGTGTTTTGCAAACTAGTTCGTGATAGTATAGGTGGAAAACTCTCAGACATGATAGTTTAGGTACAAACTCAAAAGAAGATAATATTTGAAGTGTGTTTTTTACCCTTAACTATAAAATACTCCTATGTTTGAGATTGTGTCAAAGAAAGAGCTATTTGACTTTCAAAGTTGGAGTTAATTCCCTAGATAGTCACCCAAGTTTAGGAAATTTTCTACAAATGTCTTTTTTGTTTCTTTTAGGACAACAATGTCACTCAGCTATCCCTATTTGCCTCAAAATATACTAAATACCTCAAAACCCTCCTCCCCTCCTAGTTGGCATCTCATATATTAAAGCTCATTTTTAAAAAAAATAAATCAGTTTTATTCATCAAATCTATTTAACTAAATTCACTTCTTATACCCAATTAAACATGACCCGACTAAAAAAGCAGCAAAGAATTACATGCTAGTGTAAATTACGTTCGTATGAGTTTTACAAAATCATACTTCTCCGCATTTCTAACTTCAAGTTGACTGATTTATTATTTCATCATTTTACACGGCATCAATATCATCTGGTGATTCTTGAAAATACTTATTTTGATAATTAATATTCGACATGTAAAAAATGACTTGCTAACAACCTTAAATAGGGGTGTTTATCGATCGGTTCAATTCAGTTTTGTGTATTATCGGTTCAGTTTATTGATTTTCGGTTTTTAAATATGCTAAACCGATAACCAAATCAATTAGATATTCATTATTGATTTCGATTTATCGATTTTCGGTCCTTAACGGTTCGATTTTCAGTTTAACCGATAAGAAAATGTTCCGCTAATTTTTTTTGCTTTCTCTTGATTTCATTTGTTCAAATATACACTGCCTTCATACATAAAAGATTAAAAGTCTACACAAATTACAAGCAGAAGCAAATTCAAATATGTTATTGCTATTTGCTAAAACAAACTTCTTTTTCTTTCACGTTAAGTAGCAAACTTGGATGTTGTAGAAGCAAATTCAAATACGTTATTGCTATTTGTTAAAACAAACTTCTTTTATTTCACGTTAAGTAGTAAACTTGGATGTTGTAGAAGCAAATTCAATGACGTTATTGTTGTTTGCTAAAACAAACTTGTTTTAAATAATTAGAATTTAAAGTACTATTATAATTAGGGATAAAAAAAATCAATATAAGTTTATTGGGTTATCGGCTTAACCATTAAGTAAATTCTTAAAATCGAAAACCGAACCGATAACCCAATAAAAAATTTACCAAACCATTAACCCCATAACTCGATAATGATAAACCAATAGCGTTTTTATTGGTTCGGTTTATCTGTTAAACCGGTTTTTGCACCCCCCCCCCCCCCCCCTAGCCTTAAGATGTTTGAAATTACCCTTTTGGTCTCAATTTAAATGTTTTTTTTCTCTCTCTCTTTTTGAATTTGTTAATTTTTCTAATATTCTTAAGCTATATTTAACCCTTACAGAAAAACCGATTAGTGTTTATCTTACATCGTAAATTGATTAGATCATTAACTATCAAAAGAATGAATTGGAGCATTTATACAAAATCTAACTTCAATATATATTTAATAAAATAAAGTAAGTGTAATTTTTTCCTTTGTATTTTTGTATTGTGAGTTATTTATCTTTAAATGTTTAGTGTGTAATTTTTGGTATTTCCATACCATCAAGATCTTTTTATTTTTCATGCAAAAGGTATAGAATTTTCGTTAGTATAATATTTATTTTAAAGTATTATATTATTATGCTTATATTATTTTGAAATATTATATTATTAGTCTTATATGAAATATAATATATTCTTAGTCTATTTCATGTTAAGCTATAGATATTCCAACTTGTCATGTTAATATCTAGCAATATTTTAAAATAAAACCCTAAATTAGTTCACATTCAAATATTTTATATTTTAATTTTGATTTTAAAACTTTATCTATAAATTTAAAAACTTTAATTGGGCCATGTTTGATTGAGTATAAAACATGACTTTGGTTAAATGGTGAATTAATTATGTTTGTTAGTAACACAATAAGCTTTAATGACATGGCTTGTCAACCACGAGAAAAGAAGACTTTTGAAGTGTTTAGTATATTTTAAAGCAAATAGGTATAGTTGAGTGACTTTGTTATCCTAAAAGAAACAAAAACAATATTTGTAGGCAATTGCCCAAACTTGCGTGACCATATAGGGAATTAACTCCCAAAGTTGAGATGGAGAGTAGTTTTAATACTCCCTCCATCTCATATTACTTGTCCATTTTTTCTTTTCCTCGCCTTTTAACAGGCGAAGTGTACATAATTTGCAGGCGATTGTAATTAGAATGACCGAAGTATTCCTCTTATGCATTTGAGGTGACTTCTACATAACTTTTTCCTTTCTTTTGTTCACACGTCAAAGGTTTGCGGACCCTCCTTGCATGGAATATTTGAGATGTGCACAAACCACGGTCGGACACCACTGTTATAAAAAGATTCAGTCTCTGAGTTACTAATCATTTTATTTATTTGTGAAGAGTGCGTGAGGCTATAAGATCTTTGAAAAGAGTTGATAAAGTTATTGTTCAATTTCGCAGGATTGTGATCTTAACTTTTAAGACTGCCAAGACCTCTGTTACTAAATTGATATTTTGTATGCTAGACCACTGAAATAGGAAAACTAACATTTTTATACTGATTCTTCTACTCAGAGTTCCTTTATCTTTGGTTGTGCATCACTCAAATTTAATCAACGAATATTTGAAGAACTGCTCATAATCCAATTACCAAAAAGAGCCCACAACTTCAGATATGAGGCTAACACTAGAAACGGAACGACTAGATCTTTTCAAAATCCAAATTAATCACGAGGGTATTTCACCTATTTAATCTGTCAAGAAATTTTGCTACTTAAGACTTGTTAGGGAGCACTTGCGGGTATTGGACACCCGGTGAAAAACCAAAAAACCAAAATTAAATCATTTAGTGATAGCAACTTCTGAATGCAACTTTGAAACTGTTCAAGTCACACTACAAGAAAGTATAAAAATCGTAACAAAAATATTTAAATTTGGCAACAACTTAGTTTTCTTGTTAGCAAATAATTTTTTTGTTGCCTAAGAATTTAATTTTGTTGTCATAATATTGATTATTGTTGCAAAAAGTACTTTTGGCAACAAAAAAAAAATTGTTGCACTTTGTTGCAATAACAGCCGTTGGGAAAAGTTCATGCAACAAAATATATTTTTTTGTTGCCAAAAATACTTTTTACAACAATAATCAATCTATGACAACAAAAAAAAAAATTGTTGCCAAATATCGTTTTTCTTGTAGTGTCAGATTTATGTTTCTAAAAATTAAAATAAAACTCTATGTAAAATTAAAACAATATATAGAGAACTTTACAATCCAAATAGCGAATGTAACTTATATATTGTGAGAAGAAATGTGAATTTCATCCCGAACATACTAATAAGTCAATAATGATAAAACGTTTTTCTTGTTTTTCTTGGCAAAAAGGATATATATTTATATAATAACACTACAGTCATTACATGCTGATTTCCTTTGGAACTTAGTCCCAAGGAGATCTTCAACGAAAATATCAATACAAGAAGACGAGGGTATCATAAAACAAAATATTGCCTATATTATCGCTGCAGACACCTGAAGAACTGTTCATAATCCAATGACCAAAAAGCCCGCAACTTCCGGAATGAGGCTAACGCTAGAAACATGACGGCTAGTAGTCAGTAATCATTAGACATGGCAGCTTCATCATCCTCCGATGACATGGCATCTTCATCATCCTCCGCTGACGTGTCATCTTCATCCTCCTCAGATGACGTGTAATCTTCATCATCCTCAGATGACATGTCATCTTCATCATCATCTTCCCCGTAAGCCGTAAATGAAAATTCAAGACCTGCGAGAGAGTCATGAGGGTGCTTCACATCTTTAATCTGTCCAGAAATTCTACTGCTCAAGACTTCGTTGAGGCTAACATATATGCACAGCCGCAGGTCAAGTGATACAAGATGAGGACAACCATCAAGAATAGCTTCGAGGCCTTTATTTGTCATACTGTTTCCAATGAGTTGAAGGTGGTGCAAGGCAGGCAGGTTTTTAGCAATAGCTAGGGCCTCTTCATTTCTTGCATCTTCATTATCAAAGTAATCATATAATGAGTTATTCAATTCAAACGACTTCAACAATGGGCAAGAGCGTCCAAGAGATTCAATGCCTTCTGTTGTGATAATAGTGTGTGTCAGACTCAGCTCTTCTAGCAATGGGAGCTTTTGAACTGCTTCAACCAAGCCGTCACATAGCATACTGTGGCAACATGCAATACTAAGTCTTTTCAATTTTCCTGATCTGGTGAACAAAAGTAGAACTGAATCAATAGATGTGCCTGGTGACTGAAACAATATAACCAAACACAATCAGGCCTAGTACAGAGGACTAGCCAAGGTCTATAGTAGTAGGATAAAACCATTTGCTACTTGAGAAAAGAAAAACAAAAAAAATAGAAGATAAAACAACATGCTATCTGTTCAGACAGATTTAGCGAAAGAGTAAAGAGCTACCATAATAACGGATTCAGAAAGAGAACATAAAGACCCAACATATATACATCTTCCTCTCTTCTTATTGCCCACTGGGAAGATAGGAACTTTCTCACAGAGTAACTACTATCTCACAGAGTAACTACTATCTTCTTTCATTGTTTGCTCAAGTACTTCCCATGAGTTTTGATTCATAATTAAACTAAAATATATAATAGCTTGTGCAATGCTTGGACTCTTGCATTAAGAAACTTAAGAAATTCAAAGTGCTTTACAACTAAAAGACTATTGTACCATGAACAGTATTCACACAAGACTTGGTATAAGAGATGTACAAGACCATGGGCGGCAGGAAAGATACTTCACATATTCCAGGGTATGGTAGAAGGAAGTTAGGACTAAGCAACTGGACATCAAAAGTACCCCGAAATGCATAATCCATGCTCACTTAAGCTTATTTGTGGAGGAATATCAACATTCAAAGAAAAGAACATAGACTTCTTTCTGGTGTATAGGAAATTATATGTTCATGGGACACACACATTAGACTTCCCCACTAGCACATGTTTTTTATTTTAAAGACCAAATCTTCTTTTCTTATTTACTATTCACTTCAACTTTATTTTTGTCTTTTACTCGCTGCCCTTTGCTAACTTTTCCTAATAGTTTTTTTTTCCCCTTTTATCCAGCATAATGTGCCGTCCCGCCTTCCTCCGCCCCTCATCGTTCGCAGCCAGCACCACACGCGGGTCAAAGTCAGCATGCCAAAGGGTCCACAGGAGTGGGACGCCAACTAGCCAGACAAGAGTGGGGGACAAGCCGCCCATCTGTCTGCACAATAATGGGAGGCCAGCTTGCCAGACAAGAGTGGGAGACCAGCCGCACACCTTTCTGCTCGTGGGCCACTCTCCAGCTAAGGCAAGCACTGAATCTGCCAGCCTGTGGTCCATGACAGCAAGCTGTTCAACAAAGGCAGCCACATGCATAGGGCCCACTGGCCAGCTTAGAGATTCTTTTCCAGCTATAAATATTGTAAGCCTTCAGGGCAGTAGGCATTCAATTCACTTTCACCTTACATACTTGTAAAGGACAGATATAGGAGATATATCAAAAACGGGCATTTGCCTCCCAAATCCGTGTGCCTCTTACTTTCAGTTCTTGTGTGTGTTTGCCTTTGTATTATTCACTGTTTCCGCCAGTGACTTAGAGTTTGGGCTGAAGCCTTGAGCGGTAGTTAAGACCTTCATCGCTGCCCCACGCTGCCTTAGATTTTAGGCCCGTGACAAGTGGTATCAGAGCAAGTTTACTATCATGACAAACACCAACGAAGAAACTGTTCACGACGAGCACCACGATGGAGACAAATCTCCCACCAAGAAGACAACCAAACAGAAGAAACAACGGGACCGAAGCCAAGTCCGAGGTCCACCCGCTGTTCCATCTGAAGGGCTGACCTTCCAACTACCTCCTACTACGGGTGAAGCAAGTGAAAGTTCGGTGTCGAACACGCTGGTGGAGAAAATCATCCACACAGAGGCTAGTCTATTCGCCTTAAACCAGCGAGTTGACACCTTACAAGGGAATCTAAATTCTCTTGAGACAATAGCTCTTGACGGACTAGAACAAGTCCAAAACGAGCAGAAAATTGAGAGCATGGAGCACAAGGAGGCGCTGACCGGCCTTGAGCTCAGGCTCATGGAGGCGCTGGCCAGTTTGCAAGCCAAGGTGGAGACATTGGAAACGCAACTGGGAGCGGCCCAACTCATGAACGGTGCTGGTCCAGTCCACATTCGAGAAACCCGCATAGAGGTCCCTAAACCCAAATATTTCAAAGGCGATAGGAACGCTCAAGATGTGGAAGACTTCATTTGGCAAATGGAGGCATACTTTGAGCACGTCAACATTAATGACGAAGCTATTCGGATCCGGACAGCAGCCATGTACTTGAGCGACACCGCCTCAATGTGGTGGCGTAGAAAGAAGGCGGACATGGAGAAAGGATTGTGTTCCATTGAAAATTGGGAGCAGTTCAAAACGGAGTTAAAACGACAGTTTTACCCCCTAAATGTTGTGCACGAGGCCCGTCGAAAGTTGAGGGAGCTCAAGCAAACGACATCCATCCGTGAGTACATGAAGGAGTTCACGAAACTCTCTCTTCAAATTCCAAGCTTGAACAACGACGATTTGTTGTTCTACTTCTTGGATGGCCTTCAAAACTGGGCCAAACAAGAATTGTATAGGCGTCAAGTTGATAGTCTTGACAATGCCATTGTGGTGGCGGAGTCTTTGAATGATTTTCGCACCGACAATACCAAGGCAAAGGATAACCGAGGGAAGCAGGCGGCTACCAAGGTCGATCAAGGCAACGGGGACAAAAATAAATCTGTCCCCAACAAGGGTCGTGATTCCAAAGGAGACAGGGATCGCAACCGGGGTTCCAGTTCCAATTTTCGTAAAAACTACGAAGAAAAGAAGCAGAACTCCACCACAAACGATGGCTGTTATTTGTGTGGACAATCCGGCCATCTCTACAGAAATTGCCCTTCGTTGGGCAAGCTAGGAGCAATACTTGCTGCCAACAAACAAGCATATGCGCAAACCGGGGCTCAGACCGGTGAACAAGGCGAACAGACGGAGGCTGCAGAGCAAGCAAAGCCTAAAATTGCAGGCTTGTTCAATCATATGACCCTTGCTGCCATCACAGCTAAGCCACCTCAAATCCGACCAAGGGAGTCACTGTTCGTAGAGGCGACCTTAAAAGGAAAACCAGTCTGCATCATGGTGGATACAGGTGCGACTCACAACTTCATTACAGAGGACAAGGCAAAGGAGCTAAGCCTTTCCTTTGTTTCCAGTGATTCGCTGCTAAAGACAGTCAACTGCCTCCCCACTGACGTAAATGGATTTGCCCCAAAAGTCCATCTCGTCTTAGGCACTTAGCAAGGATTCACCGATTTCACTGTGGCCCCTATGGATGTATTTGATATAGTATTGGGTCTGGATTTCTGGTACGAGATCAACGCGTTTATTTCGCCGCGCCTCAACCAACTATTGATTAGAGATCCAAGCTGTTCTTGTGACGTGCCGTTGATTCGTGTACATCAAACGGGCGTGCGCTTGTCCGCGATGCAGTTGGTAAAAGGGTTCAAGAAGGGAGAACCAACCTTTCTAGCGACTCTTGTGGCAGTTGCGGACGAAGCCAGTTCTAAAGAGGGGGAAGCATTACCCCCATGTGTGCAGCGAGTCCTTGAGGAGAACAGGGACGTGATGCCCGATGAACTGCCAAAGAGGTTACCCCCACGTAGGGAGGTGGACCACCAAATCGAGTTGGTTCCGGGAGCCAAGCCGCCAGCCATGTCCCCTTATCGCATGGCACCACCAGAGCTTGAAGAGCTAAGGAAGCAACTCAAGGAGTTGCTTGAATCTGGGCACATTCGCCCATCAAAGGCACCATTTGGAGCACCTGTTTTGTTCCAAAAGAAGAAGGAGGGAACGCTGAGGCTTTGCATTGACTATCGTGCCCTTAACAAGGTCACGGAGAAAAACAAGTATCCCATTCCCTTGATTGCAGATTTGTTCGATCGGCTAGGGCAAGCCAAGGTATTCACCAAGATGGACCTGCGAAAAGGATACTATCAAGTGCGGATTGCCGAAGGGGACGAGTCAAAGACGACTTGTGTGACCAGATATGGGGCGTTCGAGTGGTTAGTCATGCCATTCGGCCTAACCAATGCCCCTGCTACATTTTGCACTCTCATGAACAAGCTTTTTCATCCATTCTTGGACCAGTTTGTTGTAATCTACCTTGATGACATCGTAGTATACAGCAACAGCTTGGAAGAGCACCTGGAACATCTCCGCACGGTCTTCCAAGTGTTGAGGGAGAATGACCTTTGCGTCAAGCAGGAGAAATGCACTTTTGCCCAACCACAAGTGCAGTTCCTTGGCCATACAATCAGCCAAGGAGAAATCAGAATGGATAGCGACAAGGTCAGTGCCATTCAAGATTGGGAGGCTCCAACCAAAGTAACTGAACTTCGGTCCTTTCTTGGCCTTGCCAACTACTACAGGCGGTTTATCCTTGGATACTCGGCCATTGCAGCACCACTGACCGACATGCTGAAGAAAGGTCACGAGTGGAAATGGACCTCTTCGTGTCAAGAGGCGTTTGACGGCCTCAAAGAGGCAATTGTGAAGGAGCCTGTCTTGGCTCTACCTGACTTCACCAAGGTGTTTGAAGTCCATACTGATGCCTCAGATTTTGCTATTGGTGGCGTCCTTATGCAAGAAGGCCACCCGATAGCCTTTGAAAGCCGAAAGTTGAACGATGCAGAGCGGAGATATACTGTCCAAGAGAAGGAGATGACGGCCGTAGTCCACTGTCTAAGGACCTGGCGTCATTACTTGCTGGGGGCACATTTCATTGTCAAAACAGATAATGTGGCGACAAGTTATTTCCAGTCTCAGAAAAAGCTGTCACCCAAGCAAGCTCGGTGGCAAGATTTTCTGGCAGAATTCGACTACACCTTGGAATATAAGCCAGGGAAGGCTAATGTCGTGGCCGATGCGCTGAGTCGCAAAGCGGTGCTGGCAGCTATGATTAGCACGGCCAGCAGTGATATTATTGATGCCATCAAGCAAGGGATGCAACATGATCCAGTGGCACAACAACTTCTTGCCTTGGCCAGTCAAGGCAAAACAAAGAAATTCTGGGTAGATGACGGTGTCCTCTACACTACTGGCAGGCGCATTTATGTGCCAAGATGGGGTAATCTCAGGCGTACCCTGATCAAGGAGGGGCATGACACGGCCTGGGCAGGCCATCCAGGACAAAAGAGAACCATGGCGTTGCTAGAGTCATCATACTACTGGCCGCACATGAGAGATGACATTGAAGTCTACGTCCGCACATGTCTGGTGTGCCAACAAGACAAGGTAGAGAACAAGGCACCTGGAGGCCTACTTGAGCCATTGCCCGTAGCTGAGAGACCATGGGACAGCGTCACCATGGACTTCATCACATGCTTGCCCAATTCTGAAGGCTTCGGCACCATTATGGTGGTGGTTGATCGGTTCTCAAAATATGCAACTTTCAGCCCCACCACGGCTAGTTGCAAAGCCAAGGAAGCTGCAAGGTTGTTCTTGAAAGACGTTGTCAAGCATTGGGGTGTGCCGAGGCATATCATTAGTGACCGCGACCCACGATTCACAGGGGCGTTTTGGAAGGAGTTATTCAGTTTGCTGGGGTCTGAATTACATTTCTCAACCAGTTTTCATCCACAAACTGACGGCCAAACGGAAAGAGTCAACGCGCTACTGGAGTTATATTTGCGGCACTTTGTTAGTGCCAATCAGAAAGATTGGGCCAAATTGCTTGACACCGCCCAATTTTCATACAACCTGCAACGGAGCGAGGCAACAGGGAGGAGCCCATTTGAGTTGGCTACTGGGCAGCAGCCCAACACACCGCAGTCACTGCCTGTTCGAGCGGAATTGCGGAACCCAGGGGCGTTTCATATGGCCAAGGCCTGGGAGGAACAAATTGATATGGCTAGGTCATATCTTGACAAGGCTTCTCGGAAAATGAAGAAGTTTGCAGATCGCAAGCGTCGTCCAACAAATTACAGAATTGGCGACAAAGTCATGGTCAAACTCAATCCGAGACAGTTCAAGTCATTAAGGAAACTGAGTCAGTGTTTGATTCGACGATACGAGGGTCCCTTTGAAATCGTTGCCAAGGTGGGCAAGATTTCTTACCGGTTGGACATGCCTCACCATCTGAGAATATACCCCGTCTTCCATGCGAGTCAGCTAAAACCATACTTCGAAGATAAGGAAGACGAGGGTCGAGCTCAAGCCAGCCGTACCAGGATCTTTGAGACTCCCGCTGCTAAGGACAAAGAAATCGAGGCTATCATTGACCATCAATTAGTCCGGGGCAAAGGTTGGGGCAATTCACATGCCCAATTTCTGGTCCATTGGAAGGGACAACCGCCTGAGGAGGCTACATGGGAAGCATATGAGGACTTATGGCAATTCAAGGATAAGGTCCATGAATTCTTACAATTGTGTGGCGCCGCGGTCGTCGCCAAAACAGTTGAGGGAGAATGTGCCGTCCCGCCTTCCTCCGCCCCTCATCGTTCGCAGCCAGCACCACACGCGGGTCAAAGTCAGCATGCCAAAGGGTCCACAGGAGTGGGACGCCAACTAGCCAGACAAGAGTGGGGGACAAGCCGCCCATCTGTCTGCACAATAATGGGAGGCCAGCTTGCCAGACAAGAGTGGGAGACCAGCCGCACACCTTTCTGCTCGTGGGCCACTCTCCAGCTAAGGCAAGCACTGAATCTGCCAGCCTGTGGTCCATGACAGCAAGCTGTTCAACAAAGGCAGCCACATGCATAGGGCCCACTGGCCAGCTTAGGGATTCTTTTCCAGCTATAAATATTGTAAGCCTTCAGGGCAGTAGGCATTCAATTCACTTTCACCTTACATACTTGTAAAGGACAGATATAGGAGATATATCAAAAACGGGCATTTGCCTCCCAAATCCGTGTGCCTCTTACTTTCAGTTCTTGTGTGTGTTTGCCGTTGTATTATTCACTGTTTCCGCCAGTGACTTAGAGTTTGGGCTGAAGCCTTGAGCGGTAGTTAAGACCTTCATCGCTGCCCCACGCTGCCTTAGATTTTAGGCCCGTGACAAGTGGTATCAGAGCAAGTTTACTATCATGACAAACACCAACGAAGAAACTGTTCACGACGAGCACCACGATGGAGACAAATCTCCCACCAAGAAGACAACCAAACAGAAGAAACAACGGGACCGAAGCCAAGTCCGAGGTCCACCCGCTGTTCCATCTGAAGGGCTGACCTTCCAACTACCCCCTACTACGGGTGAAGCAAGTGAAAGTTCGGTGTCGAACACGCTGGTGGAGAAAATCATCCACACAGAGGCTAGTCTATTCGCCTTAAACCAGCGAGTTGACACCTTACAAGGGAATCTAAATTCTCTTGAGACAATAGCTCTTGACGGACTAGAACAAGTCCAAAACGAGCAGAAAATTGAGAGCATGGAGCACAAGGAGGAGCTGACCGGCCTTGAGCTCAGGCTCATGGAGGCGCTGGCCAGTTTGCAAGCCAAGGTGGAGACATTGGAAACGCAACTGGGAGCGGCCCAACTCATGAACGGTGCTGGTCCAGTCCACATTCGAGAAACCCGCATAGAGGTCCCTAAACCCAAATATTTCAAAGGCGATAGGAACGCTCAAGATGTGGAAGACTTCATTTGGCAAATGGAGGCATACTTTGAGCACGTCAACATTAATGACGAAGCTATTCGGATCCGGACAGCAGCCATGTACTTGAGCGAC
This sequence comes from Lycium barbarum, assembly GCF_019175385.1. Classification (NCBI taxonomy): domain Eukaryota; kingdom Viridiplantae; phylum Streptophyta; class Magnoliopsida; order Solanales; family Solanaceae; genus Lycium; species Lycium barbarum. The sequence continues at coordinate 119,142,936 of NC_083345.1, read as the reverse complement.
ACCGCCTCAATGTGGTGGCGTAGAAAGAAGACGGACATGGAGAAAGGATTGTGTTCCATTGAAAATTGGGAGCAGTTCAAAACGGAGTTAAAACGACAGGTTTACCCCCTAAATGTTGTGCACGAGGCCCGTCGAAAGTTGAGGGAGCTCAAGCAAACGACATCCATCCGTGAGTACGTGAAGGAGTTCACGAAACTCTCTCTTCAAATTCCAAGCTTGAACAACGACGATTTGTTGTTCTACTTCTTGGATGGCCTTCAAAACTGGGCCAAACAAGAATTGTATAGGCGTCAAGTTGATAGTCTTGACAATGCCATTGTGGTGGCGGAGTCTTTGAATGATTTTCGCACCGACAATACCAAGGCAAAGGATAACCGAGGGAAGCAGGCGGCTACCAAGGTCGATCAAGGCAACGGGGACAAAAATAAATCTGTCCCCAACAAGGGTCGTGATTCCAAAGGAGACAGGGATCGCAACCGGGGTTCCAGTTCCAATTTTCGTAAAAACTACGAAGAAAAGAAGCAGAACTCCACCACAAACGATGGCTGTTATTTGTGTGGACAATCCGGCCATCTCTACAGAAATTGCCCTTCGTTGGGCAAGCTAGGAGCAATACTTGCTGCCAACAAACAAGCATATGCGCAAACCGGGGCTCAGACCGGTGAACAAGGCGAACAGACGGAGGCTGCAGAGCAAGCAAAGCCTAAAATTGCAGGCTTGTTCAATCATATGACCCTTGCTGCCATCACAGCTAAGCCACCTCAAATCCGACCAAGGGAGTCACTGTTCGTAGAGGCGACCTTAAAAGGAAAACCAGTCCGCATCATGGTGGATACAGGTGCGACTCACAACTTCATTACAGAGGACAAGGCAAAGGAGCTAAGCCTTTCCTTTGTTTCCAGTGATTCGCTGCTAAAGACAGTCAACTGCCTCCCCACTGACGTAAATGGATTTGCCCCAAAAGTCCATCTCGTCTTAGGCACTTAGCAAGGATTCACCGATTTCACTGTGGCCCCTATGGATGTATTTGATATAGTATTGGGTCTGGATTTCTGGTACGAGATCAACGCGTTTATTTCGCCGCGCCTCAACCAACTATTGATTAGAGATCCAAGCTGTTCTTGTGACGTGCCGTTGATTCGTGTACATCAAACGGGCGTGCGCTTGTCCGCGATGCAGTTGGTAAAAGGGTTCAAGAAGGGAGAACCAACCTTTCTAGCGACTCTTGTGGCAGTTGCGGACGAAGCCAGTTCTAAAGAGGGGGAAGCATTACCCCCATGTGTGCAGCGAGTCCTTGAGGAGAACAGGGACGTGATGCCCGATGAACTGCCAAAGAGGTTACCCCCACGTAGGGAGGTGGACCACCAAATCGAGTTGGTTCCGGGAGCCAAGCCGCCAGCCATGTCCCCTTATCGCATGGCACCACCAGAGCTTGAAGAGCTAAGGAAGCAACTCAAGGAGTTGCTTGAATCTGGGCACATTCGCCCATCAAAGGCACCATTTGGAGCACCTGTTTTGTTCCAAAAGAAGAAGGAGGGAACGCTGAGGCTTTGCATTGACTATCGTGCCCTTAACAAGGTCACGGAGAAAAACAAGTATCCCATTCCCTTGATTGCAGATTTGTTCGATCGGCTAGGGCAAGCCAAGGTATTCACCAAGATGGACCTGCGAAAAGGATACTATCAAGTGCGGATTGCCGAAGGGGACGAGTCAAAGACGACTTGTGTGACCAGATATGGGGCGTTCGAGTGGTTAGTCATGCCATTCGGCCTAACCAATGCCCCTGCTACATTTTGCACTCTCATGAACAAGCTTTTTCATCCATTCTTGGACCAGTTTGTTGTAATCTACCTTGATGACATCGTAGTATACAGCAACAGCTTGGAAGAGCACCTGGAACATCTCCGCACGGTCTTCCAAGTGTTGAGGGAGAATGACCTTTGCGTCAAGCAGGAGAAATGCACTTTTGCCCAACCACAAGTGCAGTTCCTTGGCCATACAATCAGCCAAGGAGAAATCAGAATGGATAGCGACAAGGTCAGTGCCATTCAAGATTGGGAGGCTCCAACCAAAGTAACTGAACTTCGGTCCTTTCTTGGCCTTGCCAACTACTACAGGCGGTTTATCCTTGGATACTCGGCCATTGCAGCACCACTGACCGACATGCTGAAGAAAGGTCACGAGTGGAAATGGACCTCTTCGTGTCAAGAGGCGTTTGACGGCCTCAAAGAGGCAATTGTGAAGGAGCCTGTCTTGGCTCTACCTGACTTCACCAAGGTGTTTGAAGTCCATACTGATGCCTCAGATTTTGCTATTGGTGGCGTCCTTATGCAAGAAGGCCACCCGATAGCCTTTGAAAGCCGAAAGTTGAACGATGCAGAGCGGAGATATACTGTCCAAGAGAAGGAGATGACGGCCGTAGTCCACTGTCTAAGGACCTGGCGTCATTACTTGCTGGGGGCACATTTCATTGTCAAAACAGATAATGTGGCGACAAGTTATTTCCAGTCTCAGAAAAAGCTGTCACCCAAGCAAGCTCGGTGGCAAGATTTTCTGGCAGAATTCGACTACACCTTGGAATATAAGCCAGGGAAGGCTAATGTCGTGGCCGATGCGCTGAGTCGCAAAGCGGTGCTGGCAGCTATGATTAGCACGGCCAGCAGTGATATTATTGATGCCATCAAGCAAGGGATGCAACATGATCCAGTGGCACAACAACTTCTTGCCTTGGCCAGTCAAGGCAAAACAAAGAAATTCTGGGTAGATGACGGTGTCCTCTACACTACTGGCAGGCGCATTTATATGCCAAGATGGGGTAATCTCAGGCGTACCCTGATCAAGGAGGGGCATGACACGGCCTGGGCAGGCCATCCAGGACAAAAGAGAACCATGGCGTTGCTAGAGTCATCATACTACTGGCCGCACATGAGAGATGACATTGAAGTCTACGTCCGCACATGTCTGGTGTGCCAACAAGACAAGGTAGAGAACAAGGCACCTGGAGGCCTACTTGAGCCATTGCCCGTAGCTGAGAGACCATGGGACAGCGTCACCATGGACTTCATCACATGCTTGCCCAATTCTGAAGGCTTCGGCACCATTATGGTGGTGGTTGATCGGTTCTCAAAATATGCAACTTTCAGCCCCACCACGGCTAGTTGCAAAGCCAAGGAAGCTGCAAGGTTGTTCTTGAAAGACGTTGTCAAGCATTGGGGTGTGCCGAGGCATATCATTAGTGACCGCGACCCACGATTCACAGGGGCGTTTTGGAAGGAGTTATTCAGTTTGCTGGGGTCTGAATTACATTTCTCAACCAGTTTTCATCCACAAACTGACGGCCAAACGGAAAGAGTCAACGCGCTACTGGAGTTATATTTGCGGCACTTTGTTAGTGCCAATCAGAAAGATTGGGCCAAATTGCTTGACACCGCCCAATTTTCATACAACCTGCAACGGAGCGAGGCAACAGGGAGGAGCCCATTTGAGTTGGCTACTGGGCAGCAGCCCAACACACCGCAGTCACTGCCTGTTCGAGCGGAATTGCGGAACCCAGGGGCGTTTCATATGGCCAAGGCCTGGGAGGAACAAATTGATATGGCTAGGTCATATCTTGACAAGGCTTCTCGGAAAATGAAGAAGTTTGCAGATCGCAAGCGTCGTCCAACAAATTACAGAATTGGCGACAAAATCATGGTCAAACTCAATCCGAGACAGTTCAAGTCATTAAGGAAACTGAGTCAGAGTTTGATTCGACGATACGAGGGTCCCTTTGAAATCGTTGCCAAGGTGGGCAAGATTTCTTACCGGTTGGACATGCCTCACCATCTGAGAATATACCCCGTCTTCCATGCGAGTCAGCTAAAACCATACTTCGAAGATAAGGAAGACGAGGGTCGAGCTCAAGCCAGCCGTACCAGGATCTTTGAGACTCCCGCTGCTAAGGACAAAGCAATCGAGGCTATCATTGACCATCAATTAGTCCGGGGCAAAGGTTGGGGCAATTCACATGCCCAATTTCTGGTCCATTGGAAGGAACAACCGCCTGAGGAGGCTACATGGGAAGCATATGAGGACTTATGGCAATTCAAGGATAAGGTCCATGAATTCTTACAATTGTGTGGCGCCGCGGTCGTCGCCAAAACAGTTGAGGGAGAATGTGCCGTCCCGCCTTCCTCCGCCCCTCATCGTTCGCAGCCAGCACCACACGCGGGTCAAAGTCAGCATGCCAAAGGGTCCACAGGAGTGGGACGCCAACTAGCCAGACAAGAGTGGGGGACAAGCCGCCCATCTGTCTGCACAATAATGGGAGGCCAGCTTGCCAGACAAGAGTGGGAGACCAGCCGCACACCTTTCTGCTCGTGGGCCACTCTCCAGCTAAGGCAAGCACTGAATCTGCCAGCCTGTGGTTCATGACAGCAAGCTGTTCAACAAAGGCAGCCACATGCATAGGGCCCACTGGCCAGCTTAGGGATTCTTTTCCAGCTATAAATATTGTAAGCCTTCAGGGCAGTAGGCATTCAATTCACTTTCACCTTACATACTTGTAAAGGACAGATATAGGAGATATATCAAAAACGGGCATTTGCCTCCCAAATCCGTGTGCCTCTTACTTTCAGTTCTTGTGTGTGTTTGCCTTTGTATTATTCACTGTTTCCGCCAGTGACTTAGAGTTTGGGCTGAAGCCTTGAGCGGTAGTTAAAACCTTCATCGCTGCCCCACGCTGCCTTAGATTTTAGGCCCGTGACAATAATATTTATTGTAATATTTCTCATTGGTTTTTTTTTTCATTATCATGCTCAAATATGATTGTCTTTTTTCTTACAAGAAATTTTGCACTTATATTTTGTGATTGGTAGTTCAGGGACCACCCACGACCTTAAAATCCTGGGTCCACCCTGATCCTAGTTTTGAATCTCAACTTGGACAAAACTCACACAAGAAGGAAGTCCAGAATTTAAACATATGACTATGTGTCTTAAAGTTCTGGCAGGTGGCCATAAGACTACGTGTCTTAAAGTTCTGGCAGGTGGCTATTGATATCAACTAGTTGACCTTGGCTGCGATCAACAAAATGAAGGCACATTTTCTCTAAGTCGGAACTTATATCAGATAGGTCCTCATCATTTGATATGTTAATGACTCGCCACATTGAGGTTCGTTGCATATTCGCTTCCACGTAGTGCACACTTTCTGTGCTGTCTCCGGTATCTCTATAGCCCCGAGCTTGTGTAGTATATTCGCCTATATACTTTCCAGCAACTCTAATCATGGAGGCTTTTTCACCATTGATGCCCTTACTTTTCCCTTCCTATTCATTGTTTTCTACGGTTTGAGCTGCTTAATGGGGTAGGCGATAAAGTGGCACGACACGATGTGTACACCTCACCGAGGTGTTAGCACCACATCAGATTGAGTGTCCACTTTAGACAACCTTAACGGTGGAAAGATATATTTGAACCATTTAAATTAACATTAGGGGTATTTTTGGACCGATGAATAACGAAGGGTAAATTTGATCATTTTCGTATAATACAGGGACAAATTTGACCCTTTTCCCTTATATTTTTCTATTAGTGAATTTGTCGCGCTTCGCGCGATCATAAAAGTAAATAAATGAATTTGTAGTACGTATTAATATATTTTTTTCAGTTAGGTCCAACGCTCCATATATTACCAATTTCACAAAAAAATAATTTGAAGGACAAACAGAATTAAGAAAAGACACGTATACTTAATAACTTTACATATACAACCACTTAGTAACACTACATTTTTCAATAAAAGTAATAAGTATTAATAATAATTGAAAATAAAACATACGATATGATAGAACGTTTTTTTCATTATACTCAGAAAATTATAAAAAAATTCCTTCTGTAAATTAATTAATCTTTAAATCATCATATAAATTTCTATGAATAGGGACTTTTAGCATTTCAAGTTTAGATATATTTCAGTCATGTCTTTGATTTTCTGTAAATGGAAAGAAGAGAAAATGCTTTTCACCAAACTTCATTTTTCTTATATTATAAATAGGTTGTTAACTTGAACTTATTTTTTGTTTAAATTTGATATTTTAACTACTTAATGGGAATAACAAAGGGAGGGATAGCATGACACCAATTTCAGCTACTAATTTTCAAACATGTAATCAAGTTGAGATTACATGGTTGAATCCTCATAATAATATCATAATAAGAAAACCTCAAGTGCAACTGGCCTCTAATCCAACTACTCAAGGGAATATTTAGTCTCCTTCATATCTTTATATGTTATCGCACAGGAAATACTTCCCTTAGTTAAGCACTATATATTATCTACATGATCAACGAAAAGCAGTCAAATAGTTTTTCATGGTGTATCAACAAATTGTCAAAGTAATTAGTGAATTGGATACTTGCATCCCAAAAAGCCGCGTATTTCTTCGATCCAAAAATTATCAATTTTGTGGATTCAAAGGCCCCTCATATATAGGTGACCTTAGAGATATTTGAGCCAAAATAAAAAGGAAATATCTCCCTAAATTATCAACAATCATATCATCCTTAATCTTCACAAATGAAAGATCTAGAGGGGGAGGGGGAGGGGGGGGGGGGGGGGGGGGGGGGGAATGACTAATCCATTAGAATTCTTTAAGCAAAATATGCAATTGGACAGATTTCTGAAAGGCAATAGATTTTAAGCCTTTTAACTTTCATTACACTCATTGCTTCTTTAAGGCATGAATGATAAAAGGACAGAGTTAGACAGTAGTTCAATCTTTTAAGACTAAAGAAGGGTGTTCTGATGGTCAGGCACACTTGAATGAAGCAAGCAGGTATCAATTGTGATTACTTGGGTAGATTTTCATACTTTTATCACTAAATAGGAGGTGTATCAACCTAACATGATAGCCTTTGATTCAGTACTTTTAATAGGTCACGGATCCAGGAGAAAAAGTTGCAATAAATTCAATTGTGACGTGTTTAAGCTAGAAACATGATATGTAGGTGATAGGATGCTTGGATAAATTCAGCCAGGAATCAAGCAGGAATGTAAACTGAAACGTCAGACCAATACTTATACAGATTGTTTCATTAATTGGGTAGTGTTATCTTAAGACCCCGTGATGTCTAGGTGACGAACAGACTTAGGAATCAGTAAGCCTAAAAGAAGAACTAAATTATACTTATATGTAGGAAAATATAGTATTCATGCAATGTTTTGTCTATTTAAGCGTAAAACTAATCCTCAACCTCAGGGAAACAGGTTCTAAACCAAGTAATGCTCCTTAAGTCATGATCTTATAATATACAAGCATATTACAAATTCTCACAGGCATAACACGCGAAGTGCTGGCACGTACTCGTAGCACACAAAGAGACTTGGAAAACATGACGGATCGAGGGACTGAGATGGTTGCTTGAAAAACATGAAGGATTGAGGGACTGAGATGGTTGCCTCCAACGTTCAGTGCAATATAGATAGAAACTATCTCAATTCTAGATACACAGAGAGGATATGAAATTGCAAGAGACAAAATGCTAACCTTGCTTGCGACGTATTGAGTTAATAAAGAAAATCAGAAGAGTTGAGTGTGAGTTAAGAACTTCAATGGTATGCCACAAACAGTTGTTAACAGAGTGAAATCGGGTCACCAGAAGCAGGGTAGACCCTGAAAGAGCGTTAAAGATCCCAAATTCACTTGTTTTATTCTGAATAAGAACTGTCTTCATGGCATAGTTAAGTTCCATCATCTTTACATTGAGACATTGAACTTTGAACATCATACAATCACCAAATCCATGGAAAATTGACAAACTTTGAATAGACGGTTGGCTTTACGTACGGTCCTTCAATTTCTTGGCCTTCACAAGAGCTATATCATTCAATGGCTGCGTTTTGCATTCAAATACATTCCCTTGTCCGTTCCAATCTTTATTGGCCTGCCACTTCACCTTCGAAGACCCTATTGCTAAGAAAAGTGAACCCGAGATTTATCTTTGGAAATTCAGAGTCTTTAAACTTGATATTGTATTTGTCGACACCAAATTCTCTTTTCTAGAAACATGGGGAAGCAACTGCCAAGATGTATGTTTGATTGAAGGGTTTGGAAGACAACAAATTGTTGCTGCTGAGTTATTGCAATATGGTTTAGACTAAGAAAGGGAACGAAACTGAAAAGAAGGGAAGCGATAGAAACGGAAAAAGGAATGGGCGCCTCGTAGGGAATAGACGAAGGCGTTTCAGAAAAGGCATAAATGATACTCCTAATAATGAGGAGAGGAATTATTATTATTAATAGACAAATTAGGAGAAATTAAGGGAAATAATGCAAAAATCTCAGAAATTAGATAAATAAGAATGATGGCTTGTGAGAGTGACACGTGGCGAGTCAATGCCCTGCTTTATATAGATATATAGATATACTAGCAAAATATGCCCGTGCGATGCACGGGACCCAACATGATTAATTTGGTTATTCAATTTAGTTAGTCTTTATGGTTTGTATATTTTGCAAAGGATACCACGATTCTTCTTAGTGAGTCTCCATATTTTTTTCTTTTCGTCTAATTTTTCCCATTAATTTCTCAATTGTTGTTAAAATTTGTCTTATTTTGGTTATGTCTGCCTCTTTTTATATTTAGTAAGTTGACAATTCAAGTATCCTACATGTCAAGTTTATAATCACAAGATTCAAAGAATATTTTATTATATTATACATATTTTTAATTTAGAACCACAAGATTTGAAAGTCTATCTTTATTTCTTAAACTCCGTGTATAGTCAAACGTAGACACTTAAATTGAGACAGATGAAGTATATATCAAATGAGGGAAATGAAAGGATAATTGAGACACTGCGGACACGTGGGGACATAAAAAGTAAACACACAAGAGCTAGTATTAATGTTAGACTTCTGAAATGTACACATGCTAGTCCTGGATTAGAGTACGATTTCATTTGCTTTTTGTACAACTTATTGTTGTTGTGTTCGTCCACCTTGGGCGTTTATATATAAGAAGAAGAAAAATATAGAATAGAAAAATAGACATATATTTTTAGTAATGTGGCCAAGTAATATGGGACGAAGGGAGTGCTTCATTTATTAATTCTTAAATAACGTGAAAAGTCAAAAGTGAACAAGTAAAAGTGCATGGAGGAAATAAATATGTGTTAGAGAATTAAAATTGAAGTACATACATGTATACATGAGAAGAGAATAAATATTTAGCAAGAACGTGAAAAGTCAAAAGTGAACAAGTAAAAGTGCACGGAGGAAATAAATATGTGTCAGAGAATTAAAATTGAAGTACATACATGTATACATGAGAAGAGAATAAATATTTAGCAAGAACGTGAAAAGTCAAAAGTGAACAACTAAAAGTGCACGGAGGAAATAAATATGTTCGGAGAATTAAAATTGAAGTGCATACGTGTATACATGAAAAGAGAATAAATATTCAGTACTATGACATATATCTATGTGGGATTTATTAATTCTTAAAGAACGTGAAAAGTCAAAAGTGAACAACTAAAAGTGCACGGAGGAAATAAATGTGTCGGAGAATTAAAATTGAAGTGCATACGTGTATATATGAGAAGAGAATAAATATTCAGTATCATGACATATATCCACGTGGGATTTATTAATTCTTAAAGGACGTGAAAAGTCGAAAGTGAATAAGTAAAAGTGTACGGAGGAAATAAATTTGTCTAGGAGAATTAAAATTGAACTGCATACGTCTATATATGAGAAGAGAATAAATATTCAGCAAGAACGTGAAAAGTCAAAAGTGAACAAGTAAAAGTGCACAGAGGAAATAAATGTGTCGGAGAATTAAAACTGAAGTGCATGCGTGTATATATGAGAAGAGAATACATATTCAGTACTATAACATATGTCCACGTGAGATAAAGAAGTAGTTGATTAAAATGTACAATTTATATAACTTGTGGTACAAATATTCATTGCTGTGTTAAAGTGTACAATTTGTAAAACTTATGGTACAACTTTTCAATGTCGTGTTAGTCCTCTTAAAACACTAATATCTAGTAGAAAAGAACGTGAAAAGTCAAAAGTGAACAAGCAAAAGTGTATGGAGGAAATAAATTTGTGTAGGAGAATTAAGATTGAACTGCATACGTCTATACATGAGAAGAGATTAAATATTCAGCAAGAACGTGAAAAGTCAAAAGTGAACAAGTAAAAGTGCACAGAGGAAATAAATGTGTCGGAAAATTAAAATTGAAGTGCATACGTGTATACACAAAAAGAGAATACATATTCAGTACTATGACATATGTCTATGTGGGATAAAAAAGTAATTGATTAAAGTGAACAATTTATGTAACTTTTGGTACAAGTATTCATTGTTGTGTTAAAGTGTACAATTTGTAATGCTTATGGTACAACTTTTGTATACATGAGAAGATAATACATATTCAGTACTCTCACATATATCTACGTGGGATAAAGAAGTAATTGATTAAAGTGTACAATTTATGTAACTTTTGGTACAAGTATTCATTGTTGTGTTAAATTGTACAATTTGTAATGCTTATGGTACAATTTTTTTATACATGAGAAGAAGATACATATTCAATACTATGATATATGTCCACGTGAGATAAAGAAGTAATTGATTAAAGTATACAATTTATGTACCCTTTGGTACAAGTATTCATTACCGTGGTAAAGTGTACAATTTGTAATGCTTATGGTACAACTTTTTAATGATGTGTTAGTCCTTATATGACACTTATAGATAATAGAAATATAGGGACCAAACATACTATTATTATTATTATTAATTGAAGATTACATATGTTGAGTCTCATATCAAAAGGACTAAAATTAGAATTTACCCATAAATGAGAGACCAAAAGTACTATTTTCTTTGTTCCGAAAAAATTGTCCTCTTTTGACTTGACATAAAGTTTAAGAAAAAAAATGAAGATTTTTTAAATATGTGATTCAAAATAAGTCTTAGATATTTATGTGTTATAAATCATCTCATAAAGCCAAATTATTTTTAAATATAAAAAGGGGACGATTTTTTTGAGACACATTAAAAAGAAAAGAAGGATAATTTTTTCGGAATAGAGGGATTATTATCCCAAAAAAACAAAAAACTGAAAAGGTTATAAAAAAGGGAAGAAAAACAAACAAACAGATAAATATGCATAGTACAAATTACCTTTGTGCTATGTACTGAAGTGACTGACCATTGGCAAAGTACAACAAATTGATATCAACTAATTCACCTTGACTACGATCAACGCAATGAAGGCACATTTTCTGTATGTAGTAACCAATATAAGATAGGTGCTCATAATTTGACATGTTAATGACTCGCCACATTAAAGGTTCCTTGCATATTCGCCTCCACGTAGTGCAAAGTGCAAACCATCTGTGCATAAAGCAGTATTTCTATAGCACTAAGCCTGTATAATATATTCCCCCATATACCTTCTGGTAGTTCTAACCATGGTGGTTTTTTCACCATTGATGCCTTCTTCTTTCTTCCTTTTCCTTTTCCTTTTCTGTTCATTGTTTTTCTTCTAGGGTTTGAGTTGCTTAATTGGGAAAGTGAAGAAGATGAAGGAGGAGGAAATTAGAGAAGCTACATGTAGGCTTTTTTTATAGTGGTGGAATTGGAAAAAATAGAGTCTAATGTTTGAAACGGATAAGGGTCAAAATATAGCATGCAGGCGTGTTTATGATTTGGTTAAAAACTTATTCAAAACGAAATATGAACCAAACTGATTTAATAAATTGATATTTATTTTTTTAGGTTTGGTTTAGTTTAGTTTTAAATTTTTAAAAATCGATAATATTTAGTTTGATTTTAATTTTATTAAAATAAAATCAAAGAAAAAATCAATCGAACTGATAAATTATATACATATTTTTTATGATTATATATATAAATAATATACTATTAAGTTTGATCGAAATTACCATTAAATTAAGAAAATAAAAAAATTTTTGCCATGAGGCTTTTTTTTTTCCCCCGGAGAATCTTTTTAGAAGGTGTTTTGATTGAATTATTTTAAGTGTTTATAAGTTTTTAAGCTTATTTTAAGTGTTTATTAGTTTTTAAGTTGTTTTCTACTTATTGTAGTATTTGAGAAAGATAAAAAGTGTTTTTAAATACTTACTTTTAGATAAAAAAAAAAAAGTACAAGAATAAGCTAAAAACCAAAAGTTGATATTCCCAACTTATAGCTTTTAGCTTATAAACTACTTTTAAAAAACCAATCCAAACACTCTCTTAATTTATTTGAAAATCAATGTTTGGCTATGAAAATTCCACCAATTATATTTGAAATTTGAAAAACACATAAAATCTTATTTTTAATTTTTTTTTTACTTTCGATTTATTCAAATAACCAAATATTCTTTGCAAAAACTATAACCAAACCCCATCTTCAACTCAACTTCAAAAATTTCAAATAAAGTTATATATTTGTTTTCTATGGCCAAACGCCTACTTAAGCATGTTTTCTGGTAACCAACTTTTAAATAGGATTTTTGTTAACATTTGAGGTATATAAAACACCTAATTTAAATTATTTAGTGATTTTCTAAATGCAACTTTGAAATTGTTTAAATCAAATTTACGTTTCTAAAAATTGATTTAAAATTGTGTAAATTTATAAAAACATACAGGGAATTTAACATAGCGTATGTAAATACTATATATTGTGAGAAGAAATGTGAATTTCACCCCCAACATTCCAATAAGTCAATAAGTAAACACTTTTTTTTTTTCTTGTTTTTCTTGGCAAAAAGGAAAAATATTAATAACACCACATAGTCATTACATACTGATTTCTTTAGGAACATAGTCCCAAGGAGATCTTTAACAAAAATATTGATACAAGAGGAGGAATTCATAATACAAAACATTTCCCTATATTATCGTTGCGGACACCTGAAGAATTGTTCATAATCCAATGACCCAAAAAGCCCGCAACTTCAGAAATGAGGCTAATGCTAGAAACAGGACAACTAGTAGTCAGTAATCATCAAACACGTCATCTTCATCATCCTCTTCCCCGCAAGCCTTAAATGAAAAGTCAAGACCTGAGAGAGAATCATGAGGGTGCTTCACATCTTTAATCTGCGCAGAAATTCTACTACTCAAGACTTCGTTGAGGCTAACATATTTGCACAACCGCAAGTCAAGTGATACAAGATGAGGGCAACCATCAAGAATAGCCTCGAGGCCTTTATTTGTCATACTGTTTCCAATGAGTTGAAGGTGGTGCAAGGTAGGCAGGTTTTTAGCAATAGCTAGAGCCTCTTCATTTCTTACATTTTCATTTTCAAAGTAATCACCTGATCCCATATACAAAGAGTTATTCAATTTAAACGACTTCAACCGTGGGCAAGAGAGTCCAAGAGCTTCGATGCCTTCTGTTGTGATAGTAGTATGTGTCAAACTCAACTCTTCTAACAATGGGAGCTTTTGAACTGCTTCAACCAAGCCTTCACATACCATACCATAGCAACAAGCAATGCTAAGTCTTTTCAGTTTTCCTGATCTGGTAGACAACAGCATACATGAATTAAATGGCAGATTGAACAAAGATTACCAAACACAATTCCAATACAGAATATTAGTGAAAGTCTACCATACGATAAAACAACTATCTACCTTTATCAACCGAAAAAAAAAAAAAAGATTAGACAAGACAATATGCTGCCTCTGCATAGGAAAAAGCAGTTTTTGTTGGCGTCTCTGGTTATATTTCCTATTGGGAGAGTGGAAGAAGGGAAGCAGGGCTTCAGAATTTTAGAGGCGAAACAAACAAAATAGAGTAAGAAACTGTCACATGCGAATTCAGAAGGAGAATTTAGAGGCATAACATACATGGAACTTGAAGAGAAAAATGGTTTTCTTCATTGAGATGAGAAGAGGCTGTAGCTAGCTATTTCATACAGTTTATAACTAAATCTTCTTTCATTTTTCCCACTAAAGGTCCCATGAATTTTGCTCTTAATTTAAATTCATAACAACCACATGACATTATTTATAACTCTTGCCTCTGTCGAAGCATCTTAAAGAATTCATGAACACTTTCCACACAAGACATGTAGTAGCTGGAAACCAAAAGCTTCCAGGGTATGGTAGAAGGAAGATAGGACTAGGCAACTGGAAACCAAAAGCTGCCGGGAATGCATAAGCACATTCAGATAGTTACTTGTGGAGGAATATCAACATTCAAAGAGAAGAGCGTAAACTTCTTTCTAGTGACTAGGAAATTTAAAGTTCATGGGATAAACATTGGAATATGTCAACTACACATGTATCAGCTGAATAGCTCCTAAAAAGTGGATACAGGCTCTGTTAAACTTCTCTGTAAATAAGATCAACATTCGAGAAATTTATGATGAGCCCTTTCTCTTGTATTCAATGAAAAATGACCCTCTGATCTCTACCATTTTATGAAAGTTATCATGATTCGGTCTTTTAATTGGTACCACTGCCTCCTACCCGGTTATGAATCTATAGTTGAGCAAAACTCAGACAAAATGAAGCACCCAAAACTCAAACATATGGCCATTTGTCTTAGAAAGTTTGGCAGGTGGCTATTATGTACCATTTTAACCTTGTGTTCAGTCAAACAAGTACAAAGTAGGACGAATGGAGTAAATTATTAGAAAGTTCTTCCAACTGTTTTCCTTTCCAATTTAACTTTTATACACAGTTTAGCATATAAAACTATACTAATCCTGTAAAAATTCATCATAAAGTCACTGTATATAAATTAACTTCCCCTCCATGTAAATACACGCCAACGGCCAATCTACCACCAACCAGGGCAACCACCTCCTTTTACCTGTTATGAATCTATAGTTGAGCAAAACTCATACTAAAAGGAAGCATCCAAAACTTAAACATAAGCCTATTTGTCTTAAAAAGTCTTATCAGGTGGTTTTTATTTAAACATGTAGAAAGTAGGACGAATGGAATAAATTACTAGGAAGTTCTTCCAACTGTTCTCGTACCCTCTTGGCCTCTCCAGACCCTACTTGTGAGATTACACTAGGTATGTTGTTGTTGTACACCGATAATGTAAAGAATTTTTGCATTATTTGTGCAAGTTAGGGTATAGAACTGCACTAATCGTGTAAAAATTCATCATAAACTAGGTATGTTGTTGTTGTTGTACACCGATAGTGTAAAGAAGTTTTGCATTATTTGTGCAAGTTAGGGTATAGAACTGTACTAATCGTGTAAAAATTCATCATAAAGTCACTATATATAAGTCAAATTCCTTTCCATGTAAATACACCCCAATCCACCACCAACCAGGCCAATCACACTAAACTCTTCCAAATTCCAAAGGAAAGAAAAATTTAAAAGTTCTAAAAATGACAACCAAACAACAACAACAACAAAAAAAAAAAAAAAAAAAAAAAAAAAGGAAAAGAAGAAAAAAAAAAACAATACAACCCAGTCCACCACCAACCAGGGCAACCTCGCTAAACTCTTCCAAATTCAAAAAAAAAGGTCAATAGCACTTTTGGCCTATGTTGCTCGGACTTTTCAATAATGTTAGCGGGTGTGTGTCGGATCGTCCTGTATTTTTGGAGGATCTGACACGGGTGTGGTAGCATTTGTGGAGAGTCCGAGCAACATAGCTTTTGGCCCCTTAGTTATTGATAAGTTATGATTTAAGTTCTTATGATATCTGACTAAGCACATTTAACCTTCAATAACTTGAAATGTCCACTTTTGATCCATGTACTTGTGAATAATCACAAATTTCCTTAAATATTAACCGCTTCACTATTTAATTTAACATGTGTATGTTAAATTTGTATTTTTTTTTTTTTTAGAAATTGGTACTGTGTTAAATCTGTATTTTTACTCTATATTTGAGGGTAATGTACTTCTAAAGTAGTCCAAATATAACATATTTCCTTCAAAAAGGAGGTCCACACATTATAATTAATTGAAGGTTAAATGTGTTGAGTCTCATATCACAAGGATTAAAATTAGAATTTACCCATAAATGAGAGACCAAAAGCACTACCTCTGTTTGTTTTAATTTGTTTGTCTGGTTTTGACCTGGCACGGAGTTTAAGAAACTAAAGAAGACTTTTGAATTTTGTGATATTGAACTAATGAAATGTCGAATGTACCAAAATGCCCTTTAATCTTGTGGTATTAGACATGTCATGTCGAAAGTTGAAATTAAAGAGCTGTCAAAAAAGGAAAGAGGCGTTCTTTTTTGAAAGGGACTAAAAGGAAACTAAGAACAAACAAATTGAATAGGGAGGCAGTATTATCCCGGGGAAAACAAAAAAACTGAAAAGGTTTAAAAAAACCAAAGACGAAAAACAAACAATTAAACATTCACAATGGAAGCCTACAATTTGGAGCAAAAACATTTCCTTGCTGTATATACTCAAGCAGCGGACCAGTAGCAATGAACTCCAAATTAATATCGACTAATTCACCTTGGCTGCGATCAACCACATATCGGCACATTTCCTCTAAATCGTAATCCATATCAGATAGGTTTTACCTTTTACTTTCCCTTCCTATTCATTGTTTTCTAGGGTTTGAGTTGCTTAATGGGGTAAATGGGTTGGGGCGATGAAGTGGCATGCCACGTGGTGTTTGCCTCTCCAAGTTGTTAGTGCCACGTTAAATTAAGTGTGCACCTTAGACAACCTTAACGAAGAAAGGGTATATTTAAACTATTTAAGTAACTTTAAGGGTATTTTTGGATCGATAGTATAACAAATGGTAAACTTGAAACTTTTCGCATAGTATAGGGGAAAATCTGACCCATTTCAATGTGTTTGAGTCTCGTATCAGAAGGACTAAAATTAGAATTTAGCAAAAAATGAGAGACCAAAAGTACTATTATCAAAACAAGAACCCAGCTCTCTCTAGACATGCTCTGGGCGCACGTTTAGCTAACGTGCACCAGGTGAGTAAAACGATGGCGAGAGGGAAACGGAAAACTCAAGCAAAAACCCAGATGCCGGGGCAAGAACAAGGCCGAGGTCGTGGAAGACCAAGGAAAGTACCGATTGCTACCTTTGGTAGCTCGGTGGGAGCTCGAATCGAACTGGAGACGACGAATCGAGAAGGGGAAAACCTAGATCTAGTCAGCGGGGACATAAATCCAACTGATGGGGGTAGCACGGTAGTATCTGGGGTGGCCAAAAGGCTAAATCTCACACCTCCTACCCCTAACGAGGGACAGACAAGTAACGAAGTTGCAAGAGCAATGAAGGCCAAGGACCCAGTGGCGCCCAATAATGCAGTTGCTGCTGTAACAAGGGACTCTAGCAGTTCGTCGGGTACAGAACAGCTGTGTCCTATGAAGCCTGCAACTAAGAATGTGAAGGAAACACGACCAGGGTCTAAATGGGTGAACATATTTTGCAATAACAGAGCTGCAAAATCGGGGATGGCACTTAATTATATTCCCCCCCCCCCCCCCCCCCCCCCCCCAAGGTGATTGAGGGCCAGCTGGTGGCTCAATTAGAAAAGGAAGAAGTTGAGCCGGAAACCCAGAAATGGAAGTGTGCTGTGATAGCATATTTCCTTCGTGAAACCCCGGGCTACAATGCGAGGATATATTTCAGCAAATTGGAAAGGTATACTTAAACCTGATGTATACCTTCATGCCGAAGGCTATTATGTTATTAAATTTCAAACAGTAGGGGATATGCAGGAGGTGTGTTATGCTGGTCCATACTCTATTAACAATCGACCGATCATATTGAAGCAATGGACACCAAATTTTGATTTTAGTGTCGAATTTCCATCAGAAATACCACTATGGGTGTTGTTCCCTAAGTTGCCTATGAACTACTAGGGTGATGCTTCCCTTAGCAGGATTGCCAGTCTTGTCGGAACACCCATTTATGCTGATGAATGCACATGTAAGCAGACTAGGATTTCTTATGCTAGAATCCTAATAGAGGTAAATGTGACTAAACCACTCCCTGAAGCTGTGGTCATAGTGGATTGCGATGGGACCAAATACACCCAAGATGTTGAATACGACTGGAGACCAGAGTTCTGTGAACAATGCTTGGTTGTGGGCCACAAATGTGTTGAGCAGCCTGAGAGGGTGAATGTACAACAACAAGGACCACAGGTGAAACGAACTAGAAGGAGGAGACATAATAAGGTTGTCACTCAAGAATGGCAATACAAAGGGCCTGTACAGGGGTGTCACATTACAGGGGCAGACCAGGATGCTGTTGAGCTACCAGTAAATACTCAGCCAGCACAAAGAACACAGCAGAAGGAACCAGCTGCCCTTGAGACAACTAAAACTCCCCCCAGCAGCAAAACCAGAGACAAAGCCCAACGACAAGAAACAAGGCAGGTGAACAGCCTGTTCCTGAGCTGAACTTGGAGCATTTCCCTGTGCTGAATAAGGCACCTACTCCTATCGGGAACTCTTTCTCTATGTTGGCTAGTGGAAGCAATGAGACTCATACACGACGTCCTGATAATGCAAGGCCAACCGAATGTCCAATATGACTTGGCTTTGTTGGAATGTTAGAGGGATAAATAAAAGGTACAAACAAAAGGAGCTGAAATACTATATTAATAGTAAGAAGCTCAAATTTGTTTGCCTGGTAGAAACTAGAGTTAAAATACATAGAGTAGCTAGTGTCTTAAATAATGTAGCTCCTAGATGGGGCAGCCTACACAACTATATTCATGCTGATAATGGTAGAGTTTGGATGTTGTGGGACCAAAACTGTTACGAGGTGCAGTTGATGGAAGAAGGGGCTCAATACATTCATGCTCATATGAAAGGTAGACTCGATGGGTTTGAAGCATATGTTACTGCGATATATGGTTTCAACAGTGGATCAAAGGAAGGCTCTATGGCAAAGTCTAATCAGAATAGGCCAAGGGGTTACAAAATCGTGGTTGATATGGGGCGATTTCAATGCGGTATTATCTCCCCTTGATAGACTCATGGGCAACCCTGTCACTTCTGTTGAAACACAGGACTTCTCGGACTGTATCCAGGATCTACACCTGAATGAATTAGCATGGAAGGGTGAATTCTATACTTGGTCAAACAAGCAAACTGGTGCGGACAGATTTGGAGCAGGATTGACAGAGCTTTTGGGAATGCGGATTGGCTGATGCAATAGGGCCATGTCCAGACTGAATATGATGTGCCACATATTTCTGATCATTCCCCTATGATGCTACAGCTATACACAGCTCCTCAAAGTGGCAAAACTCACTTTAGATTCTTTAATATTTAGGTTGAGCATGCCAAGTTCCCTCAAATACTAAAGGAGGTATGGAAGCATCCGGTGGGACAAGCAGGTATGAAAAAGGTCTGGCAGAGGCTTAAAGCACTAAAACCACTGCTCAAAGATCTTAACATAAAGGAGTTCAAGGTGGTCAGGCATAACATAGACCAGGCTCGACTGACCTTGAAGATTATCCAGGCACAGCTGAATACTCAATGTACTGATGGGTTGATAGCTCAGGAAAAACAACTCCTTCTTAATCTAGAAAAATGGTCCTTGATCGAGGAAAGCATTATGAAGCAGAAATCCAGGGCTTCTTGGATCAAACTTGGTGATTGTACACCAAATATTTCTCAGCCGCGATGAAAGAGCGATGCCAGAGGAAATTGATTGGTGATATTCTCTCCTTAAATGGTCAGAGAATCCATGACCCTACAGATATTGAAGTGGAAATCACTACTTTCTATAGGAGCTTGATGGGGTCATCTCAGGCGTGCCTACCAGCTGTAGATAAACGAATTATGAAGCTGGGGCCTGTCCTAAAACGACAACAGCAACTGGACATATGCGCAGAAATCAAAGATCAGGAAATTTGGGAGGGGCTTAAATCTATTGATGATGAAAAATCCCATGGCATAGATGGTTATTCTGCCTGTCTTTTCAAGAAAGCTTGGGTTGCTATCAAAGATGATATATGTGCAGCAGTCAAGGATTTCTTTAGCTCTGGGTCAATGTACAAAGCCATAAACTGTACTACCATCACTTTGGTGCCTAAAATCCCGAGCCCTGAGACTGTCAAGACTTTCGGCCTATTGCTTGTTGTACCATCTTATACAATATCATTGCTAAGATATTGGCATCAAGGATGCAGAAGATCATGCCTTTCCTAATTTGTGAGGCTCGATCGGGTTTTATACCAGGCAAGAGGATTTCTGACAACATCTTACTGGCACATGAATTAGTGAAAGCCTATTCTAGGAAACATATCTCTGCTAGATGCATGATCAAGATCGATTTACAAAAAGCATATGATTCAGTTGAGTGGGCATACCTAGAACAAATTCTGGAGAAGTTGGGATTTCCTGCAAAGTTCAGAGGTTGGTTAATGCAATGTGTAACTACTGTCAACTATACTGTCCTGGTAAATGGGTCACCTACTGAACCATTTGATGCAGCAAAGAGGTTGAGACAAGGTGATCCGATCTCCCCTTTCTTGTTTGCCATTGTCATGGAATACTTAAGTAGAAGCTTGAATAACTTGAAAACAGACAGGTCCTTTAAATACCATCTGAGATGCTCAAAACTAGGGATCACTCACCTTAGTTTTGCGGACGATCTATTGCCTCTTTCCAAAGGGGACCTAGCTTCGGTGACTGCTCTACATAAGTCATTCTTGCTGTTTTCTCGGGCTTCAGGACTGCAAGCTAATTTAAGCAAGAGCTCAGTTTATTTCGGTGGGGTTGCACAAAGTGAGAGGGATAGAATACTACAACACCTGGGATATTCGTGTGGAGATCTACCTTTCAAGTATCTTGGTATACCGTTATCTACAAAGAAACTTACTCTAATTCAATGGCAACCACTGATTGAGAAAATTGTAAAAAGAGTATCCTCTTGGACTGCTAAGAAGCTCTCCTATGCAGGGAGGGTTCAACTAGTACAAAGCGTGTTATTTGGCATACAATCATATTGGGCACAACTCTTCATCTTGCCTACTAAGGTGATCAAAGCCATTGAAGCATATTGTAAGAGCTATGTTTGGTCCGGGGTCAATACAATTACTAAAAAAGCGCTTGTTGCATGGGATAGAGTCTGCTGTCCTAAGGCTTCGGGGTGTCTCAACCTCATAAATCTTCAGGTGTGGAACCAAGCGGCTACAGCTAAACTATGTTGGGACCTAGCGAGTAAACAAGACAGACTCTGGATAAAATGGATTCATGCATTTTACATCAAAGATTAGAACCTGGCCACTCTTCCCATACCTGGCCAAGCATGTTGGATGGTGAGACAACTTATTGGAGCTTGGAAAATACTTGAACAAGTGAACACTAGGACACAGCATGGCAAGAGCATGATCAGAAGCATCTACCTACAGCTACTGAATAGCCATGAGAGAGTGAATTGGAAATGCTTAATATTCCATAATGCTGCCCGACCCAAATCTATTTTTATCCTGTGGCTCTGTCTTCATGGAAGATTGTTGACAACTGATAGACTTATCAGCTGGGGACTGAACTTTGATCCATTGTGTGTGATGAGGACAGGGAGCACCTGTTTGTCAAATGTTCGTATGTGCAGAAACTCTGGAGCAGAGTACTGAATTGGGTACAGCAGCCGCTGCTCATTTCATAAACATGGCTGCAACATCTGGAATGGATGATCAAACGTGGGAAAGGGAAATCACAGCAAGCTGGAATCTTTCACATGGTATGTGCTGAGATTACAAAGTCGATATGGGCCGAAAGAAATACGAGGATCTTTGAACAGCGAAGCCGTGAAGTAGAAAGTGTTGCCCGCGAAATAGCCTACACCTGTAATGTGCGTGCCACCCCTGGCCTCCAATCCCTTATGCAGAGCTACAAATTTTGAGGGAGTAATAGTCCCAGCAATAGGCTTTTGTTTTTCTTGTGTAGACAATAGTATACTAGATAGTTAACTGTGTTTGGCTATGCTATGGAGCTGTAAATGACACACTTGGTGAGTAATAAAAACTGTTAGTTACCAAAAAAAAAAAAAAAAAAAAAGGTTACTAGAAGGAAGAAAAACAAACAAATAAATATTCACGGTAGAAATTACCTTTGTGCTATGTTCTCAAGCAACGGACCAGTAGCAAAGTACTCCAAATTAATATCAACTAATTCACCTTGACTACGATCAATAGCATATCGACACATTTCCTCTAAATCATAATCCATATCAGATAAGTCCCCATCATTAGTCATGTTAATTATTCGCCACATTGAAGGTTCCTTGCATATTCGCCTCCATGTAGTGCACACTTTCTGTGCAGTCTCAAGTATTTCTATAGCCCCAAGCTTGTGTAATATATTTGCCCATACATTTTCCTCAAGTTCTAACCATGGAGGCTTTTTCACCATTGATGCCTTTTTTGTTTTCCCTTTTAGTTTTCCTTTTCTGTTCATTGTTTTTTCTTCTAGGTTTTGAGTTACTTAGCGAGGAATTTGGGAAAGTGAAGGAGGAGATTAGTGGAAGCTATGTAGGCAGTGGCGGACAAGAAAAGGACCCGTCGCCCGTTTGGAGGCAATTGTTTATTGTAGGGGCGCCTGGGGAGGCTAATATTTGAATTTGTTTTTTTTTAAAATGACAAAAATCATTTTCCCCACCACCTTTATCTGGAATGTCAAAATTACATCCAACTATATAAAATACACTTTTTTTTTCTACTATAACTATAAGCAATGAAATTTTTTAAAAGCCTATTTTATTCTCTAAACTCTGAGCTTGCTTTTGCCTCTTTTACTTTTTTTTTTTTTTTCAAAAGATCCTGAATCCAACAACCCCCCCCCCCCCCCCTCCCCGCGTTTAATCTACGGTCACTACTAAAAAAATACTATTTTTTCACTGATTTTCCATTGAAAAATCTTCACTGGCTATATCCCACGGAATGTCGGCGGGAAAAATATAAATAGTTAAGTTTTCACACGAAAAATTTATGAAATTTCCCATTGTTTTAATTTATACCTGTTTTTCACCATGCATTTTCTCAATGAAATTGTTCAGTGGGAATGAAGTGGAAAGTCATGTTTTACAGCATAAATTTCCTACTGAATGTTGACGGAAAAAACCTTTTTTCCTGATAGTGGTTATGAACTTAAATTAGGACATCTTATTTCTAAAATAAAGTAAGTGAAAGGAGAAATATTACGCCACATAGCCCAATTACAATATTATACAACATTATTTCTGGGGGGGGGGGGGGGGGGGGAGAAAGCATTATACATAATGAGTCAATCATTTGAATAAAAGTACATAATAGTGTATAAAAGTTGTTTATACATAAATATAGGCTAAACTGGGCAACAAACTCAAAATATGAGTTACATGGCGTAAATATTTTCTTCCATTAGACATAGATGTAATTTTCCCAAGTGGAACTAGTAAGCAATGACATCTATGTTTATCTATATCTATTTTAAAGGTGAAAAGTTTCAAATTAAAGTATTGAAAGATAAAACTAATCCTGTAAAGTTGAGTGACTAAAATAATCTTTAATAAATAAATTATACCATCATATATGCTCAAGCAGAGGAAATTCATTTAGCAACAAATATGAAGGCAAAGTTACTAGCTATCAGGAAAGCAGGGAACAATGGTTCATGTATTTCTTGATAGAAATAGACTCAAAGGTGGTACAACAAATCATTCAAAAGCATTAGAAACCATCATGGGATTTAATTGAAAGATAGAAGCAATTCAAAGGGACATGGAAACTTGTTATGCGCAGCTCAATCACATATTCAAAGAAGGTAACCAATTGGCAGATTGTTTGGCTAATTTTGTACTAGATAATTGTTACACCTCGGAAAAGTCCTTGTACATGTACAATGAATAGATCAATGAAGGGTATGAGTGTGCGATGTTATACTAAGTAGGGAATGACGATTCATGAATTTTGGGAAATGAGAAAGTTGCGGAATTTCATTCAGCCCAGTGGTCGTAAAGTGCTTTACGGCCCGTAAAGTGATTTACGGACCGTAAGGTGCCATCGTCCTTCAACGTTCCAAAACTTCAACTTTCTGTCCAATGTTGATATGGTTAAATACGACTTGGTATACGGCCCGTAAACTGGTTTACGGACCGTAAACCTCGATCGTAAACTGCCATGATCATCAGCCAACCTTTTTGTTTTTGACATGCTTAAATACGACCACACTATACGGCCCGTAAACTGTGGTTTACGACCACTGTTCACCCCGACGATTGTTCATTAAAAATCAGATTATGTGATTATTAAAAGGGACCCAAGCCTCATTATATTTTATTTCTCATCCATACAAGTCAAGAATCCTCTAGAACTCTCCAAACACTTCATCCATAGGAATTCAAGAGAATCAAAGGAAAACTAAGATCATCAACACCAAATCTATGAAACAAGTGTATAAAACCTAGTTGGAAGTCATCTTCTTCAAGGAATTCCAAAAGAGGTGAAGAAGGGTTTTGGTGCAAAAGGAAGGATTCCACTCTGAGCTTGTTCCATCACCATCCAAGGTAAGTTTTATGACTTTGGCATGTTGTTTAAGGTATTGGAAAACTAAGACACTCGAATTGTAGAAAACCATGGGAAATGGGTCTTGAATGAGTGAATAGTGTCACCATTGAATGATAGTTGAATGAAATCATGGAAGTTGATATGTTATAGTTATGAATACGTTCTAAAGGACGTATAGACCATAGAATAGGTGTGAAGTAAGCAAAACTATGATAATGAGCTAAAACCATTAAATGTGGAAAAATTGGAGAAAAATGGTGAATTTTGCTTAAAGTATATGAATGAGGATTGTTGCTTGCAATATCATGAGTGTTGTTGTAAATGTTTGGGAGTTGAAATAGAACGGGGAAAAGGTAGTAGAAACAAAGGAAATGCCGCCTAATTTTCCCTAGAAATAACGATGTGTTTTCATGATATTGACTAACGCTAGTCCAAATTCTCTCGTGAAGGTAACGACGTGACATCGAAGGAAAACAAGTGAACGATAGCCTAGCTAGATGACACAGGTATGTGAGGCTAGACCTTTTATTTCTATGGCATGAATCCCATGACATGATTTTCCCATTCTCCCATATCCCGAAAAGCCAAGAGCTTAAGATCATGAATAGCTATATGAGTCAAGAAATATGATATGATGTTGTTCCTTGTATACGCTCACCTTATACATTAGTCCCTTCAAGGTGAGACAGAATGTTCATATATGTTTATAATGGAATCGAGGATTCACGACCTTACGTCACCTCGATGGAGTACAGCTGATCTAGAGTCTTTATGCATGTACAATAACAAGTATATTTTGATAAACATATTATTATAAATATTTTTATGATAAGCATGTCATGATTGCATCACACCGCGCCTAGTTGGTCGGGCAGTCACCGCTAAGGCGGGAAGCTATACGGATACACCATAACCTTTTTGGCATGGGCAGACACCATTAGTGGGCGGCATGAGATGGTACCCCGGACGCGGGAGGCCTGGACGTGGGTTTATATTATTTATTATCACACCGTTCCGACATAGCATGCATCACTTCTCTCATGATTATCATTCAGATTCAGATGTTCATATTGATGCTCTCATTATATTATCGTTGTCCTTCTTCATTGTTTATGCCTCTCATACTCAGTACAATATTCGTACTAACGTCCTTTTCTTTGGACGCTGTATTCATGCCCACAGGTAGACAGGGAGGCGAGCTCGATCCAGATTCTTAGTAGCCGTCAGCTGATTGAGAGCACTCCATTGTTCGGAGGTGCTTATGATCCCCCTTTTGGTATATGTATGTATATTTTGGGCACGACGGAGTCTTGTTCCGTCTATATGTTTTGTATGTCAGTAGAGGCTCGTAGATACGCAGTGTGGGTTAGATGGTCTCACAAGATGTTATCGTATGTATATGTATTACTTTGATGGCCGAGAGGCAAATGTATATAAGCATTTATGTTTCTATATAAAAATATGATTTTCCTACAATTCGAGTATAAAATTGGTAAAGGAGGATTAATTGAGTAAGGTGAGTAATGGAGCGAGCGGTGCTAGGTGGTTAGCCCCGGGTACCCGTCGCGGCCCCTAGCTGGGTCGTGACAATAATAATGGGAGATTTCAAGCAACACAATTAAATGAATTACCAACAGCAGCAAGGAAGATTTTTAACATGGATAAATCTCAGATTCCATACTTAAGAATAACGACGAGAAGAATATAGGCGCTATGAATATAACAACACAGAGCTACAACATCAATTTGAATGAAAGGAAATTAGGGCAAAAATTGGGGGAAAGTATACAGACCAAGATTTTCAATGAAATAAGTGAAGGAGATGAAGAATACTTACCCAACTCAAGGTGGAAAAGTGATAGATCTGACCATTTCTACTCCGACACACATGGCTGCTTCGATTATTGATTTCATCGAATAGTCATCATCTTCAGTGCAGCTGATAAGTTGGTATTTTACTAACTTATCTCTTTTTTAATCTTAGAATTTTTGCTATGTTTGATTGATAAAAGAGTGCATTTAATGTCGTTTACTTCTATTTTACAGGTTTATGTGATTTAGAAGTGATCGGAAAAGAAACCAAGTGAAAACAAGTAAAAAGAGGCCAATTGAAGAAAACGGAAAAAGTGGCAAAATGTGCAAAAACGAGTCAGATCTGCAAATCTGAAAATATGGGGTTGTTTTGGTCATATTTTAATGTGGGAATATTGGGAGCTATAAGAGCATGACTTGGGAGAAATTATTTTCATCTTTGGCCATTTTACAAGTCTTGGAGAGCTAGGGTTCTAACACCAACACTTGGGGATTTAAGCTTTGAAGATTGGGTTGAACTTTCTTAAACTTTTCTCCATTTCTTTGATTCCTTGCTTTGTAATGAATATCTAAGTGTGTAGTATTTATTTTCTTCACTTGAATCTTGTTTATGGAAATATTCTATGATTAAAGTGTTGGATGAAACTCTTGTTTTCCTTATGTATTGAATGTTTTTTATTGCTAATGAAGTGAGTTAATGTTGTTTTATTTAATCTTGTTCTTTAATGTTTTTAAGGGAATAAATAACCCTAAGACCCACCCATCTACTTCGATTTGAGCTTGGCAGAGGAAGATTAAGGTTGAGAAAGATTAATTAACAAGAATTTGGGGCTTTGAACCTCATCTAATAACTTGAGCTAGAGATAGGAAAGTTACTTGAGATTATATTGATTGTTCCTATTTTGTACATTCTAAGACTTGAGAAAGCTTAGTAATGACATTTATAAATTTGATCGAGAGACTGTTGATGAGATTTTAGAAATCATTATCTAATTAGCTTAAACTCACTCTTAGTTGTAAAATCGTGAAATACGTTGGATCGTTACTTGAGCGTAATTTCCTTTGTATCTATACTTGTGGCCATTGATCATTTAACCCGCTTTCTAGTTAGTTTTATCTTTGTTAGTTGTTAAACCAAAAATCAAATATTGAAAAAGTGTTTGGCTTAGTTTAGTTGGTAATAATTCCTTACTTGTTTAAATCGCATTTATATTGTTCCCTGTGGATTAGACCCTGACTCATAATTGGGTAAATTATATTGCGACGACCGTGTACACTTTCTCTTTGAGGAGTGAATCTGGACGTTATCAATTTTGGCATCGTTGCCGGGGAAAATTTGCCTTGTTGTTACCAGAGAAAAACAAAATAAGCTTGGCTATAGAATATTGATAGGGGCTGTGTACTCATCTGACGCAAAATGGCTTGTAGCTCACGCTTATGCTCTGGCTTAATGGCATCATCTTTTCAGGGGAATCCGTCTACACTCTTTTTACTCTATAATTGCATTAGGGGCAATGCAACATTTTTAGTTCGGGGTGGCTCATATATTTGTGAATATATATGGTTGTTGAGTGACAATATATAGTGGTTGATGGATTTTGTGGATTTGGTAGATTGACTCTTCGTTTTGATATTTTTTTTTATTGTGTTTGTGATGGTTTATATTAGTATGATTTGTTTTTGTTTACTAGCTTTTTAATTTTGTGTTAGTTCATTTTTTTATTTTCTTTTTTAGCAGCAATATCCTCGGCTTTTCTTTGTGTCGCGGTTCTTTTCTCGAGGATGCTAATTTTCTTTTGAACTGGGTGTTTTTAGGTAGATTTTTCGTGATGTTGGGTGGTGCCTTTTTTGCCCTTGGACCATGTGCCTTGCTTGGTATCAACATGATCTAAACTTTGGCATATGAATTCTTGATCTTTGGAAAAGAAAAATGATTTAAGTAAGAATTCTTGCTGTGGCTTTTAGACTCAATTTTTGGCTCTTACTTTCACTAATTAGTCTCTTTATGCTATGAGTGACTTTTTGAGTTCATTTGTTTCAATTGGGTTTTGGATATATATTATACTTGGGTTTTCATGTGCCATGTGTGGTGAAGTTTTTGTGGGTTATTTTGCATTATTTGTGATCTATAACTTGCCCGGAATGAGTTTCAAGGTGAAATCCTAGACAACACTTGGTTTGAAAAATGAAGTTAGGCCTTCCTTGGACCGTATTTATTCCTTAAATTTCCTGCCCTTGCATAGTTTCACTAGTCAACCCCTTTTGAGCCTTTAACCTTTTCTTTGACAACCATGTTACAAGCTTTAACTTTTTGTTCTTTATGGACCTATCTTTTGATATCTTACCTCCTTAAGTGTTTTGAAAGTGCAAACATCAGCTAAAAGCCTAAGTTTGGGGGTGATGGTTGGGAAAAATTGTGATGTGGGAGTTACTTTAAAGGTGAAAAGATTTTTTAAAAAAATAGTATTAGAATAGAAAAGAAAAAAAAGATGGAAACTTCTTTGTTATTTTGAAAAAGAAAAAGGAAGGAATAATAAAGAGTTGTGAATAAAGAGAAGACTGGTTGGTGAAATGAAAAATGAAGAAAAGAGTGAAAAAGTTCGAAAGGAAGTGTGCTTTGATTGTTGCAAATTGTAGTGCCTAGGGAGGTTTTGAGTCATTCTTACCCAAATTGTGTCATACCTTAACCGAAAGCCTACATTACAACCCTTTAAGTCCTAATTGATTTTGAACCAAGTGTGCTTATATTAGTGGAGAAATACATGATGGGCCAGCTTATGGTACTACTTGTGCATTTGAACATCTTTGTGAGAGAAGAGAGTTAATTCTTTCCATTTGATATCCCATTTGTGTTTTAAATTGCATTTTGTGAGTTGAGATTCTCTCTTAATTGTGAGGGCACACGAGAACTTGAGTTGTGAATTTGTTTTATATTTCAATTGAGAGGAATGAACAAAAGAATGTTATTTTGTGATAAAGAGGCAAATTTTGAAGTTTTAGTGTCATGACTTGATTGCTACTTTGATTAGTTTGGTATTTGCACACTTGAAAAAAAATATGTTTTTGAGAAGTTGGTGATTCATATGTTTTGGATCAATTGTTGGTACTAATCAAAGTCATGTTTTTGCACTTAAAGTGGACCTTTTTGACTTGATATAATATTGGTGCACTATTGAGTTGAGTCCTTTGAAGGGAATTGTAAGTTTTGATTTGCTCGAGGACAAGCAAAGGTTTAAGTTTTGGGGGTTTGATAAACTGGTATTTTACCAACTTATCTCTTTTTTAATCTTAGATTTTGCTATGTTTGATTAATAAATTAGTGCATTTAATATCGATTACTTCTAAGTTACAAGTTTATGTGATTTAGAAGTGTATGTGATTTAGAAGTGATCGGAAAAGAAACCAAGTGAAAACAAGTCAAAAGAGGCCAAATTGAAGAAAATGGAAAAAGTGGCTAAATGTGCAAAAATGGGTCAGATCTGCAAATCTGAAAATATGGGCTGTTTTGGTCATATTTTAATGTGGAAATATTGGGAGCTATAAGACCATGACTTGGGAGAAATTATTTTCATCTTTGACCATTTTACAAGTCTTGGAGAGCTAGGGTTCTAACACCCACACTTGGGGATTGAAGATTTGAAGATTGGGTTGAAAACTTTCTTAAACTTTTCTCCATTTCTTTGATTCCTTGCTTTGCAATGAATATCTAAGTGTATAGTATCTATTTTCTTCACTTGAATCTTGTTTATTGAAATATTCTATGATTAAAGTGTTGAATGAAACTCTTGTTTTACTTATGTATTGAATGATTTTTATTGCTAGTGAAGTGAGTTAATGGTGTTTTAATTAATCTTGTTCTTTAATGTTTCTTAAGGGATTAGCTAATACTAAGACCCACCCATTTACTTGGATTTGAGCTCGGGAGAGGAAGATTGATGTTGAGAAAGATTAATTAACAAGAATGTGGGGCTTTAAAACTTATCTAATAATTTGAGCTAGAGATGGGAAAGTTACTTGAGATTATATTGATTGTTCACATTTTCTACATTCTAAGGCTTGAGAAAGCTTAGTAATGACATTTATCAATTTGGTTGAGAGACTTTTGATGAGATATTAGAAATCATTCTCTAATAAGTGTAAACTCACTCTTAGTTGTAAAATCGTAAAATACATTAGATCGTTACTTGAGCGTAGTTTCCTTTGTATCCATACTTGTGGACGTTGATCATTTTACCCGCATTCTAGTTAGTTTTATCTTTGTTAGTTGTTAAACCAAAAATCAAATATTGAAAAAGTGTTTGGCTTAGCTTAGTTGGTGATAATTCCTTACTTGTTTAAATCGCCTTTATATTGTTCCCTGTGGATTAGACCCCGGCTCATAGTTGGGTAAATTATATTGCGACGGCCGTGTAAACTTTCTCTTTGAGGAGTAAATTTAGACGTTATCAGCAGCTCAAAGATATGGTGAGGACGAGGAACATGAAAGCTTGAAGCAGAGAGTCCAAAGATTGGAGAGATCGAATTTCATGGGAGAAGCTTGGATGAAGATTCGAGACTACTCTCCTCTATTTTCTTTTTGTTGTAGATATAGCCATTTGTTCTTTTGTTTTGTTTTTGAACTTATGTACTTCCTTTTTCTGATTACTAGTTTTGGACACGTGTTTTGCCCGTGCGTTTCATACTAAATATACTTTTAGAAACGGTATAGATAATATTAAAATACAGTACTAATAAATTGGAAGGGAAAAATTATAAACTCAAAGTGATAAAAAATTGGTTAATTCAAATAACTTTATTATTGTATACTAAGTGATTAGATATAATATGAAAAGTTAAATAACTAAATTTAGTTAGATAGGTAGGATGTGTAATGAGCTAACTTTTTAGGTTATTAGGAAACATACTATTTGAAAATATGAAAACATTCTATTAGAAAGCGCAAAAAAAATTAGAAGTTTTGCGGTAGTCATTCAAAATATAATTTCCCCCCCTATAATCTTTTACCTTTTGAATAAAATTCTTATATTTATCCTTCTAAAATTTTAAGTTTTTCAAAAAGAATAATAATCTAATTATTTCCGCGTAATTTTTTGAACGCTTTAATATTCAAGTTCTCGAAGAAAAATTATTGACAATTATTTTCTTATTCTTGCCCAAATTAAAGAGGCTGCAGAAGTGCATAGTTGTCGTTTACTTCAGTATTCAACTTGTTCTCATTTTTATGATCAATCCAAAAATGAAAAATGAAAAGAGCACTTTTTGCACTTAAACGTGTCACTGGTCAAAAAAGCTCGAAGGATCAATGGGAGTTTAAAGTACAAATGTGAAAAAGGGTAAGTGATTTTATTTTCTATTTCCTCAGATGTCTAAACTTGAGTATAGTAAAAGCTGTTACTTGGTATTTTTGTTGGTGGAAGGTAGCATCAGCTGGTACTAAGTGAATTAGTTAAGGTGCGTGCAAGTTGGCTCAGACATCAATCTTCTTCCTGTTTTTCATGATCTGACTGGGAAGCTCACAAAATTCACTTTTTAACCCACAATATAACCTTAGGTGGTCTTGGTATAGCTTGTGTGCGCTAGGACTATCACTTACCACCTCCTGCCAACACAAGTATCGGACAATTTCCCGACCAAGGCTTAGTCAAATAAAAAAAATCACCTAACTTTTTTCCCAATGTTGAAATACCATCTTGTGATTTTTACCTACTTAAGTGACCACTAAATCATAGCTTGACCGTACACCTCCTCACAATACTTTTCACCAAATTTTAAAGAACCTAGTAAGCTGGGGAAAAAAAAGAATATCAAAGAGGAACTGTCTGCCCAAATCTCCAAATTCTGAAAAGGAAAAACAAATAAATGAGTAAAATAAAATAATAAAATCAAGAATTTGTTCCACAACTGTGAACTCAAATGCATAATGTAAAAAAAAAAACATGTAAAAATTGTGAAGAGAGATATTGACCACTCCCGATTAAAGTGTACTTTCTCTGTTCACTTTTACTTGTCACGTTTTGACTTTTTATGCTGTTTAAGAAACAATGATTAAGATAGATATTTTACCATAATACCCCTATTAAATGGTGTATAATTGTATTGGAGTTGAAAAATGATTTGAAATGAATAATAAATGCTAAGGGTAAAACAGGAAAAAAAATTGTCTTACGTTGATATGTGAAAATTGACAAGTAAAAATGAAAATCTATAAAGGAAATAGTGGACAAGTAAAAGTGAACGGAGGGAGTAAGTAGTAACCGTAAACTTATGGTCAATAACATAATTTGTAAAAAAGAGTTATATAACAAAATAAAAATGGACATATTACATTTCCATAAAAAAAAATTACAATACCATTAAAAGAACATAGAAAATATCGACGTTGGAGCAAAGCAGAGTAGAAGTGTGAAAACTTTCACTTTGAATTTTATCGATCACACTTTTATAGTGCCAAAAAAAAAAAAAGGTGAAAAGGCTGTGCAAAGGGTTAATACTGCATTATGTTGGAAGATGAAAGAAATAAACAATTAAAAGACAATAACTACATTAATAACTAAGACGGTGAAGAACGTAAAAAGACAAGTGAAATGGTTGTTGGCATCATGCCATGGAAGTTCTAAAAAACAAAACGTAAAAACTATATCTAATAACTAAGGAATTTATATAGATGGAACAATTCTAAAATAATAATCATCTAATGGAACCTTTTTTTTGTCCTGTACATAAAATGAATGTAATCAATTTTATCTTTATCAAGTATTTAGTATAATGTAAATTTACATTTTTATACAAACATGTTAAATGAATATTATTAAATTAACGGGTAGAATGGCCGTTCAATAAATTGTCGTCAACTTTTAATTTTGGGATTTCCCACTTATATAATAATATATGATATGATTAGAATATTATAGATATGATAAGTGATGAATGCATGAGATTGTAACCTAAAGAATCGGAAAGACTTATAACAGAAATTTAATACTCCCTCCGTTTCAATTTATGTGAACCCATTTGACTGGACACGGAGTTTAAGAAAGAAGAGAAGACTTTTAAACTTATGGTCCTAATGAGTCACATATATTTTGTGTGGTTATAAATCATTGCATAAAGGTAAAGTGTTTCCAAATATAGAAAGAGGTCATTCTTTTTTTGCATGGACTAATAAGGAAATAGGTTTACATAAATTGAAACAGGGGGAGTATAACAAAGGATTTAAAGGATGAGAGGAAATTGAATAGGAGAATGAAAGAAGAGAAAGAAATGGTGAAAAGATGAGAAAACGGATGGAATGTATTGGGCTATTTGTTGTGTGAATTGTATTAGGGCATTAAGTAGTTTCACTATTAGTATGTAATATTTAATTAATTATATGTTTTATTTCATTTTAATTTATTAATTATATGGTTTATTACACTTAAATTTATAGTAAGGACAAAACAGTAATCTAACTTTAAAGATAGAAGCTTTCCACTTTTAGTATAATATGATAATTATTAATAAAAACCCCACCACTAAGTACACTTAGTGGTAATTAAATTAAAAAATAATTATTATTCCTTCATTAAAAGGAGTTGCATTAGCTCAATAAAGACTAAATTCATTTGGCTAATCTAGTGAAGGCAAGCTCATGTAGTAACTGCAATTTATAACTGATTGTCTATCCAATATGACTTCGCATGAGTAAGCTGATCTATACTGCCTTTTCCAAACCTGGATAATGGAGGAATCATGTGCATGGTAGGCTGACAACTAGCGTAAAACTTGTTAATTCATGATGAATAAGACGATTCTTAACAAGTGTTGACAGGAGATAGCGAGATCAAGGAAAGATGTTAAGAGGCTATTTGGATCAATCATTCAACTCGAACCAAGAGATAATATTTTGGACCTTCATACGTTTGTGCATGGTATAAAATCTGTTGGAATTCTTACGAAAATACTTGATCACGAACACTTGTAGGGAATTCTTTGTAGCTTGAGGTGTGTCAATTAAGACACTGTCCTTAAGGATATTTCACCTAGTATGGGTGTATCCCCCAGGATTCAATAAGCTCTTCTAGTAAAAAACTAGAAGCCAAAATCTATCAAAGATTTCAACAAAAGTAGAAAACCCAGCATAAAAGATTATATGAGAAAAACCATCTTATGAGATGGATTAATATTGCTCCAACGGTCACAAATATTGATGACAATAAAGAGGAGGAATAAAGACAATAAAAGGTAGTAAAAGAGTGTTCAATCTGTCTATAGAAACGTTAATAAATAATAGTATTATGTCATTAACCACCCATTCAAGAATAATAAGTTGAAGGGAAACCAATGTAGTATTAGGATTAGAAATAATGCCCAATAAAGGCTAGTCAATGACCAAGTTAAATTGCCATAAAACTTTTGCAACAATCATGTTTTTCCCATTAAGAAAGCCATTAAGGAAAATTAACTGTGGTATCAAATCTTTTGTTTCAAATACCAACGTTAGTAACACATAATGAAGATACCATCTTTTTGAGATAATAGATAATCTTTCAACAAAATCAACCTTTTTTACTGGAAACAAGACCAGGAGAGAAACAGCACAACAAATTCTCACAGGGGCGCCAACACTTGGTGTCTTCCTCTGAATCTTCATCAACCTTTTCCACAATTTCCTTTGCTGCTTCTCCATTATCTTCATCAGAATCTCTTTGTACAATGGCCATTCCAAGTAGATATTCGGTATCTGTAAAGTGAATAAGGGTTCGAGATTATCAGAATTTGAAACTCAGTATAACGCATACTCACATACTTAAAACACATGTACATTTAACTGAAAAATACACAATGTACTTTAAAACACATGTAATTCAATGCTATGTTACAGTCGAGGAAAACCGTCAAAAAATGAATAAGTAAAATGGATTAAGACATTTCTATTTTAATGAAAAGGTGCAAGTACTAAAAAATTTCACATCAAAAGAAAAAATATTTCGACCAAAGTATTTGATTGTTTTTGGAGATTAATGTTGTTGTACAAAAAACTTGGCCCTTGTAACCGTTAAGCTAAGTTTGCATTCCCTCCCAATTCTTTCTGATCTGATAAGTGGACGAAGCCTCTAAATATGCAGGTAAGTTGATGAACTATATATCTAGTGAATTTTACTCTTGCCTTATTGCATTCAATGATATAGTATTAGTTTTTTTTTCCTGATACATTCAATTAGTTATGTACCCAATATCGCATCGCAATCAACAGGTCTCATCTACTGATATAACAAGTATCAATACCAAAAATGATAGGATCAGGAAAATTGCTCAGGCATTACCCATATTTATTTGCTGGAAAATATGAAAAATACAGATGTAGATATGGGGACAACACTCCCAAAAGTTCAAGAATCAGACGTGAAATCCAGTCTCACCTAAAGACTTTCATGAGAAGGAATGACATGAATACAGATTGGAAGTTGTATTGCCAACAATTATATCATATTGAAGACTCTATGCCAAGAATTAACAACAGAGCAGCCATTTGGAGAAAATCTTCAGGAGACTGCCTAAAAGTACACACTGATGGAAGTAGTATCAGAGGAAAAGGAACTGCAGAGATATTGGAGGTATTATTAGAAATAGAAATAGAGACCTGATTATGGCTTTTGCTAAAGGTCTTCACTTCTGCACTAACAATTAGTCTAAGACCCATGCAACTTTCTAGAGTTAATTCCTTGGATGGTCATTCAAGTTTAGGAAATTTCCTACAAAAGTCACTTTTGTTTATTTAGGATAATAAAGTCATTCATGTATCACCACTTTCCCTTAAAAGTACATAAACATCTCAAAAGTCTCCTTCTCTCCTAGTGGACATGCCATGTCACTGAAACCCTATTTTTTTTCTTTTGATAATAGACATATTTAACTGATCAAACTCATTTAATCAAATTCATATTTTATACCTAATTAAATATGACTTGGTTAAAAAGCGGCAAAAGAATCAAACCATACTTTCTATTAAGCTACTTTTTCAAATCTAAATTTTCTTTAAATCTAGTTCAAATATATTATCTTTCAATTTAAATTAAAATGCAAGTAATTTAATTTTTCTATTCAAATTCAAGTTTTTTTAAATAGCATATTTTTTCCACATTAAACAACAAATTCTTTCCAGATTAAAATAGAATTACACAGATAACACAAAGATTACATTCATATCGGTTTAACTTTTAAAAAATCTAATAAAATTTTATATTTTAAAAAATAAAGCCAGTGCAAATTTTTCCTCTTTATTTTTAGTTATTTATTTTTATGTATGTAGTGTATAATTTTTGGCATCTCCCTTCCATACCATCGAGATCTTTTTATTTCTCAGAATTTTCATTACTATAATACTTGTTTTAAAATATTATATTACTATTCTTATTTTTTATTTTGAAATATTATATTATTAGTCTTATATGAAATATAATATATTCTTAATTTATTTCATATTATGATATAGGTATTCCGACTTGTCATATTAATGTCTAGCAATATACAAACTAATTCATCTTTTAATTCTGATTCATTTAGATTGCATGCTAGTTTGTTCCTTTGCCCTTTTTAAACCGGTTCATATTAGATTGGATATAAAATATGAATTTGATTAAATGTGTTTGATGAGTTAAACAAGTCTATTATTGTAAAAATATGGGGCTCTAATGACATGGCATGCCAATTAGGAGAGAAGGAGACTTTGACGTGTTTAGGTACTTTTAGAGGAAAGTAGTAATACTTGAATGACTTTATTGTCATAACTGAAACAAAAATGACTTTTGTAGAAAATTCCCTAAACTTGAATGACCATCCAGGGAATTAACTCCAACTTTCTATGTCCTGAGATGTGTTAAAAGTATATTTAGAGATATTTTATAATAATTACTTTCCTTCTACTTTATGATCTAGTAGAATATTTACATTTTTTTGTCTAGAAATATTCTAAAATATTTACTTATCTTCCAAGTCCAGGTTCTACATTAATTGCAGAAAATTTATTATCCTTTTAGTTTATTATTTATAAGAAAATAACATATTCTCCTCATTGTATTCTCTTTAATTGCTTAAAATAGTGATATACTCTTCTATTTGAATCAAAGCACGAATCAATAAAAAGAGTTATCATTCATTCTCTCTTCAATTTTTTCTGTAGTTTCTATGATTCCATAACAAGATGGAATTTGACCAAGAACTTCATTTATATGGTTCTGAAAATGGACTCACCGTTAGTGGTGAATAGATAGAAGATACCATCAAGGCAATGAGAAAAATTATGCATAGCCAGAAGATAAGTGTCCAACGCTGCTACAAAGAAAGAAATACCACTGCTGATACATTAGCTAAATATGGAGCTGGGCAGCTGGATCTTTTCAATGCAACAGCATTCACTCAAGTTAAAGGATTTACCTCCTGAAGCTAGAGGTGCATTTAGAATGTAGAAGAATGACTTTCCTAATTTTAGAATGAGACAAATGAGACATCTTCCTGATGATCATAATCCTTAAAGCCTTAACCAGATCTTTTGTCATATATAGTCTAACAAACTTTGTATAGGAGGATGTTCAGTAGCGTAAACTGGATTTTTTGTAAGCGGTGTCACAGTTTAAATTGAAAATAAATAAATAAAACACTATAACGTCATATTGAAGGAAGAACACAATATAAATAAACAAAACTCCCGTATATTACTAGAACTCTTCTCGATGATTTTTCATTTTTTGAAATGTATTCGAAATAACCTCGTTATAATACTAAATAATTCTTTTTAGACAAGGCACCAAACGCCCACTGAAAATCTCATCATTCATTTGATTCCGCAAGTCGATCTTTAATCATCAATTTCATCGACCAGAAGAAAAAATTACTATGAACCAACTGGTCCTCCTGAAAGAGATACTTCCTTGTTGCAACTTCTTACACAAACTAGTATGAACCAACTGGTACAAAGGTTTTGTTAGCTTCTTAGAGGTCGACGGTTCGAAACTGGCCAAAGTACCTTTGTATATTGAAGCGACAAATTTTAAGACAACAAAATGAATCTGTTGAGTTTCGAAACTCAAGACCTTTAGACAAAGGCGGATCCAGATTGTATGCTTAAAAAAAGGAAGAGAAATGGGAGAAGATAAATAAAAACTTGTTCATTTTTTTAAGTATATTACCATATTCATGTGAGAAAGAAAAAAGGAAGAAAAAGAAGTGTAGCAGCAGGGCTCGAACCTGAAGTGGAAAATCAGGCGTCTAACCATTGGCACCATAGCCTTCATTGTTATTCCGGTGGCACTATGATGTTTTATAATATATCTTACACATATATACATACATATACATAGTATCAACCGAGGCATGGGGGTGGCGTGGCACTCCCACACTACTACATAGATCCGCCCCTGCCTTTAGAAGAAACTAAGGCGCCAGACCAAGTGAGTTGCACAGCTATTTCTTGTTGGAAAACTTACGAAAAATACTTCATCACGAACACGTGTAGGGACTTTTCTTTTTCACGAACACTTGTAGGGACTTCCCTTCATCACAAACACTTGTAGGAACTTTTTCTAAGCTTGAAGAAAATACTTGATCACCAACAATTGTAGAGAATTCTTCATAGCTTGAGGCATGCCAATGACGCTGTCCTTAAGGATATTTCACCCGGTATGGGTGTATCCCCCAGGATTCAACATGCTCTTCTAGTACAAAATTAGGAGCCAGAATCTAACAAAGATTTCACAAAGTAGAAAACTCAGCAAAAGAAAATGAGAAGAAGAAGGAATATGGTTCTTTTTACCACCGTCCATGTGTGGAAGAAGACTTCCCAATATGTATAGTAGTAGTCCAACGAGAAAAATATATCCAACAGACAAAATCATTTTAATGCCAATAAGGAGTAAAGGCAAAAGACAATTAAGAATATTAAAGGCAATTAATAGTGGATACTATTCTGTTGCATTTGGTCAAATTAAACGTTCAAAGAATTGAATGAGAAATAATGGTGGTCTATTGAAGGAGTGAAAATAATTGCCTTGCACAATAATTCTTTTTGAGATATTAGATAATATTTTCTCAACAATCCCCCACATATCTCAAAAAGAATATTAAGAAATAGAATAAAATAAGAAATTTTGCTGAGTTTTCACATATGAGTACAATGCGTCGAATCTGATGTCACGTAGACTATGAACCAGACCTAGATAAAATAAGATTAAACTTACAGAATAATTGGTAAAGTTTGAAACTTCTATGAACCAAGAACTCTTTTGTAAGCCCAGGTTCTTATTCTATCACATTATACTCGCACAATCTTTGTCGTTATCGCGGTTTTGCGCTAAGAGGCCATGTGCGTGTCCTGGTATTCATGAGTGCTCTAGAAATCCGTCACAATTTCATAGAAGCGGCACCACTCCACACTCATATAGGTCCACCCATCAAGTGTACTTTGCAGAGCAATACACCACCTATAAAGGATATGGTAATGGATTAAGAGTTTATAACTCAGCCTCACTTTGCCTTGCAGAACTGCACTATATTTACACACCATAGGAAGGGACCTATTTTTTATAGTGCGCACTTGATCAACTAATGACTTGTTATTACTCATATTACCTAATTCATGGGATCTCCAATCACATAGGTTGGGTTACCATCATTGTTGATCTTCTCAAATTGACTTAAAAATCCATTCCCCTCGATGTTTCTTATAATCTGTGAATTGATCAAGTTCACCTTCTGACTTCACATAATTAATGAAAATAATTTCATCTCACAGCAGCTGCTTTATCACACTATGTCTCAAACGAATGTATTTTATTGCCATTGAAAACTTTATTTTCCATTACAGCTAATGCTGCTTGGCAATCCCAATTTTTAAATACATTAGTTTTATTCCAATCCGACTCATCACTAAGATTCTTAAACACTTAGTCTCATTACCGGCCAAATCCAAAACAACAAAATTTGCTTAGCTGATTCTCATGTTGGCATTCCTACCAGAGGTAAAAATATAACCACCTTTAATCATTATCTCATCTTAATCTGAGATACACTTAGCAACACTGTATCCTTATAACACAATGGAAAGTTCACTATACCATGATAAGGGCATCTCTCAAATACTTATTTATCGATCAACTTAATATGTTTGACACAATTTTTTGAAAGTTACAACTGTCAGCATTATCACCTCATAAAGCAATTTACTCCATTCAAACGTCAGATCCCATTTACCAAAGAAAACTGTTTGAAACTACAATATTTTCTCATAATTAGCTATTAAGGTTGTTGAAGAGGATTGAATACACACATTTTTCAAACTGACACTACAGCTAATGCCCCCACACTTTCAAATATTTTAAGATAAATATAATATATATGGATGAAGAGCACATCTTTGAATTGCAGGCTAATTTTATAGCTTATAACACTGCCTCTGATTGCCAGTAACGGCAATATAGCAATTGACATTAATGATTTTAATGGATCAAATGATTAACATTTTGTAACTGTTATATGAAAGTCATTAAGGCTATTAGAAAAATCATATCAACACAAAAGCCTTCAAAGACCTTGTCAGTAATAGTATCAGGTACATATTTTTCACCTCTTTGAATTCAAAGATACATCATTATGGTTAGAAAATAAATCGAATTTCAAAAACATTCAAATGATCGGTTATATAAGAAACATATTCAAACATATGATTAATATAGCAAAGATCCATTAATATAATATTTAAAATAATAACTTTGGAGATTTTTTTTTTTCACATAAGAAAACCTTAAAACTCGCATTTTCAACTAACATGCTCAAATCTAAATAAATCATATGATCAGTCAAGTACACAAAATATTAAAATTTTCATCTTGAAAAATATTAGAGACAGATACATCATGGTTACAATACTCATTGCTTATAAAAACATTGTTTTTGGTTAACACAAGATTTATTAGATTCAAATGAAACTTTCACCCCCACTTTTCCTAATAATCTCACAGAAATCAAATTAGTTCAACTATTAAGAAGATGCACCACCTCAGTTACTGCTAATTTTTTATTTTTATTTAAAAAAAAAAAAAGATTGTAAGAAGAACTTTTTCATTTCAAGAACTTAAGTTGTTCTAGAATCACCAACATAAATAAATCATTCTTCTTCTTCCACTTGGGTGTAGAACACAAAATTATGTTAGCACAAATATGCTAAGTAACACCAAAGTCTAACACAAAATCTCTCACATTAGTCACAAGATTCGCTTGAGAAGTGACCACAATAATTTATATCATCCGCTTAGTCAATTTTATTTTACTTAGTAGGATTATCATTTTTCCGAATCTTCTTCTACATTGAGGAATATATTGGCTTAATTTGCCACACACAAAATAATTATTATTTCCATTAAAGATTGGTCTCAAATAAATTGCTCATAGTTATATGAAGAAAGACCAATTATTATTCAACATTCACCCAAATGACCAAGAGCTATGCAAATATATATATTTGTTTTTATCATAAGGTTCTTCAACCAAAAATACAATATATCATAATATAATTTGTTACCACAAAGATCTCACATTTGTAAGGTCTAAAATATAATACACACGTAGTTACTTTTAACTTCCTCAACCATATAGGTAACCATTATTTTTCATATGTCACTGTCCGTCAAAATTGAGTAATAAAAAATTACTTAAATACATGTACCCCAAATACACATCAAGTGGTATAAGCAAAAACTAATTCATGCCAGTACGTAATGACAAAATCATGTTAACATACATATGTAAAACTTTTATATATAGACACTAAAATATATCAAGAAGTTTGAGCACATACCTTTATTCTTGATATTATGTTATACAAAAACATAAGCAGTAGTAGAAATGTTATACCGTTCGTAATTGGTATCCTTCGTAAGAACAAAGTCTGAGATATCCTTAAGATTGTTGGAAAACTTATGAAAAATATTTCATCACGAACACGTGTAGGGACTTTTCTTTTTCACGAACACTTGTAGGGACTTCCCTTCATCACAAACACTTGTAGGAACTTTTTCTAAGCTTGAAGAAAATACTTGATCACCAACAATTGTAGAGAATTCTTCGTAGCTTGAGGCATGCCAATGACACTGTCCTTAAGGATATTTCACCCGGTATGGGTGTATGCCCCAGGATTCAACAAGCTCTTCTAGTACAAAATTAGGAGCCAGAATCTAACAAAGATTTCACAAAGTAGAAAACTCAGCAAAAGAAAATGAGAAGAAGAAGGAATATGGTTCTTTTTACCACCGTCCATGTGTGGAAGAAGACTTCCCAATATGTATAGTAGTAGTCCAACGAGAAAAATATATCCAACAGACAAAATCATTTTAATGCCAATAAGGAGTAAAGGCAAAAGACAATTAAGAATATTAAAGGCAATTAATAGTGGATACTATTCTGTTGCATTTGGTCAAATTAAACGTTCAAAGAATTGAATGAGAAATAATGGTGGTCTATTGAAGGAGTGAAAATAATTGCCTTGCACAAAATAATTCTTTTTGAGATATTAGATAATATTTTCTCAACATTTCTATCAAGTAGTGTCATTTTATTGAGTTCAGCTTCATCTTTCTTTTTTGGCTTCCGATTATTCATACATATTTAGTTAAATTTTCCGACGAAGCAGTGTCACGTGACACCCCTCGGCCTAAGGTAAATCTGCCCCTAAGGATGTTGTGCTAACTTATGTCCATCCTAACTTACACTACGTATACTTTTTTGTCATCATTTTAGAAAGGAGAAGTTAGGCTTTAATAAATGTATAGGACTACTGGGAGAGGCTAGGCACTATGTCCAGTGGCGGCGGATCCAGAATTTTCATTAAGGAGATTTGAAAAATAAAAATACAGTGTTGGGCATTTGAACTTGGAACCTCAACGTGAATTTTGAACCCTCTTAACCATTGAGTCAACCTATAGTCTTGTGTTTAGAGGATTCAAAATCTATATATCTACATAAAAAAAAAAAATTACCTTATATATACAAAGTAAATTTTTGCCGAGGGGATTCGGGTGAACACTCTCACTCCTAGTGGCTGCTAGATAGGGAAGTTGGTTATTTTTTTTTATTTAAATTCTAAAGTTTCCATGTTCAATTATATGCTGGAATTTTAATCCTTTCTTGCTGACTTTACTCTTCAATTTAGTTTTAAGAGCTTTTTATGTTTTAACAGTGGTGTCAAAGTCGTAATTGATCTTATAAGACCAAAAAGTTTTAACTTACAACATAAAGCACCCAGCAGCCTACCTTTAAATTCACCTTTCACTTTCACCAGTGAAAATTTTCAAATATGGTCTGTGAAGATGCAAGCTTGTTTGGAAGCCTTTGACCTTTGGAAAACTG
This sequence comes from Lycium barbarum, assembly GCF_019175385.1. NCBI lineage: Eukaryota > Viridiplantae > Streptophyta > Magnoliopsida > Solanales > Solanaceae > Lycium > Lycium barbarum. The sequence continues at coordinate 119,099,272 of NC_083345.1, read as the reverse complement.
TGACAGAAGATAGACCAGTATCTGTTCTACTAGCAAATCCTACTTTTGCTCAAATCAAATCCACCAGTGAAGAGAAGGCAAAGAAATCTAAGGCCAAGTCGCGTATGAAGAATCTTGTGGCAGATTCTGTGTTCTATAGAGTCATGGCTTGTAATACAACAAAGGAGGCTTGACATAGACTAAAAGAAGAATATCAAGGTAGTGATAGAACACGTCAACTGCTAGTGTTGAACTTGAAAAGAGAATTTGAGTCTCTGAATATGCAGGACACAATTAAATATATACTTTCTGCAGCATTTTCTTAAGCTCTTTACTCTTCCCTACAATAAACAATTAGGGTTAAGATTGTGGTTTAGATGGTTGCTTCGATATACCGTGACAACCACCATCAGCCAGTAATTCCAGTCGCGGTTCGCTTCAGACTTTCGCTTTTGCTACGCGAAGAACACATTAGTTCTCGGTTTATGATTTACGCGCTATCTAATTAGTTAATTTAGATTAATATGTTACGTGTAAATCGTCACATCTAAAAAAAACACGTGTCAGATACAAACTTCCTTCCATCAAAGTTTAGCTTGTGCTTCCTCAACTAGAAATGCTAGTCGTAAATCATATTGAGCAACTCAAAATTCAGAAATCTTCACAAATAAGACGTATTTTTTTCTTTCTAAAAAGCAAAATAAATTCTACCAAAAAAACTAGTAGTTTGGTAAGTATTTTGCACACATATATCGCGCCAATTAATTTTTCCTAAATTTTTACCAAAAACTTCTATTAGCATATATTCTAAAACTATTTGTTTGAGTTATAAAATAGAATTGAAGAACGAAAAGTTCCTACTCCCTTCGTCTCAATCTAAGTGTTTTACTTTCCTTTTTAGTCTGTCAAAAATAGAGTCCCTTTCTATATTTTTAATAAGTTAACAATTCAAATTCCTACATGGAAGTTTAAAACCACTAGATTCAAAGGACTTTTTAGTACCATTTGATACATCATTATTTTTGGACTAGAAGATTCAAAAGTCTCTTTTTATTCCTTAAGCTTTGTGCCTATTCAAACTAAGACAATTAAATTTGGCGGAGGGAGTATTTATGCTTGACTGACAGTTCAGAGAAACTCTTTTAACAACATAGGAAAAGTCTATTATGCAATCGATTTAATAATTTTTTTACCACGTGGCAATTGTTTTGTGTATTTTTGACTGACAGTTCAAATAAACTCTACTGGCAGAACATGAAAAGTCTAGTACGTGATCTTTGATTGCTTTTGACAAGTATTAGTGAACTTTCCATGTACATCGACAAGTATCAATGAGCAAACTTTCTCCATTAAACTTTTTCTTTTAAACAATTGATTTCACATTTATAATCTTATCCTCTTCACCTATTCTTGCGTAACTATTTTATATGTTTCTGACTGATAGCAAGTTCAAAAAAACTCTATCGGTCTAACCAAAAAATGTTTATAATGCAATCAATCTAGGAGCTTTTATGTAGCACATGGTCATTATCACCATAATGAATGTTGGAGGCAAATGAAAAACACGATGTTTAATTATATCTCATGACAAGTATCAGTGAGCTTCCCATGCATGTCGTGTGACATTCGAGTCCACCCATAAGTGGTGCTTAATGCCCATTAGGGTAATTAAAGTTAACCCTAATATTTCCTATATAAGTACACTTATGGTGTGCAATTAAATATACTTTCTGCAGTCTACTCTTCGCTAGAATAAACAATTAGGGTTTAGACTGTGGTTTAGGTGGTTGCTTCGATATACCGTAACAACCACCATTGTCCAGTAATTACAGCCGCATTTCGCTTCAGATATCTCTTTCACTACACGAAGAACACATAAGTTCTCGTTTTATGGCTTACGCGGTATCTAATTATTTTAGACTAATATGTTACATGTAAACCTTCACATGTAAATAAACACGTATCAGAAACAAATTTCCTCCATCAAAATTCATTTTGTGCATCCTCATTTACAGATGCTAGTCGTAAATCATTATTGAACAGCTCAATATTCAGATTCTGTTCATAAATAAGACTTATTTTTCTTTATAAAATGCAAAAAAAATCAACAAAAAGACTAGTAGCTTTGCACGTATTTTGCACGCATATGTCGCACCAATTAATTTTTACAATATTTGTACCAAAAAGCTTCTATTTGCATACATTCTGAAACTATTTTTTGAGTTATAACATAGAATTGAAGAACAAAAAGTTACAATTTATTTTTGGCTAACAATTCAGAAAAAACTCTATGGGCAACACATAAAAAGTCTATTATGCAATCAATTTTATAAATTTTTTGTATCGCGTGCAATTATTTTGTGTATTTTTTACTGACAGTTCAGACAAACATTAATGACTTAATAGGAAAAGTCTATTACATAAATATAAGCATGATCTTTGATTACTTTTGACAAGTCTTGTAGAGGCCCATTTTAAATCCAACAAAATTTCGATGTCTGCATATACATTCTCAATTCTATCCCCATCTCTGAACTTGTATGCTATCTAACAAATAGAGTGATAAGCAAAGAACAACAATCAATCTGCAGAATCTTTGGCAAAGCACACATGATGAGAAGCATGAATAGATAATCTCCATAATGTGTCTGTCAAAATACAAGAAACACAAACTTAAAATAATGTTGTGGATAATTCACGGCAAAAATATAGATTTGACACGTAAAATAAACCAATGCACAGTAAAAATAATGTCTTATGACTAGTCTTTATATAAAATGGATCGTCTTTTGTACCTTCATACAGAAAATACTTTTCAAAAAGGGGAGGTTTTGTTTTCAAATTTTTGTGTTCAACAAATTCTATTCTTCATTAAAAAAAATAGAATAATTGACGTAATATATATAAGTGCGACACACGTATATATTGACTAGCCTTATATTAGATATATCTTCTGAAATTGGAATCTTTTTCATTTTATTTCGTCAATTTTGGCTAAGAACTCAGAAGTCCAATTTGATTCAAATTAGTTAATAATTAGTTTTGACTGACTGCTTTACGTAAATGATAAGTACTTCAATGTTAGGAACCAGATTAAATATATGCAAGAATATCTACTTTCATAATCTCATCGATTTTTTACTTCGCAATAATTCAGAAAGTAGCCTTTTCTAGCAAATGTTTTTCACAAAGGGGAGGTTTTATCTTCTGGACTTTTTGTTCTTTAATTTATGTTCCTGACACAGATTTGTAATAACTGTCGTGCGAAAAAACGTGTGAGGTCCGTGTTAAATGACTAGTCTTTATAAAGATATATCTTCTTCTGTAACATCTTCTAAATATATATTTCTTTGGTCCAATATTCATTATGGTGGCAATTGCCACGTGCTACATAAAAGCTCTTAGATTGATTACATTATAAGCTTTTTTAGTTAGGCTGATAAAGTTTATCTGAACTTGCTATCAATCAGAAACATAGAAAATAGTTACGCAAGAATAGTTGAAGAGGATAAGATTAGAAATGTGAAATCAATAGTTTAAAAGAAAATGTTTAATGGAGAAGGTTTGGTCTTTGGTACTTGTCGATTTACATGGAAAGTTCTTTAATACTTGTCAAAAGCCATCAAGGGCTTTTCCTGAAAGCATGGGGAGAGAACGAGATTAGATAGCCTGGTAATCCATGCCATAAACAATGAGCGTTCGCCTTTGATCTACGCGGATCAGGGACCCAACTAACACGTGAAATCTCCGCCTAGTGTTTTGTCGGTATAGTTTGTCTGAATTATCAGTCAAAAATACACAAAAACAATTGCCGCGTGGTACAAAAAAATTATAAAATTGATTGGATAATAGACTTCTCCTATAATACCGATAAAGTTTGTTTGAACTGTCAGTAAAAAATAAAGAGGAATTTTTCGTTCTTGAAATTCTCTTTTACAACTCCAAAAATAGTTTTAAAAAGTTAGCAAATAGAAGTTTTTTGGTACAAATTTTGTAAAAAATAATTGGCGCGACATATGCGTGCAAAATACGTGCCAAGCTACTAGTCTTTTATGCAAGAAACTTTTGGCCTATTAGAAAAGAAGAAAAAGTCTTATTTACGAAGAGTGTGTAAATTTTGAGTCCATCCATAAGTGGTGCTTATGGTCCATTACGATAATTAAAGTTAACCCTATATTTCATATATGAGTACACTTACAATGTAATAATTAAATATACTTTCTGCAATATTTTCTTTAACTCTCTACTCTTCTCTACAATAAAATGAGGATTTAGAATGTTAGGGGGTTACTTTCATATAACGTGACAACTACAATCGGCCAGTAATTTTAATTAGCTGCGGTTCGCTAAAGATTTCCTATTCCGCTACACGAAGAACACATAAGTTCTCGTTTTATAGTTTCTACGCTATATAATTAGTTTAGATTAATGTGTTGCATGTAAACCTTCACATGTAAATGCACATGTATCAGAAACCAATTTCCTCCATCAAAGTTCTCTCCACAAATAAGAATTTTGTTTTGGCAAAAAAATTCCTACATAAAAGACTAGTAGCTTGGCACTTATTTTGCAAGCATATGTCGCGCCAATTAATTTTTAAGGAAGATTGATCATACATTGCAAGAAAAAAAAAAAAGGAAAAAGAAAAAAAAAAAAAAAAAAAAAGAAGGAAAAATCCAAGTAAAAAATGAAAAAGGCGAAGCAGAAAAATCAAAAAAGGAAAAAGAGAAAATTATGCGGGATCAGGAAATGTACACGTCTCCTACTAAGGCTATACAAGGAAAGCAGTCAATCTCTACCACTGACACACCAATCAACGTCAAGGAATAGATCCCTTCAACCATCAATTTAGCAATTGCTCAATCATATCCCACTTTCATAAACTTAATTTCCAAGTTTGAATAAGACAACAACTTGCTTTCCACACAGTTTACTACCACAACACAACACAACACCATGGCAAAACAACAATACCAAAAATAGGATAATACCAGTCCAAACAGAAACCAATATCTACCCTATCCTCACAGCTGAACCCCACCAAAATCCAAAATACCACAACACCCCTTTCCATATCACATATGCTGTTCTCTGCACACAAAACTGGAACTGAAAAGACCAAGAAAAGAACAAGTTCAACAAAATTGAATGGGACTCTAATAAGTTGGTATTTTATCAACTCATTTCTTCTTTAATTTTAGATTCTATGTTTGATTGATAAAATAGTGCTTTAATGACGTTTAGTTTCATTTTGCAGATTTTATGTGATTTAGAAATGATCAAGAAGAAATCAAGTGAAAAACAAGTCAAAGAAAGAACCAGAGACATTTCTCGCTTTTTTCACAGCATTATTGTAAGTTTGTGTTTCTTTTATTTTGACGGACACATTTAGAGATTATCTATCCATGCTTCTCATCATCATGTGTGCTTTGCCAAAGATTCTGTAGATTGATTGTTGTTCTCCGCTTATGGTTCTATTTGTTAGATAGTATACAGGTTCAGCGATGGGGATGGAATTGAGAATGTATGCGTGGACATCAAAATTTTATTTGATTTAAGATGGACCTCTACAAGACGAGCTCAATTTGTTTACGGATAAGGCACTATTACCCCCCTGAACTATAGCCGAAGTTGCTATGACACACCTTACCTTTTCCTGGGTCCTATTACCCCCCTAAACGCTGACGTGGCACGGAGAGTGGGTTTCACTCTCTTTGAGAGAGTGAGAAACATAAAAAACGGGAAAACTTAATTTTTTTTCTCAAAAATTTGTATTTTCTTAAAATTTGAAAATAAATCTAGTTTTCCACATTTTAAGAAAATAATTAATTTTTTCAAATTTTTATAAAAATTCAGTTTTTTCACATTTTGACAAGAAAAAACACTTTTTTCGGAGTTTATTTGAAAAATAAAAGTGTTCTAAGAAAATGAAATCATGAAAATAAAGATTTTTTAAGACATTTTTTTAAAAAAATAATCAAGTTTTCCATATTTTTAACAAATCCATTTTTTCATATTTTAAAAAAAATCATTTTTTAGTTTTGTTTTAAAAAAATAAAAAAACGGGTTTTAAAAAAAATCAATTTTAAAAATCATTTTTTTAAAAAGAAAATTCAATTTTTTAATCCATGTTCTCAGTTTTTTTTTTTTATATAAGTACACTTACAGTGTACAATTAAATATATTTTCTACAATATTTTCTTAAGCTCTCTACCCTTCTCTACAATAAACAATTATTAGGGTTTAGAATGTGGTTTAGGGGATTGCTTCGATATACTGTGACAACTACAATGGGCCAGTAATACCAGTTGCGGTTCGTTTCTGACTTCCTCTTTCGCTACACAAAGAATATGTTGGAAATCTTACGGAAAATACTTCATCACTAACACGTGTATGGACTTCTCTTCATCACGAACACTTGTAGGAACTTCTTCTAAGCTTGAGGAAAATACTTGATCTCGAACACTTGTAGAGATTTCTTGGTAGCTTGAGGCATGCCAATGGCACTGTCCTTAAGGATATTTCACCCAGTATGGGTGTATCTCTCAGGATTCAACAAGCTCTTCTAGTACAAAACTAGGAGCCAGAATTTAACAAAGATTAACCAAAAGAAACCCAGCACAAGAAAATAAGAAGAAGAAATATGTTCTTTGTTGCTCACCCAACGAAGTAGAAAAGTTGGAGAATATATAGTCTTAAGACTTGCCAAAGAAACGTTGTAGCTGTGAAGATTAATGCCACCAACGGCATTATATAAATCAATGACAATAAAAGAGGGAGGATAATAGTTAATGGCAATAGAGTACCAATTCAATTGCCATAATCAGCCATTCAATATCAAATATCTGTTACACCACATTAAAAATATCCAAAGATGAATTATATTTTTGAGATATTATATTATTTTTTTAACAGAATACGTAAGTTCTCGTTTTATGATTTACGCGCTATCTAATTAGTTTATATTAATGTGTTGCGTGTAAACCTTCACATGTAAATAAACATGTATCAGAAACCAATTTGCTCCATCAAAGTTCATTTTGTGCTTCCTCAATTACAGATGCTAGTCGTAAATCATATTGAACAACTAAAAATTCATATTCTCTTCACAAATAAGACTTTTTTTTCTTTCTAAAACGCAAAAAAATTCCTACATAAAAGACGAGTAGCTTGGCACGTATTTTGCACTATGTCGCGCCAATCAATTTTAAGGAATATTGATAACACATTGCAAGAACAAAATTAAGAAAAGGAAAAACAAAAAAAAAAAAAAAAAAAAAAAAACGAAAAAGGCGAAGCAGAAAAAACAAAAAAGGAAAAGGTACACGGTACAGAGAAAATTATGCAGAATCAGGAAATGTTCACGTCTCCAACTGAGGTAATACAAGGAAAGCAGCCAATCTCTACCATTGACACACCAATCAAAGTCAAGGCATTGACCCCTTCAGCGATCAATTCAGCAGTTGCTCAATCATATCCGACTTTCAACAACTTGATTTCCATATACCGTGAAAACTACCATCGGCCAGTAACTCCAGTTATGGTTCACTTCAGACTTCCGCTTCCGCTATACGAAGAACACATAAGTTCTTGTTTTATGATTTGCGTGCTATCTAATTAGTTTTGTTGTAATTAAACGAAATTACTAATCAAAATTTATTTAGGATTTGATATTTTATATTTATTTAATTCAAATTTAGTTAGGATTCATTTGTCTAGTTCATATTGGAATGAGTTTTCTAGTCCTAGTATGTGTTGGTTTTCTAATATTATAAATAGAGATGCTCTGTCACATATTTTCATTGTAGTGAGATTCAAGAGTTTTGAGTAAAGTAAAATCCCCTACCTTCTCTCCTTAGTTTGAAAAAATTCTTCTATATAACCACTGTTAGGTCTTTCACTTGTGTACATTATTCCTTTAAGTATTTTTATTTCGTTCAAGTTTAGATTAATGTGTTACATGTAAACCTTCACATGCAAATAAACATGTATCAGAAACCAATTTCCTCCATCAAAGTTCATTTTGTGCTTCCTCAAGTACAAATGCTAGTCGTAAGCAGGGGCGGATCTATTAAGGGTCGGGAGGGTGCCACGCCACCCGCAAGCCTCACCCGAAACCCTGTGTATATATATGTATATATACAGAAGCTATGTACAAATATTTAAAGTGGCACCCCCACTACAAAGTAACTTGCTGGTGCCAGTGGACAGAGGCTTTGATTCCTGCTCTCTGGTCGCGGGATTGAGCCCCAGCGACTGCATAAATGTTTTTATTAACCCTTGCTGCAGTGCTGCTCAACAGATAACAATGAGCAGAACTTTCCCTCTTCCTTCTCATTAAAAAAAAGACACAAACCCTCTCTCTCTTCTCAATTCTCATCAAAGAAACAAACTCTTCTCAATTCTCATCAACTAAACAAACCCTCTACATTGCTCCAAAGTCAAAATCCCATTCTGCTGCTTCCTCCATTGACCCATTGTAATGCTTCCTCCATTGACCCATTGTAAGGATTTTTTCTTTTTTCTTTCTTGATTTCTTTTGAGTTTTTTTTTCTTACAAAAATGCTTTTTTGTGTTAAAATTGCAATCTTGCTTGTGAGTTTTGTACATTTATGTATAAAAGTTGTCATTTTGCTTGTGGGTTTTGTACATTTACGTATAAAAGTTGTAATCTTGATTGTGGGTTTTGTACATTTATGTATAAAAGTTGTAATTTCTTGTGGGTGTGTACTGTTTTATAGAAAAGTTGTAATCTTGCTTGTGCTTTTTGTAGAGTTATGTATAAAAGTGTAATTTTGCTTGTGGGTATGTACATTTTTGTAAAGAAGTTGGCATATTGCTTTGCGTGTTTTTTGTTGGCTGCTTAAATTTGCGGTGCTTTACTTCAGTTTGTTACATAGAGCATGATGTATTCACAAATGTAAGTAATGATGTCGTCATTGATCATTTTCAGAAGATGAAACCTCGTCGAGGACAATTGTAAATGAATGATGGATATTTATGATATTAGTAATATTATTGAAAGTTTTATGCTTTTCTCTTCTGTATATTGCTATAAATAAATGTTTCATCGGAAAAGACTAATAACCCGAATCAAAGTTCGAAAAGACGAATAATCCGACCCGAAGCCCAAATTAATTGAATGACGCATGACACCCGGAAACTTCAAATCCTGGATCCGCCTCTGGTCGTAAGTGAATCATACTGAACAACTCAAAATTTAGAATCTCTTCACAAATAAGACTTTTTTTTTTTCTTTTTCTAAAAGGCCAAAATTTTCCTACGTAAAAGACTAGTAGCTTGGCACGTATTTTGCACGCATATGTCGCGCCAATTAATTTTTACAAAATTGGTACCAAAAAACTTCTATTTGCTAATTTTTTTAAACTATTTTTGGAGTTGTAAAATAGAATTTGAAGAACGAAAAATTACTATTTATTTTTTACTGACAGTTCAAACAAACTTTATCCATAGCATAGAAGAAGGTTATTATCCAATCAATTTAATAATATTTTTGTACCACGTGCCAATTGTTTTTGTGTATTTTTAATTGATAATTTAGACAAACTCTACCGACAAAACAGGAAAAGCCTTTGATTGCTTTTGACAAGTATTAGAGATCTTTCCATGTAAATCAAAGACCAAACTTTCTCCATTTAACCCTTTTCTTTTATACTATTGATTTCACATTTATAATATTATCCTCTTCGTCTATTCTTGCATACTATTTTATATGTTTCTTATTGATAGCAAGTTCAAATAAACTCTATTGAACTAATTGGAAAAGTTTATAATGCAATCCATATAAGAGCTTTTATGTAGCACGTGGCCATTATCACCATAATGAATGTCGGCGACAAAGAAAAACATATTTAAAAGATGTTATAGAAGAAGATATATCTTATATAATAAAAAAAAATAGTCACTGAACATGGTCCTTGCACGTTTTTCACAGTTTTCAGTTATTATAAATCTGTATTAGGAAGAAAAATTAAAGAACAAAAAGTTCAAAAGAATAAAATTCCCCTTTATGAAGATATTTGTGAGAAGAGGCTATGAAAGAAGATATATCTGACATAAGGCTAGTCATTATACAAGTGTGTTTGCGTATATCTTAAGTCAATTATTCTAATTTCTTTTATCAAGAATAGAAATTGATGAAAACAAAAATTTGAAAATAAAACCACCCCTTTTTAAAAAGTATTTTCTATATGAAGGTATGGAAGACGATATATATTATATAAAGACTAGTCATAAGATATTATTTTTAGTGTGTATTTTCTCTTTTACATGTCAAATCTATATTTCTAATGGTAATTCTCTGCAGATCATTGTAAGTTTGGGCCTCTTCTGTTTTGAGAGACACAGTTCTCCCTAAAAGAAAAAAACAGAGACGTTTCTCACTTTTTTTACAACATTATTGTAAGAATGTGTTTGTTGTATTTTGACGAACACATTTTAGAGATTATCTATCCATGCTTCTCATCACGTGTGTTTTGCCAAAGATTCCGCAGATTGATTGTTATTCTTCGCTTATGGTTCTATTTATTAGATAGCATACAGGTTCAGGGATGGGGATGGAATTGAGGATGTATGTGTAGACATCAAAATTTTATTGGATTTATGATGGACATCTACAAGACGAGCTCAATTTGTTTATATTTGAAGATGGTTATTTAATTAAAAAGATTTTAAAATTTTATTTTAATGTTATATTTACAAAATCGAAAATTACATGACTCGACATACACGTGTAACGCATGGGTCGAGAAACTAGTTACAAATAAAAACACGATCTTTAGTTAAATTTCATGACAAATATCTTGAGATTCTCATGCATATTGTAGGAAATTTGAGTCCATCCATAACGGGTGCTTAAGGCCCATTAGGGTAATTAAATTTAACCATAATATTTCATATATAAGAACACTTACAGTGTACAATTAAATATATACTTTTTGCAGTATTTTATTAAGCTCTTTACTCTTCTACAATAAACAATTAGGGTTCAAGTAGTGGTTTATGTGGTTGCTTCGATATACAGTGACAACCACTATCAGCCAGTAATTCCAGACGCTGTTCGCTTCATGCTATTGCTTTTTCCACTCGAAGAACACATAAGTTCTTGGTTTATGATTTACGCGCTATCTAATTAGTTTAGATTAATGTGTTGCGTGTAAACCTTCACATGTAAATAAACATGTAACATAAACCAATTTCCTCCTACAAAGTTCATTTTGTGCTTCCTCAACTACATATGCTAGTCATAAATCATATTGAACAACTGAAAATTCATATTCTCTTCACAAGTAAGACTTATTTTTTTCTTTCTAAAAGGAAAAAAAATTCCTACATAAAAGACTAGTAACTTGGCACGTATTTTGCACGCATACGTCACGCCAATTAATTTTTACAAATTTGTACTAAGAAACTTCTATTTTGCATCCATTCTAAAATTATTTAGTTAAGTTATAAAATAGAATTGAAGAACGAAAAGTTACTATTTATTTTTGACTAACAGTTCAGACAAACTCTATTTTTTGTTACTTACGCTAAGGATATATTTATGTTTAACTATTATTCAAACTAAACACTACCGACGACATAGAAGAAGTCTAATATGCAATTAATTTAATATATTTTTGTACCACGTGGAAATTGTTGTGTATTTTTAATAGACACAGACAAATTTGTAGAAAACACAGTATAGAAAGGGAAAAAGAGAAGCCTTGTATATATTTCAAGTGATGATCTACAAAGTGTACATGAAGCCTTCTTATGCATTGATGTGCCGCAGATTTGTGGCACATTCGACGCCCTTTTATTATGAATTTTGGTTGTTTTCAAGTAAGTCTGGTTCTCGTTAATATGTTTTGTTGTGTTTTTAGGAAAACAATGGCCCAAAAGCAAAAAGCAAAGAACAACCGAAAAATTGGCCAGAAATGAGAATCGACGGTCCGTCGATCAGTCGACGAACTGTCCTTTGAATCGTCAATAAGCCTGATTTTCCAGTGATGACAAAGTTGAAGACGACAAAGGACGGAGGCATCGACGAAGCGTCGAACTGATCGACGTTTCGTCGTTTGTGTCGTCAAGCAGGATCTCTCAACAGAGAAGAAAAAGACGGAATACTCGACGGAGCGTCGAACTGATCGACGACACCATCGAACGATACACAGTGCTGAAGTTACAAAAGACGAATAAAGCGACGGATCGTCGAACGATCGACGGTCCGTCGATCTTGCTATCGGGGGCACTTTTGTCAGTTTTCTGCTGTGCGTTTTTGTAGCCTATTTAAAGAACATTTTAGGTTTTTTCTTTCCATCCAGATTTTATTGTACTCAACTAAAAAGTCCCATTGGTGGGTGAGCATTGAATACTCCCCTTTTGGAGCCTAGTGAAGACACAAGATTCTATATTGCATCGTCTTTATTGCATTTGTAAGCTTTATGTCTCATTTATTGCTTACTACTTTTGAGACCATAATGTGTGAGTAGTCTCTTTAATCAAAGTTGTGGACCTAAATGATGGGTGCTATGTAATGGGTATCTAACATTGTATATATATATATATATATATAATGGGTTGTGATGTATTTTATTAGTTCTCATATTCATTGTTCTATAAGTGGTTGCAAACACTTGTTCAGGCACAAACCCTAGTTTATTTGGGAAAATGAACTAGGGTGTGATTTGAAATAATATAACAAGGACTCGGGGCGCTAACCCTCGTTTAATGAACTCGCTTAGGAATAAGATGAGTTCTACTTGGCATATTTAATCAACCTTATTTATAACTTTTCTGCATTTGGGAAAATCATGAAAAGAAATACTTTCTAACTATTGGAAAATATTAGAAAGTGTGTTTGAGATTAAGTGCATACATACCCGCGACCCATTAGAAATATATCATATTGACACCCATGGCATAACGTCTAATCATTGGGGGGACACAACTTTGGTTCTCCAAATTCAAACAAATTTCAAACAGTTCAAAATAGCAAATACAAACCAAATCTCCTTTTTAAAATACTCGGAATAGGATTAAAGCCTTTAAAGACTAGTACCGCATACAATTAGTACTCTTTTCTCTCCATATTCCCTGTGGGATTCGACCCCAACCTTGTTTGGGTTACTATATTTGACAACGTCCGCTTATAACCATTAATAGGTGTAATTTGAGCGTATCAAATTTTGGCGCCGTTGCCGGGGAATACGGTTCAGAAATTACTGATTGTTGTGTACTCTTCTTTAAAACTTTTTCTATTCCATCACACCTCATTTGCTGTTGTGGTGAACCAGGTGGACATGGCAGGAAGACCGAATCGGAATCAAGGAAACCAATGTGGACTCCAAGTGAACCCACCTGCACTAGAAGAGGATGATGATGAAAATATATTTGCGGAATTCATCAATGAAGCTGATTATGCTTCTGATGTGGTTCCTCCTAGAACTGGAAATGCCACCTTCAAAATTGATAGTTCTATCTATCAGCTGCTGAAACTTGAAGGTTATTTTCAAAATTCTTCGGAGGATTTTCCACTTCGACATTTGATGAACTTCTTGCATGTATGTTCTCAACAATCCCAAGGTGTTGTTTCTGCCGATGCACTTCGATTACGGGTCTTTAAATATTCCTTGGCTGGTCAAGCCAGGGAATGGTATGAAAAGCTCCCCAGCAATTCTATTCATACCTGGAACGAGTTAGCCAATATATTTTTGAAGAAATGGTTCCCTACAAGAAAAAAGGTTGAGCTTCGGGATAAGATCTTTGAGTTCAAACAACTTCCGGGGGAACAATTATATTCAGCATGGGAGCGTTTCAAGTATTATATTCAGCATGGGAGCGTTTCAAGTATTATCTAGCTCAATCTCCTACTCATGGATTTTCAGATGTTATTCTCACGGAGAAATTCTACAAGGGCTTAGATACAATGAACCAGATTGCTGTCAATATTGCCGCAGGAGGATGCTTTTATGGACAAGTCATGTATAGTTATCACCCGTTTTCTTGATAAGCTCACCACTCACAATCAAGCTTGGCACTCGAGTGATAGTGAAGTCCTGTCATATGGTAGTCCCTCTGCTGCCGCGATGGCCAAAGAAAATCATGAGCGAGATCATGCTTTCGCTCAATTGCAAACCACCATGATTTGTTGTCAAAGAGGCTTACGGAGAAAGAAGCTAAAAGTGTAAATGTTGTTGAAGAGATGCCACCTCATGCCCTCGGAATGTACCAAGTCTCGGAAGAAGCTAATCTAGAGGGGCAGCCACAACGTGAGGATGCTAATTATATTGATCACTCTCAAGGGGGTTATCCAAAGCAATGGAGACCCCAACAACAAAGTAATCAGTATGACCGAAATGAATATGGTGGTTCGGACAAGAGGGATTACAACAACAACAATTATGGTAATCGGAATTCGAATGCCTATGTTCCACCAAAGGGCCGTACTTCTAACTCTCAAAATTGGCGAGAAGGTCCTTCCAATGATCAAGGGACCTCTCGGATGGAATCTATACTTGAAAAGATATTGGACAACCAGCATAAGAGTGGCAAGAAGATGGAAAATTTGACCGAAGTGGTAGTCTCTCACACCGCTTCGATTCATAAACTTGAGTCACAGATGAGAGATCTTTCTCATGAGCAACATCTACCGCAAAGAGGGGGCCTTTCTAGCGACACAGTTCCGAACCCAAAGGGTAGTAGAGGTGATCACATTGCCTCATGCAAAGCTATCTCCACTAGAAGCGGAAAGATCCTTGACGCGATAAATCAGAAAGTGGTTGAACCTATCATTGTCGAGCTGATTATTGATGGGGTTATTGAAGAAGAGGTTGAAGAAGAAATAGAGACACCAATTGAACTGCCTATTGTTGTTGAGAAAGAGAAGGAAGTGCACCCTAGTGTTCAAAAGGGTGACGAGGAGCCAAGTGTTGAAAAAACTACGGGTCAGAGCTTTCAAAAGAGCAAGGTCACGGGGGCAATTAAACCCTTGACTCAAACATATAAGTCTCCTCCCCCGTTCCCACAAAGATTGATGAAAAGAACGGAGGATGCCAAGTGCCAACTATTCTACGACCAATTAAAAGGGTTGTCAATGAATATCCCATTCCTAGACGCATTCCAAGAAATGCCGAGATTTGCTAAATACTTGAAAGATTTGTTGACGAAGAAAAGGTCAATCAAGCATGATACGGTGGGAGTCACCCACCGTGTGAGTTCTATTATTTCGTCATCAAATGTTGAGAAGAAGGGAGATCCTGGGGCTTTCACTATCCCTTGCACCATCGGTCTTCATGATTTTGCTCGTGCTTTATGCGACAATGGAGCTAGTATTAATTTGATGCCACTAGCCATATATAAGCAAGATGGTTTGGGAACACCTAGACCAACGAGCATGCATCTCCAGATGGCCGATAGAACCATCAAAAGACCGATAGGGGTTGTTGATGACATCCTTGTTAAAGTGGGGGAGTTCTTATTACCGGCAGATTTTGTCATCCTTGATTGTGCGGTTGACAAAGAAGTCCCAATTATCTTGGGAAGGCCATTTCTTGCCACCGGGAGAGCCCTAATAGACTCGGAAAAGAATGAAATAAAATTCTGGGGCAATGATGAAGTGGTAACCTTCCAAGCTAGCAAGGGGTTAAAATTTCCTAGTGCTTATGAGAGCATTTCGGTCATTAATTCGTTTGATGTGATAGACGAAGCGGTGGATCAGAAGTTAGAAAAGGAACACTTTGACGAGACACTTACGGCTATTTTGGTGAACTTCGAGGCGGATGATATGATGGGGTATATTGAAACAGTTAATTCTCTCATTGGCCGGGGTTCGTACTCTTATGAGCCGAAGAAATTATCTCTTGATCTTGATAAAAGAACCACTCCTCCAGCTAAGCCTTCGTTTATTGAGCCTCCAAAACTTGAGCTCAAGCTACTTCCATCTGATTTGAAGTATGCTTTTCTTGGCCCAGATAATACTTTACCGGTTATTCTCTCATCTTTGTTAAGTGAGGAACAGACTCAAAAGGTGCTTGAAGTGTTGCGGTCTTATCGAAGATCTATCGGGTGGACTATTGCGGATATTAGGGGAATTCCCTCCGGTATTTGTGAACATCGAATCGATCTTGAGGAGGATAGTTCATCAAGTGTAAAGCATCAAAGGAGGCTAAACCCTCATATGCAAGAAGTGTTCAAGAAAGAGATAATCAAATGGTTGGATGCGGGTGTTGTATACCCAATTGCAAATAGTCCATGAGTTATTCCGGTGCAATGTGTGCCAAAAAAGGGGGGCATCACTGTTGTCCCTAACTCCAAGAATGAGCTGATTCCTACAAGGACAGTCACCGGATGGAGAGTGTGTATGGACTACCGAAAGCTGAACACCGCAACTTGTAAAGACCACTTCCCTATGCCTTTTATTGATCAAATGCTTGATTGGCTAGCTGGAAGATCTTATTATTGCTTTTTGGATGGGTACTCGGGGTACAACCAAATAAACATTGCATTAGAGAAGCAGGAGAAGACCACTTTCACTTGTCCTTATGGCACTTTTGCTTTCAGCCGCATGCCTTTCGGCTTGTGCAATGCCCCGGCTACTTCCCAACAGTGTATGATGTCTATTTTTTCAGATATGGTGGAAGATTTCTTGGAAGTCTTCATGGATGATTTTTCTGTTGTTGGTGACTTCTTTGACGAATGTATTTCCAATCTCGGTAAGGTATTGAAGCGGTGTGAAGAGACCAACCTTGTACTTAATTGGGAGAAATGTCATTTCATGGTGACAGAAGGGATTGTCCTGGGCCATAAGATTTCCAAGAAGGGCATTGAAGTAGATCGAGCAAAAGTTGATGTCATAGCCAAGCTCCCTCCACCAATCTCTGTAAAAAGGGGTTCGCAGTTTCTTGGGACATGCCGGTTTCTATCGGCGATTCATCAAAGACTTCTCCAAGATCGCCAACCCGATGTGTAAGCTTTTTGAAAAAAGAAGCTAAGTTTGCATTTGATGAGAAATGCCTTAAGGAATTTAATGAGTTGAAGGAAATGCTCACCTCTACTCCAAGCGGTGCTTGGGCAAAGGCACAACAAAATCATGCACCCAATTTATTATGCTAGCAAGATCCTCAATGGAGCTCAAATGAATTATACCGTCACCGAGCAAGATCTTCTAGCCTATCTACTTAGATCCAAAGTGGTTGTTCATAAGGATCATGCGGCCTTGAGGTACTTGATGACAAAGAAAGATGCAAAGCCAAGGTTGATTCGTTGGGTCTTGTTGTTGCAAGAGTTTGACTTTGAGGTCAAAGATCGAAGAGGTTGTGAAAACCAAGTTGCGGATCATCTATCTAGACTTGAGGAAGCTGGGAGACCAAGTGGAAATCTTGAGTTAAATGATGTCTTCCCTGATGAGAGGCTCTTGGCTGTATCTTGTGATGTTGCCCCTTGGTACGCAGATATCACCAACTTTTTGGTGACAGGTCTTATCCCCGACGATATCAAGGCTTATCAAAAGAAGAAATTCTTGAGGGATAGTCGTCAATACTATTGGGATAAGCCCTATTTATTCCGCACTTGTGCCGACAACATCATTCGGCGATGTGTGGCCGAATCTGAGGCCATGAAAATCTTGAAAGCTTGCCATGACTCTCCCGTGGGGGGTCATCACAGTGGGAACCGCATAGCAGCTAAAGTGCTTGAATGTGGCTATTATTGGCCCACCATTTATCAGGATACAAATTTAATGGTGAAATCTTGTGACCAATGTCAACGCCAAGGATCAATTGGGAGGAAGCATGAAATGCCAATGAATTTTGTCATGGAGGTTGAGCTATTTGATGTGTGGGGCATCGACTTTATGGGCCTATTTGTGAGTTCTCGTGGTATGCGATACATCCTTGTTGCGGTTGACTATATGTCCAAGTGGGTTGAAGCTATAGCATTTCCCAACAATGATTGCAAGAGCGTCACCAAATTTCTCAAAAGAAACATATTCACGAGGTTTAGCACTCCACGAGCAATCATTAGTGATGGTGGCACTCACTTTTGCAACAAGCAATTTGCTAATATCTTGGAGAAATATGGAGTGCAGCACAGGGTGGCAACTCCTTACCACCCCCAAACTAGTGGGCAAGTCGAAGTCTCAAATCGGGAGATAAAGAGCATTTTAGCCAAGACGGTTAATGCAAACCGAACTCATTGGTCATCTAAGCTTGATGACGCTCTGTGGGCTTATAGAACAGCGTTCAAGACACCCATTGGTACTTCTCCTTATCGGTTGTTGTTCGGTAAAGCTTGTCATTTACCTGTTGAACTTGAACACAAGGCTTTGTGGGCATTAAAAAAATTGAACATGAATTGGGATGAAGCAACCAAGCTACGGTTGTTTCAAATGAATGAAATGGATGAGTTTCGGTATCATGCCTATGAGAGTGTAAGTTTGTACAAAGAAAGGATGAAACACTATCATGATGTCAAACTTCTGAAGCGAGATTTTCAACCGGGTGATTCGGTGTTGCTGTTCAATTCAAGGTTGAAACTCTTTCCGGGCAAGTTGAAATCTAACTGGTCCGGCCCTTTTACTTTGGTGAGTGTGTCACCCAATGGGTCAATGGAGTTGAAATCTGACGACGGGACACGTACTTTCAGAGTCAATGACCATCGGGTAAAGCACTATCATTGGATGGTTGATGGAGACAAGATTGTCGACGCTCACCGGTTAAAACATGGCACGGGACCTTTGCATCCAAAGTGGTATCACGTCGTACCGCGACGTTAAATTGTGCGCTTCTTGGGAGGCAACCTTGTGCATTTTTTGCAATATATTTTTCTTTCATTCTGTTGATTTTTGTTGTTGTGTTTTTTTAATGTTTGTTGATGTGTTGCAGAACCTAAGCGTTGAAACCAGAAATTGCCAGGACAGCAGTTACACGACACATTCGACGGTTCGTCGATCTGATCGATGAAACGTCAAATGTGTCGTCGAGTGGATAACATGAAGGATTGGTCACTCGAAATAACGGCAAATCGACGACAGGTTTGACGCTCCGTCGAACTGATCGACGGTCAGATCGACGGGCGTTCTTCTGCTCTTTGAAAAAAAAAAAAAAAAAAAAGACACGGAGGGTCATGATAAAAATACGGACCGTCGATTGATTCGACGATCCGTCGATTGAACAGACCCTTCATCGTTTTAACCCGACGATTCAGGGACGTGGGTTTATAACCCACGTCTGTTACCCCTCCCATTTTTCATCTGTAACGTCTCTCTCTCCTAATCCTCTCTTTGCCTTAACTGCTACCACTTCCCTCCCTTTACCTTAATTGCTACCCAACCCTACCCATTCTCCCCTCCCTTCCCCAACCCCCCTACCGCCATTCCCTCCCCCCCCTGCCTACTACTTTATCCCTCCTTGTGTGTGATTTTTCGAGTAGTTTTCCATCTCTAGCAAGTTGCACTCATCTTCAAGGTATGTACCTTACTGGATTAGTTTTCCCTTGTGATTGTTTTTTTTTGCATTCTAGGGCGTATCTTGCTTATTTTTCATTGTTCTCCTTGTTGATTGCATCGTGTTATTTTCGCCTGGTATGCTCGTAATTTTTGCTGGGGGTGGTTTGTTGATTTGTCTGTGACTGTTGGGTGATTTATTTGTAGCCTAGTCGGAGGGCATTACCACAAACACACCTCATTCATGAGGTTGTTGTGGTTTTGCCCACCAACTGTTCGATGAAATGCCAAAGTAGGGCATTGTGGGTCAAAATGGCTTGGAGGGCATTACGACCTTCGCGTTGTTTTGCCCGCCAAATGTTTTCCCTAGTCTAACCCAAGCCAACATGGGGTGAAGTCTGAGTAACCCCAAAATACGTGACGATTGGCACATCGGCAAAAGAATGTATAAGATCTATAGTCTAGCATGCAAAAATCATTCGACGCTCAGTTAGACGGCCCGTCGATTCAATCGACGGACCGTCCTATTGAACTTCGAATGATCCTTATCAAATGTTCATGGTAAAAATAGCATCGACGGTGGAATCGACGACCCGTCGAATCGATCGACGGGGCGTCTTTCCCACTGTCGTTTGGTTCAAATTTCCAGTGGCCAATTTGTTGCTAACACGAGATCGATGAGGAGGTCGATGGCCCGTCGAATTGATCGACGGTTCGTATTTCTCACCGTCGTTTGATCGAAATTTCCAGTGGCCTAACATAACTAGACGATGCGATCGACGTCGCGTCGAACAGTTTGACGGGAACTTTGACGCTTCGTCGATCTATTCGACGACCCGATAGAAAGATCGACGGACCACTGGCAGCCTTAACAATAATCGTATGTTTTGTACTTTAAACTGATGCTTTTATGTTTTTATGGTTATCCTAACAATAAAGTGTATTCTTTTCTCAGGAATGCCTCCAAAGAAGCAAGTCAAGCGGGGTGGTGGTCCTAGACAAGGCCGAGGTCGGGGTCAAACAGCCCTTACTCTTAGGGACGACCCCTCTGACTCAGACAATCAAGCAGTAGTCCCAACGACTCGATCAAGGACTCAGACCACCACACCCCAAGCAGAATCACCCACTGTGGTCTCCTCTCAGTCTACTGAGGGGACTTCATTCTCCACATCCGCTGATTCTAGTGATGCAGCGACAGACCAACCAGCCGCTCCTGAGCGAAATTCAGACGAGGAGCACGAGCGGCTGCGGCTGCAAAAGATGGAGATAGCGGTAGTCCGCTTCCCCTATGAAGGGTGCCGGAAGTACTATGTCAGGGGGGCCAATACAGACGACCGGGGTCATCCTAGGA
This sequence comes from Lycium barbarum, assembly GCF_019175385.1. Taxonomy (NCBI): domain Eukaryota; kingdom Viridiplantae; phylum Streptophyta; class Magnoliopsida; order Solanales; family Solanaceae; genus Lycium; species Lycium barbarum. The sequence goes on along the minus strand of NC_083345.1, from coordinate 119,078,495 downwards.
GAAATATTCAAGAGGAAGAACAAATCAGTATGAGCGGCTTGGAGAGCTACCCTCGGATCACCGATCTCATCCAGCACTATCATCTTGAGGCATTCACCCAGCCTCCAGGGGATTATTGCCCGACCATGGTTCGGGAATTCTATGCTACATACAGAGTAATGCTCGAGCAGCGCCACAAGAACAAGAAAGCTTTGAAAGCCGCCCCTCCATTGGACACAGTGTATGTTCGGGGTGTTCATGTTGACATCTCAGCACGCACAATCAACCGGTTTTATTTTGGTGATGACTTCGTGGCACCGACCACAGTGGAATATGATGATAAAATGGAAAGACGGGCTGAGCAATCTGTCTGAGAATGGTTTGCGTAATTGATGGCTAGAGGGCCAACGGACCAGGCCCCATGGTTGAGAAAATTGGGTGCCAAAATCCATAAGGTAGATATCAGCTTGGAAGCTAAATTCTGGTGGAATTTCGTCATCTATCAGGTTCTGCCCACGGGAACAGATAACATTGTCACACCAGATAGAGCAGTGGTTGTGGCTTCCATGCTATCGAGGTACCCAATGAACTTGGGTGATTTGATTAGTAGGGCCATCCGGGCACGCGCACCACAGGAGGCGACAACCTTGATATTCCCGTGCCTCATCACGCAGTTGTGTCGGTTGGCCCAGGTGAGGCACCTTGAGGCATTTGCAGCTACTCTTCAAGCAACAAAGGTGTGTGACATCACGCGGAGTAGGGATGAGACCTTCCGTACATCTCAGGCCACTAGTACTTCATTGTTAGAGCTCATGGGTGAGCAGGCTAAGCATGTCACGGATTCAGTACCTCAGGGCACAAAAGGATTGTCCCCCACAGAGGCCTCCACACCATCCGTAGCTAATGCTACCCCTTCTTCTGAGGCACCAACTCGGCTCGCTGTTCCATATGCATCTCATATTCCTCCGTCAGCCACAACATCAGCTTTCGAGGATCTCTTTATCCTCAACAGAGCCAACTTCAGGGAGTTTGCAATCAAAGCAGAGCGTGCCGATCAGCAGGTGACCCGGATACTACAGCAGTTGGGTAGGTTCGTCCGGAAAGAGATTGCACCGGAGTTGAAGCCCCTTCAGGAGGCTATGGAGAGGCATCATGCTAGAGTCAATGCACGACTTGACAGTTTAGAGATGCGGATACTCACTATTGAGAAGAAGAGTGAGTCTGGTGCTTCAGGAGATTTGAAGACCGAGCTTGACCAGATCCGAGCTGAGATTGCGGCCCTTAGGATGAGAGAGCAGATTATTGTGGATGACCCGACACCACCTTCACCAGTCGCCAGCATTTTCGATTTGATTAGAGTAGTTGACTTGGTGACTGAGGATGAGCCTAGGGAGAGTGGCAAAAGTAAGAGGCCTGTCACAATAGCTGATGATGAGGACGAGGAGGACGACAATGTGGATGAAGACCTCGACCTTCAGGAGGGTATTCGGCGGTTACGCTTGGATATGAGGTTCACCGGCGCATCTTCCAGCACTAGTGCTATCCCAGCGCCAGTCAGGCCGATCACGATAGCTCCTCAGGACCTGCAGCCACAGAGCCAGTCAGCTCCACCGCTTCAGTTCACCGAGTCGGTAGCAGAGAGGACCCCCATTCAGAACTGCTGCGGGGGAGGCACCTCAGCAGCAAAAGCAGGATTAGAGTATTTCAGGTCGGCACCACCACCATGGGGTGATGGTATGATTTTTGATGCATTGGGGACAATGCATCTTCTGTTTGCTGGGGGTGGGGTAACCTGATGTACTTTTTATATTTATATTTGTTTTATGGATATTTATATTTGTTTTATGGATTAAAGTAATTGTGACTCTCATGGTTGTTGCATTTTGAACTTATGGCATGGATTTTGGATAAAAAAGGATCTTTATGATATGTTTTATGAATCGATTTGAAATTGACCTCTCCAAAATTTGGTAGCGCATCTCAGGTTGTAATGAATTGACATGTATGGTTCTTTTTGTGACATAATAGATATTAGAGTGTGTATGAATTGAGTGATCAAACCGTTATGTCATTGTGAGTGTGAGAACTTCTTGTGTTCATTATTAACATATGTGGATCCAGAACTTGCCTGGTAGGTCGTGCTATATTGCTTAGGATATTCGGTTGTGAAGTGATCATAGGTTTTCCTTCTGAATATTCACGTCAACCTTAAAAAGCCCAAAACTTGTTCTATATGAATATCACTAGTTCCCATGTTGAGCCTTTGACTTTTTCTCTTGATTAGCTGTAACAAACCTTTTCCCCATTTCATGACTTCATTCCATCTTCGCACCCATTCCCTCCTTGACACTACTAGAGAAAAGAGGCGAATCGCCTAAGCTGGGGGTGGTATATGTGTGAAGTAAAGGCCAAGAGCCTAAAGCTGGGGGTGTGTGAGTTGCATAATCAAAAACTAGATGTGATAGCGGATTAAAAAAAAATCATGTACATATGTGTACGTATATATATATATGTATATATATAGTTTTATAGCAATAACAATATTGTCTCATAAAAATATTGTAAATTCTAGTAAGGGTAAAATCACATCTTAGTCATGAGTTGAAGAATGAATAGATTGGGCATGAGAAGAAAGGTCAAATTCTGTAGTGTCGAGGAGGATAAGTCACTAATTCCCAAATGAGTATCCTACCCGTCCAGGAGCCTACATTACAACCCAAGAACAAGTCCTATAGTGATCACAACTGAACCGTCTGAAAGTGTTAGGCATTGAAATTAAAGGCAAGCATATGATATCTGCACTGGCAAATCATGAATTTCTTTGTGAGCGCGAGTGCTTTATGTTCTCATCAATTCTTGTCCCAATTCTTATTGTAAAAATTATGTGTGCAACATTTCTAAGCTAAGTAAGGGCATAATGGTGAATACTCACGCGCATAAATGCTTCTAATAATGTGATGTCATCAATTGAAGCGTCAGGGTCAATTCTAATAAGTTTATTTTGAAAGAACCTTGTTTGGGAAATGATGAAAGAGGGAGTTGATTTGAAAATACACATGCCGGTAGCAATGAGCAAACACCATTGTAGTCACTTTTACCCTATTTTTAGCATAGTTGCAATTTTATTTTGTAGTTGTTTTGTCTGACTTGCTTGAGGACAAGCAAAGATCTTAAGTTGGGGGTATTGATGTGCCGCGGATTTGTGGCACATTCGACGCCCTTTTACTATGAATTTTGGTTTTTTTCAAGTAAGTCTGGTTCTCGTTAATATGTTTTGTTGTGTTTTTAGGAAAACAATGGCCCAAAAGCAAAAAGCAAAGAACAACAGAAAAATTGGCCAGAAATGAGAATCGACGGTCCGTCGATCAGTCGATGAACTGTCCTTTGAATCGTCGATAAGCCTGATTTTCCAGTGATGACAAAGTTGAAGACGACAAAGGACGGAGGCATCGACGAAGCGTCGAACTGATCGACGTTTCGTCGTTTGTGTCGTCAAGCAGGATCTCTCAACAGAGGAGAAAAAGACGGAATACTCGACGGAGCGTCGAACTGATCGACGGCACCGTCGAACGGTACACAGTGTTGAAGTTACAAACGACGAATAAAGCGACGGATCGTCGAACGATCGACGGTTCGTCGATTTTGCTATCGGGGGCACTTTTGTCAATTTTCTGCTCTGCGTTTTTGTAGCCTATTTAAAGAACATTTTAGGTTTTTTCTTTCCATCCAGATTTTATTGTACTCAACTAAAAAGTCCCATTGGTGGGTGAGCATTGAATACTCCCCTTTTGGAGCCTAGTGAAGACATAAGATTCTATATTCCATCATCTTTATTGCATTTGTAAGCTTTATGTCTCATTTATTGCTTACTACTTTTGAGACCATAATGTGTGAGTAGTCTCTTTAATCAAAGTTGTGGACCCAAATGATGGGTGCTATGTAATGGGTATCTAACATTGTATATATATATATATATATATATAATGTGTTGTGATGTATTTTATTAGTTCTCATATTCATTGTTCTATAAGTGGTTGCAAACACTTGTTCATGCACAAACCCTAGTTTATTTGGGAAAATGAACTAGGGTGTGATTTAAAATAATATAGCAAGGACTCGGGGTGCTAACCCTAGTTTAATGAACTCGCTTAGGAATAAGATGAGTTCTACTTGGCATATTTAATCAACCTTATTTATAACTTTTCTGCATTTGGGAAAATCATGAAAAGAAATACTTTCTAACTATTGGAAAATATTAGAAAGTGTGTTAGAGATTAAGTGCATACATACCCGCGACCCATTAGAAATATATCATATTGACACCCATAGCATAACGTCTAATCATTGGGGGGACACAACTTTGGTTCTCCAAATCCAAACAAATTTCAAACAGTTCAACATAGCAAATACAAACCAAATCTCCTTTTTAAAATACTCAGAATAGGATTAAAGCCTTTAAAGACTAGTACCGCATACAATTAGTACCCTTTTCTCTCCATATTCCCTGTGGGATTCGATCCCAACCTTGTTTGGGTTACTATATTTGACAACGTCCGCTTTACGCCATTACTAGGTGTAATTTAAGCGTATCAAATTTTGCAGGCAAGATGAGTCCTACTTAACTTCTACTACATGTGTGTATCCTAATCATACTCATGCACATCTGATACACTAAGGATATACACAGATATACCACTGATATGCACAAGATATACATAGTCTATATTCTATCTAATGAAGAGTTCTATTGCTACTAGACTGCTACTGACTAAGAGGTCTCTAATACTCCTCCTCAAGCTAGTGAGAGATGGATCAACCACTCCTAGCTTGCTTCTAAATCCTGCAAACTGCTGCTTTGTCAGTGCCTTGGTATGAATATCAGCAACCTAGTCTTGTGATCTCACAAAATGTGTTATAAGCTGTCGTCTAGCCACATTCTCCCTGGAAAAATGATAATCCATTTCTATATGCTTGGTTTTAGCATGAAGAACTGGATTCACAGTCATGTAAAGTGCACTGATGTTATCAGAAAATAGTGTTGGAGTTGTTGACAATGTGACACCAATATCTCAAAGTATGTATGTTATCCATGCGATTTCAGCTGCAGCTGAAGCTAGTGCCCTGTACTCAGCCTCTGCACTTGATCTTGCAACTATATGTTGCTTCTTAGAAGCCCATGAAATGCAATTAGCACCAAATAAATTGAGTATCTTGTGGTTGATCTCCCGGTGGTAGTATATCCTCCCCAGTCTGCATCAGAAAAACCATACAATCTAAGAGGTGATTTGGAAATTAATCTAAGTCCAAGTTGAACTGTTCCCTTCACATATCTGAGAATCCTTTTGACAACCTGAAAGTGCTCATTATTTGTAGTTTGCATGAATTGACTTGCTAGATATACTGCATGAGTTATGTCAGGCCTGATTAGAGTGAGATACTGGAGAATGCCTACAATACTTCTATAAACGGAGGTGTTAGCAGGACTTCCCTGAGCTTCATGTAACCCATGCTTCTGTGCAAAAGGAGTGTTTACTGCCCCAGCCATGATCATATCAGTTTTCTAGAGCAATTTTGTGGCATACTTACTTTGATTTAGATGAATACCTCCATCAAAGTAAGTGACTTCTATTCCAAGAAAGAAATGCAGTGGACCAAGGTCCTTCATTGCAAATTCCTTACCAGCTGTGGTTATTTCTTGAACATTGAAGGAGAGCTGCGAGTAGTCACTAAATCATCAACATACAGGAGGCGTAGGATAGTACCTTTAGTGCAATACAGAACAATCAATGATGAGTCTGCCCTACTACACTTGAAACCAAGGCGAAGTAAGTACAAACTAAACCAATCAAACCATTCTCTAGGTGCTTATTTAAGATCGTACAAAACCTTCTTCAATGAGTAGGCATGATTGGGATACTCAGAGTCAATAAAACCTGGTGGTTGTGCCATATAGACTTCTTCTTGCAGATGTCTATGCAAGAATGCATTTTGGACATCAAGTTATCTAATGGACTATTGCAGACTGACAAGAACTGATAGCATCACTCTTATAGTAGTTTCCTTGACCACAGGACTAAAGGTTTCTTCAAAATCAATTCCCTCAAGCTGAGAGTAACCCTTAGCAACTAACCTGGCTTTGTATCTATCTATAGAACCATCTGACTTTAGATTGGTCTTGAACACCCATCTTGATCCAACCACATTCATCTCTGAAGTTCTAGGTACTAAGGTCCATGTTTCATTCTGATGCAAGTGCATCAAATTCCTCCTTCATAGCAACATACCAATTTGGATTTTTGAGTGCTTGAGTCACTTTTTTTTGGTTCACTACTTGCTGCTATTAGTGATGTGTGAGTGATTGACACCTTCTGTGTCTTCAACCTTGTCATCATGTGATGGCTTGCTGTATCATCAGGAGGTTGTGCCTCCTCTTGTATGATGTCATTGAGAGATTGAGAACTCTGAGAATTCTCAGTATGAGAACTTTGAGAGTTCTCAACATTAAACCTCTTTGACAGATCCACCTCCAACTGTATGCCTTGTGAATTAGCTACAGAAATGTGATCAATTTCTCGTAAAACATGTGAACCAACCTCTTGATCATCAGTAGTACTTTCACTTGCATCAGATTCTGCATCACCATGACTTGCATCATGAACAGGTGAGGCTACTGCATGATCATCAACACCTGGTAAGTCTGCTTCATGGTTAATAGCAGGATCAGCATTAGGAACATCAATGGTGTTAGAACTGGTGTCTAACACTTCCCCTGAGATGGTAGCATCACTGCTTGGCTGAGATTTATCCTGTACATTAGAGAAAAACTCAAGGAAAGTAGCTAAGTGAGTGGAATCCTTTTGAGAGGTCTGTGCACTGTGGTCCTTCTGCACATATGGTGCTCATCAAATATCACATGTCTGGACAAAAAAAACTCTCCTAGTTGATGGTTGATAGTACCTGTAACCTTTGTGTAGATTGCTGTAACCAATAAACACATAAGGGTAAGTCTTTGGAGCAAACTTTGTCTGGACCTTAATATAAGGATAGCACCTACAACCAAAGAATTGAGACTGTTGTAATCAGGAGATGCTCCATGAAGCTTGACAAAGGGAATTTCATTCTTGAGAACTGAAGATGGTAGTCTATTTATCAAGAATACAGCAATGAGAAAAGCTTTTACCCATAGGAATAGGGGCAGTTTTGCATGAAAAAGTAGTGTCAAGCCAGTTTCCACTATATGCCTATGTTTTCTCTTAGAAATCCCATTTTGTTCAAGAGTGTTAGGACATGAAATTTGCCTAATAATTCCACACTTTTCCAAGTGTTTAATGAATTCATTACTGATAAACTCACGTCCTCCATCACTTTGAAATTTTTTGATTGGTTTGGAAAACTGTTTTTCCACCATCTTTTGAAACTTGACAAACTGTCCAAAGAATTCAGACTTCTTCCTTATGGGATATATCCAACTATATCTTGTATGATCATCAACAAACAAAATATAATATTTCATATGCTGAGAAGATTCAACAGGAGCTGGACCCCAGAGGTCACAATGAATTTTAAGCAAAGGTTCCTTCTCAATTTTATTTCTCAATGCAAAAGGAAGTTTACAACTCTTTCCTAACTGGAAGCTAGTACAGATAGTAGGCATTTTATTCCAATTCTTGACATTTATGAAACTATTTCTATTCAAAAACTGAATTGACTTTAAGCTAAGATGTCCTAATCTAGCATGCCAAATCCAATCTGTCTTTTTCCAGTCTGGTGTTGCTGTCAAAGCAAAAATATTGTTATCTTCCAATACATAGAGTCCTCCTTTCTTAGTTTCCTTAACCATGTATTTCCTTGACTTCTTGTCGTTAACAACAAAATCAGATTCATCAAACTTAAGAGTACAGGAATTGTCTCTCGCAAGCTTACTAACAGATAGGAGATTCTTATTTATCTCAGGAATAACTAGGACCTCCTTAATTTTTAATCCAGACTTAGTGGTATTTCCAACATGTGTGATTTTCATATGTGATCCATTACCAATAATTATCTTATCAGTTCTATTATAAGCCTTAACATCAGATAGATTACCTGTATTGTTGGTCAGGTGATTGGTTGCTCCAGAGTCAACATACATGGCACTGTCCTTAGTTGTTGTGCCTTGTAAGTTGACTGCTCCTAAGGCTTGTGGAAGGTCTTCTGTAGCCTGATATGAATATTCCCATCTGTAAAAGCACTTGAGAGCAGTATGAATATTCTTACCATAAATTTGACAAGCACCATCCTTGTCATTGGCTTGATTGGAACCTTAAACACTTTGATTGTTCTGAGTGTAGTTCTGTCCAGCAGATTTGAACCCTCTTCCCCTTGAACTATAGTTAGAGTTTCCTCTATTCTAATTATGATTTCCTCTGCCTCTTTGTGCAGAGAAAGCCATGTTGTGGTTTTCCTGAGGCATTTTTTCATCTTCTCTCATGTCAAAGCCTCTAAGTGCATTGACAAACTGGTTGAGAGTGGGATATGGTGCTTTTCCAAGCATGGCAGTTCTGAAAGTCCTATATTTAGGACCTAGACCTCTAGTAAAGTTAATCACCTTGCTATCCTCATCAACATGTTTGTGTATGGCAGCAAGACCATCACATATTCCCTTAAACTCCTTCTAATATTCATCAAGTTTCTTAGATCCTAACTTGATGTTTTGCAGTTGCTGTTTCAGTTGAAAATCCTTGTCCTTTGTTGCTTGAAGATATGCTTCTTCTAAGCATTCCCACATCTCCTTGGCTGTAAACAGCCAACAATGAGATATATGCTTTCCTCAGTCACAGTACCTGAGATCCATGTTCTCAATAGCACATCTTTCTCCTCCCAATTACTGTCTTGTTTTTCCTTCTCCTTATCTGCAGCAGCCTTTTCCTTTCTAGCAGCAGCCTTTTCCTTTCTATCTGTGATAGGTTATTCTTCCTCTCTTGGTTTCGTCTGCTTAATCCAGTTGAGTACTTTCAGAACTTGCATGAGTTGCATGATCTGAGTCCTCCAAATCAAATAGTTAGTAGGCTTAAGTTTGATAGGACAAGCAGCAATCAAATGGTGTAAAGAAGAAATTGACAGTGACATAGGAGATGAGGTTGAGGCCATTGTGGGAAGTTGTTTAGAGTGATTTGATATGCAGCTGTGGCTTTCTTTAATGCTCTGATACCATGTAGAAAACACAGTATAGAAAGGGAAAAGAGAAGCCTTGTATATATTTCAAGTGATGATCTACAAAGTGTACATGAAGCCTTCTTATATAGGCACGAGATCACTGATGGATATGCATGCAGGTAAGATGAGTTCTACTTAACTTCTACTAAATGTGTGTATCCTAATCATACTCATGTACATCTGATACACTAAGGATATACCACGGATATACACAAGATATACATAGTCTCTATTCTATCTAATGAATAGTTCTATTGCTACTAGACTGCTACTGACTAGGAGTTCTACTCTTAGTCTCTAACAAAATTGGGATAGAACATGAAAAGTCTATTATATTACATAAATATAAACATGATATTTAATTGCTTTTGACAAGTATTAATGAACTTTCCATGTATAATGCAGAGGGGTCCAAGGAGTATACAGAAGCTAGTACGGGTAAGATATTACCTACAAGCTAGTAAGGATAAAATATTTTGGTTTCCAAGGAGTGTGAGAGATGCTGGTAGTAGATACAAAATATTGGAGATCGGGGCGAATTTACATAGAAAAAATGGGTCACGTGAACACATGGTCACCCGACTAAACGCGGTTTATTATGTATATACTTCTTAAATTATATATAATATTAACTGAAGGAACACATGGTCAAACAAGATCAATTAGAGCACTGGTTAAGTGCTGGGCTTAATCCCTTAAGGTTACGGGTTTGTCTACTAAATGCAATTTGGCGTCTTTTTTTTCTTCTAAATTTCTAAGCACCCTTAAACGTTTTGTTCGCCAAGTTGATGTTACAATAAAATTTTATATCTTATCTTAAAAGTAATGGTGAACCCATCCTTTTGAAATCTTGGATTCGCCTCTGATTGGAGATTCTACATAGGAAACATACTTGCAAAGAAAGGAGGTCGATACAAGATATTACAAAGAGCAATTGTATAGATGAGGAGTAGGCATAGCTAGTGATAGATGAGAAAAGCTTCTGTTGGTCTTTCTCCTTGTTTTTTTTTTTTTTCGTTGTTGATGTAATTTGGGATATTTAGTTGCCTTGTGCTTCATATAATATGTGGATAGTTCGACAAAAGAACTTTCTCCTATTTAAATTGTAAATAGGCATATATTGCCCATTTACGATGTTGCATGTAGAAAATGTCGGACAGGCGCTACTGAGATACAAATTTACTGATGATATATTTTTTCTTTTACAGCGGTGGTGCTGGGCCATCAAGTGCAAAGCACGACTAATCTTCCAAATACTTGCAACGTCCCACTAACATATGTACCAGGTAACTATGCCCGTCATGGCGGCTTAGGCACTAAACAACAACAACAACAAACTCAGTGTAATCCCACAAGTGGGATATGGGGAGGATAGTGTGTACGTAGATCTTACCCCTACCTTGAGAAGCTATTTTCGATAGACCCTCGGCTAAAAAACGCTTACGCACTAAAGAATTTTCAAATTTGGAACTCATTCTAAATGCATTGAAAGCAATGGGATTAAGAAGTTTAAACATCAAAGTATAAGATAGACTAATGACCGGATAACGAGAATCTCTGAATTCATATTAAGTGCTAGGGGTTGCCAAACTAGCCCAAATCCATTAGACCCGCTCAATCTTTAATGGATTTGGGCTAAAGTGATTTTGAAGATAGGCTGATTTGGGCTAGCCCTAGTTGGCTCATCACAAATCATCAGCCGAAACTGGCCCTTCAAATGAGCCCAAAGTGATCCATCAATTGTCCTCCATTCATAAGAATAAAAGTTATAAAACATGATTGACTTCTTTTTTAATTATTATTTAAATTTATTTTTGTCATTATTTTTATTTTTTAAAATGTTTATTTTTAATTTTCTTTAGAAAAAAATATTTTTATTTCCTTATTTAAAATTTTTTACTAGTAACTTTTCATTTTTAAGTTTTTAATTTTTTTTCCTGAGGGTTTGTGCTTATCCGTTTTTGTTTAACCTATTTTCGATCCACCCATATCCGACATACGTTTGCCACTCTTAGTTATGTACAAGACAACCATAAAAATATATAAATAAAACAAAGGAGTAAAAGACAGGAATCTGACAAAATCAATATTCATTACGTCAATTACCATTTAATTTTCTTTTGATTTATTTTCAGAATAATTTTGAATATAATTTATGTACTGGGATAACTTATGAGAAAATATTTACAGTGAATATCTTTATTATTTTGAGTAAAAGCATACGTTTGAGTTTTTTATATCCAACAAGTATTTAAATTTGATTTTCAAAACACCGTTTATTTAGAAAAGAATGAGCGAGAGAATATTTACAATCAAAGAATACCGATATTTTTAGTTTCCCAAAATGTTTGAAAAGGTAGGTTAAGTTGGGCGGGTTGAGTTATGACCCTTCATTTAGCTCATCTTGACTCAGCCCATCTTAGCCCAAACAAGCTTTGGGCAGGATTGAGTTTTGGCCCATCTATAGGTTCAACCTATCTTGACCCGCCCAACTTTAGCCCAAATGGCCCATTTGCCCCCGGAACCCCTTCCACAACCCCACAGTCCATCCAAGTCTCTGAGCTACTTAGTTCATTTCCTTCAAGATTATTGATGGATCTTTATGATGAAAATAAGCATTTCATTATGGACTAATTTTATTTGACAATTATGGTATCCGAGCCAACTTGCGTGCACCTTGACTAATTCGAACAGGTACCTGCTACCTCTCACCAGTACAACTACCGGAAACTCTATCCATTAAGGCTTGGGCATCATTCATTATGGACTAATTTTTTACTGATTAGCAGACATCTATTTTTCAGCATTAGTGCTGTAATATGCTTCCCACAACCCTACAAGGAAAACTGCCTCCCTTCAAGTACAATTTGAGAAAAAGAGAATTGGATTTTGATCATGTCAAACTCAACTTGAACACACAGCCACATCTTCTATAAATGCCAAAAATCCATGTAAAATACTCAACTTCAACACATAACAACTTCCATATTCAGAAATTGTTTAATAATTTGTATAGGATGACAAGGCCTTACGAAAAAGAAACAAAAACAAATACAGAGAATTTCTATTCTAGATCCTCTTGAGAGCAACGGGAAATGCAAAAGCACAATAATGTAGCAGATATAAGCGTTTGCAGATTCCTCTCGAATACGAAGAGAATGGATATCACTTTAAAATTTAAATCCATTTTGGACAAAGGGAGTCGTAAAAGAGAGACGAAACGAAGGTGACAAGTTATGCAACTTTTCACACATTGAGTAGCTTGTCATGGATCACAAAACAGAAACCATATAATCATCTATTTCTAATGCAATCACCTGAAAAAGCAATCATTCATAGCTACTTGCCACTAATAAATAGGCATAGGAGCAGGGCAAATACAAGCTTACGACATTAGATGTTTTACAGTAGAATAGGATAATCCAGCCTTTTTTCTGCGCCCTCCATGAAAATTCTGGATTTCATGCAGTTGTTGCAGTGTCGTGTTAGTAGGAGAGTCGTACACTTTAAAAGATACTACATATGAGAATCAATGAAGTAATGCTCCATTATCGTGATGAATGTCAGGAAGATCAGAACTAATGGAGAACTTCAACCATCTCTTATTCTCAATGCGCTTAAGACATGGTTGCATCACCAACCCGATTGCAACAGCAGCAAGGCTTATAATCATGACTTTAACCGTGGAAAATGCCAAAACAACACTGATGAGTATGGTTGGAGGAATACACAGCAGGATGGCTCCGACTGTTCCACCAGGTATCTTGAAAGGGCGCGATGCATTTGGGAACTTTATCCTTAACCGCACAAACGCTATAAATTCCAAGATCATTCCAAAGCAATACAAGAAATTTTCTGCAGCTACAATCTCTTGAAAACTCATCCACGAAAGTAAAACCACACCGGAAGCTGAGACGAGGATCCCGACTATAGGTGTTCCATGACGTGATCGTTTGGCAAAGAACTCAGGTAACATCCCTCTCTCGGCCATACCAAGTAGCTGAAATGAGTCGCTGCTCATTTCCGCTACAAACGTCCCCATATTTGACAATGCAGCGGCCCCTTGAATCCACCATCTTAGCCAAACTCCACCAAGTATTTTCGCAATATCCGCGAAATAACCGTCCGTCCACAAGTCACGTTCGAGTGGAACAGCTCCGGTACCAACCAATAGAGGGAAAAAGTACGATAAAATGACTAGAATCACGGCATAAAACAGAGCCTTAGGCAGAGTTTTCCTCGGGTTGCGTACTTCTCCTACAAGAGTACTTATTGAATCCCAATAATTCAGGTTCCAGAAGAGTGTGTTTAGATACAAGTTCCAATCGACATTGTGCACATCCGCCACCAACCACCTAGTCGGCCTTATTTTTGGAATCGAAATGAGCCCCATTACAACAAAAGGAAGAATCGATAATATCCCGATCAGAACAGCAACCCATCCAACAATAGATAAACCCCTATAGTTCATGTAAGTAAGGACCAAAGTAATGCCTACGACTGCGATAACTCGAGGAAGTCCACCGCCTAATGCAGGAATTCCTGATTTCAGATAATCAAGAAACAAAACCGGGTAAAGGGCGTTGTCGATGACTCCACTTAACCATTTCACCCAACCTTGTTGAAAGCCCCAGTATGGACCCAAAGCAGATGAAACCCAAACAACATAGCCGCTATTTTCGGGGAACATGGTGCCTAATTCAGCTGTAATAAGTGCCTCAGGGACACTCCAAATAATTGGGAAAACCAAGAATCCAACAAGTGCAAGAAGTGGACCAGCTGCTTGTACAGTGTCCTCAACACCAAATGGTCCTCCAGAAACTTCATAGAAAATGAGGAAAACTAAGGGCAAGAGTGAAAGTTTCCTATCATTATTAACCCTTGGAGAAACAACTTCATTAATCCCTATGTATTCTGCATCAGTGTAATCCCCCATTGGAATAGTGGCTTCTCTTTGAGGCAAGCCCCTTGCTTTCTGCAATTAGCATCAAATCATTAACACTAATCTCATTGAAATTAAATAAATAAAGGGATAATTACATTTTTGGACCTCTGAAAAGAATAATAGCCAGAAAATTTATAGATTTTGTATATCGTTTCTAAATATACATATTGTATACACAAAATATACATATAATATACATATATTATACATAATCAGTGTATAGGTTTTGTATATTTTGGCTAGCGCTCATAATTAATTTCGACCAATGGGCCAAAAATGAAAAAATCCAATTAAATGAACAATTACACAAATGGGATACAGAAAGTAAAATACAGAATTATCACTGCTCTAATCAGCACACTAAAAGAATCATCTAGCTAAGCAAAGAAAGGAGCAATATTTACCAATTTATGCCATGGTTCTTCACTAAAAATCAAATCTTTATATAGAATTACTTAGTGGGTCATCAGATTGTTGAACAAGAAGATAGACAGAAGTTAGAGAAACAATTAGAAAAGAAGAAATGCGAATTAACCCATATTATACCAAAAAGAATGAATGAGAACAATATAAAAAATAGAAAGTCACACATTTAGCCAGTCGGCCAAAAATAATTACCCTCACTAGCCAGATAAATATACACTAATATATATCAAACATGTATATTTTACACTAATCTACAAGAAATATACATTTGTTGGCTGTTATTTTGGTGAGAGCTATTTATGTCAATTCCTCTATAATAAACCACATGCCATCCCATTGCAATTAAATAGACAATTAGATAAAATGGGATATAGGAAGTAAATAGAGAATTATTACTGTTCTAATCAACGAACTAAAGGAATCATCTAGCTAAGCAAATAAAGGAGCAATCTTGACCAATTTATGGCATAGTTCTTCACTAAAAATCAAATCTTTAAATAGAAATGAAAGCAAAACAACACAAATTCACTTAGTGGATCATCACATTCTTGAACAAGAAGAAAAAACAGAAGTTAGAGAAACAATTAGAAAAGAAAGAAACACGAATTATTAACACATATTATACCAATAAACAATGCATCAAACACATCAAGAGAAGAATTATTTTCAACTCAAACTATTTATACATATAAAATTAAAGTTAACAAATGCATAATAATTACCTAGTCAGAATCCATCAACTGTAATTCCTGAATATGTTCTTTTAAAGAGATTAAATATTTGCAGAAAATTAAGAGAAGAGATAAAGATGAAGATTTGATTGGAATAAAATCTATGATTACTGAAAATCTTCATGGTATGTTCTGCAACAGCAAGTACAGTCTGTCTGTTGTTTTGCTGAGTACACACACAGTCACCCCACTACAACTTTTCTCTGTCTTTTTCTTTTCTTCTTCGCCTTTTAACCTTTTTTTTTTGTAAGATAAAGAATAACTTTTCTCTCAAATTTACGGACATAAATAAATTTACTCCCTCTTTTCCAATTTATGGCACCGTTTGACATGACACTATATTTAAGAAAGAAAAATTACTCCTTCCGGATTAGGCATGAAGTTTTAAAAAAAAAAAAAAATGAAATTTGTGTCTGAAATAATCATTAAATATTTGTATGTCTGTAAATCATCTCACAAAGTTAAATTGTTTCTAAATATAGAATGGTGGCACTTTGTTAGATAAAGAGTAAAAATGAAAGGGTGTCACATAAATTAATATAGCGAGAGTAAGACTTTTGAAAGTTTGTGGTCTAAAATAAAATTTTGACATTTGTGTGATTATAAATTATTTTATTAGGGTAAAAGGTAAACTTTTAAAGTTAAGTTATTTTTAGTTATAATAAAATGACATTCTTTTAGTAACATACTAAAAAAGAAAATGTGCTACCTAAATTGAAACGGAGTGAGTGTATTTTAACATGATACGAAAAGAAAGATTACTGGAAACTCTGATATAAGGAAAAATTATTAATAAAATAACCTCTCAGGTTTTTTTTTTTTTTTTGGTAGTTACCCATTGTCGTATGTTTTATCAGGGTACTCACCTACGACGACTTCAGATTTTACAATAATAATATTTGTCTAAATTAGGGTGCACCGTCCAAAATAAACTCAAGCGAGTAAATAGATAATGACTTAACACAGTTAATGTTTATACTAAACAAAGGAATAAATGACATATTTTTTATGTGCATTTTTATCACTTAATTCTAACTTAATTAATACGTATTCTTATATTGTAAAGTTACCGACAAACTAACCACACCTACTTGCATATCGCTAACGATGAACTATGAAAAGTTGCAGAAATTATGTTTAAATTTACATTGAAAATTAGTCAATTTAACTCTTATATTTTGAATGTATCGCACAAAATGAAACGGAAGAAGTGGTATTTAGTACTCCCTCCGTCTCATAACAAGTGTCACTTTAGCCAAAAAAAATTATCTCATAATGAGTGTCTCCTTAGGAAACCAAGACATAAATTGACTAGTTTTTTTCAATTCTACCCTTAGACAATAAAGTAACATCTAAATTGGAAAAGCCACATAGTAACCTGCTTTTGGTGGATTCCTAATGTCAAAAGGTTTACTTCTTATGCAAGCTTTAATAGAAAAGGTAAAAGTAATTTATTTTTATTATATAGGGGTAACTTGGTAAACTTTACATTGCATTATTGATTTCTTAATATGCGTAGTTTTAGCTAAGGTGACACTTATTATGAAACGGAGAGAGTATTTATTACTATAATTTTTTTCTTCTCTCTTTTTAGAGAAGGTATCAACAAATCGGATAAGCATTGAAACTGAAAAAGTTTGAACACTAAGACAACTTTCATTAGTTATCATCATCGTTATAAAAGGTTAATTAAGCTACACAATCATGACATATTATAAAACGAAATCCTGATTATAGAAAGTAAACTAAGTCAAGCATGCGGCAAATATATGGAAGCAAAAAAACATGCGTCAATAATTTGTTGTAGTCTTTTGTGTCGCAGCGTGTGTGTGTTTTGTTGTCAAAAGTAAGTACTCTTTTAGAGTTTCTTAATAAATTGTGCTCATTGAGGCGTGCAGAAAAAAACTCTTTTCTCTTCTCCAGCCTACATTTAAACCCCACCACACACACACACACACAGACAAAAAAAAAAAAAAAAGGCGCACACACACAGAGCAGCCCAAAGTAATAGAAAGATACTAAGTTAAATTAGAACAATCCTTATGAGGAAAATAAAATAATTAATAGTATTTTTTGTCCATTAGTACTTGTGATATCTGATTACATACATTTAATTTTCGGAAAAGGGCTTAAAATACCCTCCAACTATTAGAATTGGTGCAAAAATATCCTTCATCCACCTTTGAGCCCCCAAATACCCCTGTCATTCACCTTTGAGGTCCCAAATACCCCTGACATCCACTTATGGGGTCTAATATACCCTTATTTCTAACAGTCCCATGTTGATGCCCAATTTTGTCCATCCTTTTGTCCAATTTACATCGTTAAGCTTCTATTTTAAAATTAATTATATTTTTTTATCACAACCTATAGTTAAATTTCTTGATGATCTCTATTACTAATATTATTATTATTATTACTATTATTATTAGTATTAGTATTACAATTATTACTATTATTATTACTATTACTGTTACTATTACTATTACTTCCCACTACTTTTATTATCATTATGAAAATCGAGAAAATCTATTTGAAATTACTATATTCCCCAAATAAATCAAATAATTTTTTTTCACCCATTTCCTAAAGTTTCTACCCAGCTCATAATCCCTTTCCAACTAAAAATCCCCAAAGGCATCAGGTTACCCTCAAAACCAAATATCCATAACTCATTGTTATTTACTCAAAATTCCTAAGACCCCGTCATCTCTAAATTTCCTTAAAATCAAACATTCCCTGATTCTTGTCGAAATTCCCCGGCTACAAAATCCCTTTCTTTGTGCCTTTTATATTCTTTCATTTATTCTAGTTTGATTTTCTCTTCTCTTCTCTTTTCAATTCCACTTTCTTTCCTTAATTCATTCACCTTAATTTCTTACTAGTAATCATAAAAATCATAGCTTAATATCCTCCTTAATTGCGAAATCAAAACTTTCCTCTTTTCATCTAATATGCCAAGAACAAAATGACAAAGTTTGGACCCGAATCTATTCGAAAAATCCGTCCAAGTTCAAGATTAATAATAATAATAATAATAGTAATAATAAAAGTAATAATAGTAATAGAGATCATCAAGAAATTTGACTACAAGTTGTGATAAAAAAAATATAATTAATAATCTAATAAAATAGAAGCTTAACGATGTAAATTGGACGAAAGGATGGACAAAATTGAGTGTCAATATGGGGCTGTTAGAAAATAAGGGTATATTAGACCCCATAGGTGGATGACATGAGTATTTGGGGGCTCAAAGGTAGATGACAGGGGTATTTGGGGGCTCAAAGGTGGATGGAGGATATTTTTGCACCAATTCTAATAGTTCAAGGGTATTTTAGGCCCTTGTCCGTTTAATTTTTAATTATTTGAAATGTGTATGTTGGATCTAGTGGCGAAGCCAGGAATTTTATTAACGGGGTTGAAAAATATAAAGAAGTAAACACACGAAAAAGTCCAGGGGGTTCAATATCTACTATTCATACATAAAAATAATTTTAACCTAGTATAAATGGTGTATTTTCACCGAAGGAGGTTCAGATGAACCCCTTCGGCTCAACCTAGCTCCGCCCTAGGTTGGATCTCTTGCTAGTTAACATTCACAAATTTTCAAAATTTTCAATGTCATTAGTACTGTTACGGGCTGCCTTCGTTGTGCCTTGGCGCCCATAACCCCTGCGCGCCCAGGAGGGCCAAGCGAGTGTCAGTCGTGCAGGAGACGGGCGCAGATGAGTGTCAGCCGCGCGCAGGCAGTGTCGGCCGTGCGCGCAGGCAGGGTCGGCCGCGCAGGCAGTGTCAGCCGTGCGCGCAGGCAGGGTCGGCCGCGCAGGCAGTGTCAGCCGTGCGCGGGCGACGTGCATGGAAAAGGGGCTCCGACGGGCGAGAGTCAATAAGCATCTAGAGATGCTCTATGGCATATTATAAGAGTGCCAAGGAAGTTTAGCAAGGATCTGGGATGAGCCCATGGGCCGTCGGCGGACGAGGCCACGCGCGAGCCTGAGTGTCAGTCCCGTGCGTTTCCGAGCTATGGATGGAATCTTGGGATTTCGGGTGAGAGGACCCTTCCTAGGATGTTATGGAATGTACTTACCAAGTTTGGCGTCATTTGAAGATCGTTCACCTAAGGGCTTGACTTAGCCAAGGAGCAGTGTCAGTGATTAAGCTCCCGAAGGCTATATCTCGTTCCACGAGTATGGGGATGAGATGAAACTTCATGGAGGAGGGAAGGAAGTCAAGAGAAAGAGTTAGGAACAGACGGCGCCTCATTTGGAGTTCGGGAGAGTGAGAAAGGCCCATTGTGAGTCTCTGGCAAAATGATGTCCAGTGCTAGAACTTGGGTTTTTCTTTTTAAAGCATATATAAGGGGGGCAGAGGTGTCTACAGCTCAGCCAGCCTCCCCCGTGCGTGCTGTCGGCCAGTCGCACTAAGTGAGCAACCTTGAGGGAGGACCTCAAGGGCCTGCCTAGGCATCTCATAGGAGTGTCCTAGGTATCCATACGAGTTAGGGGACTCTATGGACGGCGTCGTGCCTGCGGGCCGCGTTGGGCGCACAACATGTGCCGGAGGCTTGACGTAGGAACTGATTATGCCCCGCGGGCTATCTTTATGCATGTTAAAGACCTCCGTGCCGATTGAGTACTCGAGGCACCACTCAAGAGCCTCGTGTATTGACTTGTGAGCTTGGCTTGGGTTCAGCCTTGCAAGCAAGGGTCCGTTGGCCTAGACGTGCAGTCGTGGGGTGACGCTGCACCACGAGGGATGGAAGTAATTTGCGAGGGCTATGTTTGCCAATGCCATGGGACAACCATAGGCACATCAAAGAGGACCGCACCTGACAAAGGCCAAGGATTGGAAGTTGCCCTACTCGGGCACGACACAAGGCAAGTGTCAAGCTTGAGGATAGGACTGTGCGCGCAGGAGCGACGCTCAGTGCCAGGCGAGGGACATGCATGTCCGTAGCCAACCCAAGGGGTGCGCATAGACGAGACCCCGCATATGAAATGCGCCACAAGGGTATGATAGCAAGACAAGGCTGAAGCCTTGACACCAAACGGGCGGCACAAGGAAAGCTAAGCCTCTGGGGCAAGCTTCACCATAGGCATGGGGTCGTGCCAAGAAAACCTGGGATAAGGAAAGGCTGGCTTGTAGTCAGGTGGGACTATGGGCGCCGCACGGGCTATTTGTGTGCCGCTGCCGCTTAGGAGGAGTCGGCCCGTGACAGTTGGTATCAGAGCGAAGGGTGAGCATTGTGATGCTGAGTTGATATCACGTGTGATTGATATTAGCAATAGTGGATTGCAGTGCGGTTTGAAACGAAGCCATTGGCGAAAGTTGATCTGGCCAGGGTCAGAAAGACGAGTGAAGCCACGGTTATGTTCACAGCTCCCATAAGCTAAATTTTTTTTTAGAGCATTGGTTGAGTGTCAGTGCAGAGATCACATCAAAGCAGGAATGATATTCTTCATGCCAGTCGAATGGGTGAACCCGATACTACTGGTTACAAGGGATTGGTTGCGCGTATTATGGCTAGAATTTGCTATGTCAGCCATGAACTACGACTTTCAGGATCAGGCCATCTCACAGCCGTTGTTTCCGCCATCGTCTGTGTTTTGGGAGTTGATTTTGGGGCATCCTAGTTTGATTGAAGTATCTTCAGGGGATGTCTTCCGTGCAGTGGATGCTGTTTTCAGAGGGATTCCTTTGAGGCATGTTTGGTTGTCTTTTGCGCCATCAGAGGATGGTCATCTTAGTGCACCAGCGTGCCATACTGTTGGGATAGTGTTGCAAGACGGGACAAACGGATAGCTGGGGCTCAAATGTTCTTTATTGTGATGATCCATCAGTTAGTTAGAAACTCTGTTAGCAGTGGGCTAGCAGCTTTGCTGAGCAAGGCATGGACTTGGCTAGAATGTCAAGCGGAAGGTAGCGAGCGTTCCAGAGGGTTCACTTGCATCAGAAACTTGTCGGTTCAAAATGTCTGGTCGTGTGATGCAACAAGTAAGAGTTGTTGGCCATTTTGAAGAGGGGAAATAGGAAACAAAATTTTCTTTCAAACAGTCTGGGCTCCCGTTGAGGAGAGGGACATGCCGATGAATCGGGTGGTCAGGAAAAAGGCCATGTTTGCCAGGTTGAGCAACCATGTTGTGGAGAGCTACGAGCCATGGACTATAAACTTTGGGATTGATCGTGGAGATCCTACAGTGGATGCGACGGACGCATCAGTTGAGTGTCTTTCCAGGATGGATAGACTTGAGTATTGCCTGAGGGCATTGGAAAGCGTCCTTCGAGGGTTGGACGTTATGGGGAAAATGACGGATGCCTAGCCATCTTAAGGGTTGCAATGAATGGAAGGTGAGACCCTCAAAAACCATGTCGGACAAGTGGGCTTGGTGCCTACAACATGGAGCAAGCTTCGCTTGCTGGATTGGGTGCTACGTTCGACGGGAGACGAGCTAGCACCACAAAGTTGGAGCTCTACAGAGTTAGAGCAAGGCGTGCCAGTGAGCCGCGACAACGTAAGGAATGGCCTGAGAGCAGGATTCCTTGCGGGATGATTGAATGTCACAATGAGGTGGAGGCAGCCACCATGTTTGTGAAATAGAAGGCCAAACCATTTTAATGGGGAGGCAAATTCAGAAGGGCGCCACTACAGAGGTAGGGACGCATAGACAAAAACCAAGCTGAACCGCTAGACGGAGAGGCATTGTTGGTTAGAATGTGGAATTGCGTGGAGCAGGAAGAGGACGGAGTCGAACCGCGTGAAGCGGGGAGATCCTTGAAGGATGATGGACCACTTTGTAGGGAGGCAAAGATGGAATGGGGCCAAACTGCCAGGGCAGGGCGGCAATGCTGAAGGCGAGCCAAACCACTTAGCGTGGGGAGGCAGATGTGTGGAAACGTGTCGAACCACCAGAGTGGGGAGATACAAGAGTTAGCCGAGGAGGCAATGGGCTGAATCACGAATGTGAGGAGGCCGAGGTAAAGTGGGGTTAGCTAAGCTTCGAATTGGATGGGTTTCCAAGTTTGAGAATGTAGTCTTTCCAGAGCAGAGAGTACTGGGGTACACCAAACGACCGAGGAACCACAGAGATGGAACCAAGTGCTGAGGCACACCGGCATCGTAGGGAATTTGTTAAGGGAATGACAGTTTAAGAACAAAGATGTTGTTCAGAATGGGCGAAGCTACCACTTGGAGGAAATGAAGTACTCACCACGAGTACGTCCCAAGAAGTTGACGAGTGCCAAGAGGGTGCAAAGTATGTAAGTGCCAAAGACACCACTGTGGAGCGTGGGTCATGCAGAGGCCGTGTTAGACGTCAAAGGGGACAAGATTGGATTTGAAAAGCCGCTAGTGTCAGTGTGTGGGCAAGTTAACTTCGATTTATGGGGTCGAGCCTTGATTTGTTTATACAGTTGGCATAGCGGGATCTTGCGGAGGAAAACGGACAAAGGACCATGAGGAAATGGTTGGCAAAGGTTGCCACATCGAGGGATGCCTATCTTGAAAAATAAGGGAAAGTGTCTTCCACTTTTAGTGGGGGAGTATTTGCCCATGAAGAGGCGTTGGGCCATGTGAAAATTGAAGGACGATTGTCTTCTGAAGTAAACGGTAAGAAGGAGCTGCAAAGGTTGCAGTTGGACTGTGGAAGTCCCACCAATGGGTGCTACGTAGGAATTACCAAGATGGGAGACAAATGTTCCTGATCTGATGAAGGCCGTGAGGAACATGGTGTGGATGACAGGCAGTCACCACAAAGTTAGCCACCAGAGGGTGCAAGTGCGGAGGCACTTTCCAAGCGAGGTGCAGAGGCACGCTTGGGAGAAACTAGGGAGGAGAAGTGCATGGGGCACGACTCCATTTTTAAGAGGAGATGAGATGGGTTTTAGACCCAAAGGACTAGGGAAGGAGATGTGAGACCCCGAGGGGGCAAACTCCGGGTTGGCGTGGACGTGTCTATGTCATCGAGGACGATGACGAGCTTGAGTGGGGGAGAATGTTACGGGCTGCCTTCGTTGTGCCTTGGCGCCCATAACCCCTGCGCGCCCAGGAGGGCCAAGCGAGTGTCAGTCGTGCAGGAGACGGGCGCAGATGAGTGTCAGCCGCGCGCAGGCAGTGTCGGCCGTGCGCGCAGGCAGGGTCGGCCGCGCAGGCAGTGTCAGCCGTGCGCGCAGGCAGGGTCGGCCGCGCAGGCAGTGTCAGCCGTGCGCGGGCGACGTGCATGGAAAAGGGGCTCCGACGGGCGAGAGTCAATAAGCATCTAGAGATGCTCTATGGCATATTATAAGAGTGCCAAGGAAGTTTAGCAAGGATCTGGGATGAGCCCATGGGCCGTCGGCGGACGAGGCCACGCGCGAGCCTGAGTGTCAGTCCCGTGCGTTTCCGAGCTATGGATGGAATCTTGGGATTTCGGGTGAGAGGACCCTTCCTAGGATGTTATGGAATGTACTTACCAAGTTTGGCGTCATTTGAAGATCGTTCACCTAAGGGCTTGACTTAGCCAAGGAGCAGTGTCAGTGATTAAGCTCCCGAAGGCTATATCTCGTTCCACGAGTATGGGGATGAGATGAAACTTCATGGAGGAGGGAAGGAAGTCAAGAGAAAGAGTTAGGAACAGACGGCGCCTCATTTGGAGTTCGGGAGAGTGAGAAAGGCCCATTGTGAGTCTCTGGCAAAATGATGTCCAGTGCTAGAACTTGGGTTTTTCTTTTTAAAGCATATATAAGGGGGGCAGAGGTGTCTACAGCTCAGCCAGCCTCCCCCGTGCGTGCTGTCGGCCAGTCGCACTAAGTGAGCAACCTTGAGGGAGGACCTCAAGGGCCTGCCTAGGCATCTCATAGGAGTGTCCTAGGTATCCATACGAGTTAGGGGACTCTATGGACGGCGTCGTGCCTGCGGGCCGCGTTGGGCGCACAACATGTGCCGGAGGCTTGACGTAGGAACTGATTATGCCCCGCGGGCTATCTTTATGCATGTTAAAGACCTCCGTGCCGATTGAGTACTCGAGGCACCACTCAAGAGCCTCGTGTATTGACTTGTGAGCTTGGCTTGGGTTCAGCCTTGCAAGCAAGGGTCCGTTGGCCTAGACGTGCAGTCGTGGGGTGACGCTGCACCACGAGGGATGGAAGTAATTTGCGAGGGCTATGTTTGCCAATGCCATGGGACAACCATAGGCACATCAAAGAGGACCGCACCTGACAAAGGCCAAGGATTGGAAGTTGCCCTACTCGGGCACGACACAAGGCAAGTGTCAAGCTTGAGGATAGGACTGTGCGCGCAGGAGCGACGCTCAGTGCCAGGCGAGGGACATGCATGTCCGTAGCCAACCCAAGGGGTGCGCATAGACGAGACCCCGCATATGAAATGCGCCACAAGGGTATGATAGCAAGACAAGGCTGAAGCCTTGACACCAAACGGGCGGCACAAGGAAAGCTAAGCCTCTGGGGCAAGCTTCACCATAGGCATGGGGTCGTGCCAAGAAAACCTGGGATAAGGAAAGGCTGGCTTGTAGTCAGGTGGGACTATGGGCGCCGCACGGGCTATTTGTGTGCCGCTGCCGCTTAGGAGGAGTCGGCCCGTGACAGTACTCATGTTTTAAGTTAATTTTATATTGTTATTACATACTGCTGAAACTAGTCTAAATATAATATTTTCATATATAAAGAGATTAAACACATATTTTAATTAATTAAAAGTTAAATATGTCGAGTCATATATCACAATGACTAAAATTAGAATTTGTTAATAATTAAAAGACCAAAATTGTTATTATATTATATAAAGAAAATTGTTGCACAATCCTCACTGTTATATTAAATCAACGGATCTCCATTTTTTCAAAAATATTGCACGTAAACTATAACCAAGACGTAGGAAGCATTTAGGATAATGTAAAACGGGAAATAGTACACGTGATATAAAATAAAATATTGGAACAAAAGAAGATATAAAATAAAATAATATTACAGGACTTAAAAAGACTAAGTTCAACTACTTTTTCTTGCATTTCTATCCGTTAAAAGAAAAACTTAGAGATAGTTTAGGTTTATAACTTCAACAAAGGTATTAAATTCACAAAAATCTTAATGTTAGCTAACTCTAATGTTATCCTGTTCCTTATCGTATCCAATCATTCTCTTAACTATTGATTAATTAATAAAAAAAAAAAAAAAAAAAAAAAGAGTACTGCCATTCAACAGCTATTATTCGCGGAAATTGTTGCAAAAAGCACCAGTTTTTTTTTTAGTTCTTGGCAAACATGCTTATGAACTCATCACATGAATAGAAAACACAAAGGGAAAAAAGAGTAAAAATGTAAGAATTTCAGACATTAGCTTTAAGAGTTTAACTTTTATACACTGACACTATCTGGACGCACATAAATGACTAGCATGTACCATGTCGTTCATAACACGTTCAATTAGTCATTTGAAAAATAAGGTAGATTAATTGTTATAACTATAGATATAATAACTCATCTTTTCGTTCTTGGGAAGACATGGTTATGACTTATGAACTCATCACATAAATAAAAATGAACAAGGAAGAAACAAGAGAAAAAAAATAGGAATTTTAGCAATTAATGAAAGAATTAATTTCTTATACTACTTTTACACTGTCAGATCACCTAATTAAATTATAACTAAAATCTTAACTCATAATAAGCGATATTAGCAAGATAAGACAAGTAACCTGTTTGAACACGTTAAATTACATTAGTAGTGTAAAAATATTCAGAACAACAGTGTATATAAGTTAAAGTCCTTTGATGAAAAGGGTAGTTTTTGTCTGAATGAGATAAATTAATTACCTGATCATCACCATTCAGAGAATTCTGCACAGATTTATCAGTAGCAGTAGGGGAAGAAGGAACAGAGGCTCTTTTTTCAGCTACTAAAACTGCAACTTGCTGAGCATTGGGAACTTCAATGGTGGATTTAGTTTCAGAGTTTTGAACTGTTTCTGATTTTGTTGACACCATTCTTCTCAAGTTACAAATTAGAAGAAAATATATCAAGAAAATGAGGAAGATTAATTATATTTCTAGCTAGTTGAGAATGAAGGAAAATAGAAAGAAAGCAGAGAATCTTTGTGATATTTTCATATTTATTGCTTGAAGATAAGATACGTAAAAGGGAACTTGGAGAAAGTTGTGGGGATAAGGAAGTGACAAAATTATATATAGAGTCAGTGATTAGGAAGAAATTAAGGGTTGTTTTTTGAGAGTTTGATGTGATATGCTCATTTGCCTTCTTTATATACAGTCCCGTTTTAATAGCATAGTTTGAATAGAATTAAAGTGTAAGAAAAATCGGAAACAGGGAAAAGGTCTGTGTACACTCTATCTTTCTCAGACCTCATCTAGTAGGATTATACTGGTGTGTGTTGTTGTTGTTGTAGTAGTAATTTGAATAGAATTAAAGTGTAATAAAAAATAAAAATTTAAAACTTTGTAATCTTAAACATGTCACGAGATTTATGTAGTATGTCATTAATGGGGCATTTGGTTTGTAGGAGAAGAAATAACAGTCCCAGAATAAAGAACCAGACTATTTTATCTAGCTAGTTAAACTTTTAATTTTAGGGATAGCAACCCTTGGATTGTTTATACCATAATTATGGTATTGTTTTTATACGTCCTTCAATGGCGGATGATTATTCAATATTAAACGCCTTAATAACAAGGATGCCCTTATCTGAAGTTCTTCTCTCGATATCCTTTTAAAAAGTCAGGGTTAAAGTTGAAAATAAAAAATTTATCTCAATTTATTCGGTGTAAAACCAAGCACTTATTTTACATTATATCATGTATATTCTATTTTTAGTTCAATGAACTGAACATCTATCAATAAAAGTATATTCACTAGATAATCTAGTCATTATTTAACTCCATAATATAACTTTGTTATTATAATTTCGATATAGCTTGTTCACCAACCACATGATCATTAAAAGTCAAAGGGAACATCTAAAGGGATTATCTTCAAATATTAATCTTTTTAAAGTAAATTAAAAAATAAATATTGATGAGTTTTTCACGTCAGAAAATTGGTCCAAAAAGGAAATTAGGAAGACATGTCATTCTCTCATGTGATCCAAATAAAGGCAAGAAGTCAAAGGCAGAGTAGTCAAAATGATCAGATTTATTCATGTAATAGGGAATTCCAAATCCAATAATTTGTGTGATTTTTCTATTTTATTTTTATAATAATTTAATAATATATGTTATATGTGAACTGAAATTGAACCAATTCCATCATGAACAAGCTGTATGGTTGTCTATTTCTGCTCCAATTGTGGGTGTGGGGTGGGGTGTTTTGCAAATTTAATAAATAAATGGGAATGATGCTTTATTTTGAAGTTATCGGAAATCATAAAGTAATTCATTAATTAATTATTAAAAAAAAAAATCATGACGAGTGTGATACAGAAATCCTTGTCAAAGTTAATGCAAGTAACTTAGGACTATTTAATCCGATAGTTTAGGTTCGATCTTTGGAATGGAAAATATTTGGAAAGACAATATTTCTCTTTTAATAGGTCTTACGCGACATGAATTCAGATCAATCAATCCTAGAATGTGTACCACGAACACCAAACACAAGTAAAAACTATTAGAGAAAAAACAACCTTCAAATTTTTAATTTTGTTGACATTAAAGTTATGCCAATAAAAAATATATTAAATTGAAACCAGTTTAAATGATTAATGAATCTCAAGAATATATATATAATTGATCTTATAAATTTGGTTGATAATAAAGCGTAACACTCTATGTTTATATGTTGCGTATTTTCAGAAATTACGTTGTACTTTCAAATATTATTACAATCATGATATAATAGCCATGAAGAATGCTAAAATTCTTGCCACCATTGCCATGGTAAAATTAAGTACTCGATAATAGCAAGTACTAGTTTAACTGGGGTGGAAAATTTTTGTTCTCTGTACATATTAAATTGAAACGAGTTTTAGATGGATTGATAAATAGTAAGAATTTATATAGTTGATTCAACTTGTTCAATATTAAGGCGTCATTTTATATTTGTATATGTTGTGACTTTTCGCGGTGTACTTTTAAATATTATTATCGTAACATAGTAAACCGTTAAGAATGCTAAAATGCTTGCTACCATTATCATGGTAAAATTAAGTGCTCTATGATCACATTTCTTTTAATTAACCACGAGTTATAGTGATGGTTAAATACTCCTATATATGTATCAGAATTCGGAAAATTTGCCACGTTACTCATCCACATGAGTTTTTCTTGAAATAATATAAGTTCTCAGGGGGAAAAGAATAAAAAAACTCAATTCAGACTAGGATATTTTTATGACCTGAAAAAGTGAGTGGCTTGATCCAACTTGTGAATTAATTATAGAAGGTTTAATCTTAATTTGATTATGTGGGGAATAAGTGAGGCCTGTTAATTGTTGGTTTGTAAATGAGGTAGACATTCTCTATAAATAAAGGTCGACAATTTCGAGACCTTGTGCTTGAATTTATGAGGAATGGTATGCTGCTCCAACAACTGAATGCTACAGTCATCAATTTAATCCCAAAGGTAAAAAATATAGAGTATGTGATGTGCCGTGAATTTTAGCACATTTTATGCCTTTGTAACTAAACATGTTGCTTGATTTTAAGTGTTTTTACATTGTTTCTTATGTTATTTTTGTGTTTTATAGGGTTGATTAACTAAGGATTGGAAATGAGAAGTAATGCTGAAAAAATGGACAAATTGGAGCTAAGCGACGCTCCGTAACTCATGTTACGGACCGTAACAGGGTCCGTAACTCATGTTACGGTCCGTACCTTTGAACCGTAACAGGGCCTGAATTTCCAGAAAGTTTTCATTGAAACCATCAGTGTTACGGTGGAGTGTTACGGTCCGTAACTCATGTTACGGTCCGTAACATGTCACCGTAACATGAGCTAAATTTCCAGAGAGTTTCAATAAAACCTTCAGTGTTACGGTTTAGTGTTACGGTCCGTAACTCATGTTACGGTCCGTAACCCTTCACCATAACATCATTCAAAATTCCAGAGAGTTGCCAAGTAATTGTCACCACTTACGCTTCAGAAGGACGGACCGTAACACAGGGTACGGTCCGTCGCATGGTGGCCGTAACGTCAAAGTGGTCAAATGACGAAATGAAGGACGGACCGTAACCTGAGTTACGGTCCGTAACAATGCGGCGTAAGGGCATTTTTGTCCAGAAACTTGGCGCGATTTTTGGCTCTATAAATACATAATGTAGGGTTTTAATTCAAGATTCAGATTTTATTTTAGAGGCATAAACCCTAGGTTTTTAATCTTGAAGTGGTTGGAGCATTTAAGGCAACAACTTCACTCTCATTCCATCTTGTATTAGTATTGTAAGTGTATTATGTTAATCTTTAAGCTTTTTCTATCAAGAAACATTATGAGTAGCTAATTTCAATTCTAAGGTTGTGAATCCCATGATGGGTATTATGTGAATGGGTTTCTATTATTGATATATGCATAATGGTTGTTGTTAGTTATTCTATCTTTGAGTTGTAACGTTGGGTAATGATTGCAAGCATTAGCCGAAGCCATTATATTGACTTTTCTTGGGAAAGAGAGTCAATATTGGTAAGATTGAATAACAATAACTCGAGGCGTTAACCCTCGTTTAATAGACTAATTTAGGAATAAGAATAAGTCTAAATTGGCATCATTGGTCGCTCTTCGATTGTAACTCTTTTATATTCGGAAGAATCATAAAGAGGAAATACTGCTTAACTGTTGGGAAACATTAAGAAGTCTTTAAGAGACCAAGTGCATATTCATAGAACAACCATTAGAAGTATATCACTTTGAAACCTGAAGCATAATATCTAATCAAATTGGGGAACACAACCTTAGTCTCTCTCTCTCTCACATTAATTACATTTTAAGTCAAAGTATTAAATTACATTATTCAACAATCAATTCAAACTATCCGGAATAGGATTAAAGCATTTAAAGACCGGTATCGCATACGAATAGTACTCTTTTCTCTCCATATTCCCTGTGGGATTCGACCCCAACCTTGTTGGGTTACTATATTTGACAACGTCCGCTTTACGCCATTAATAGGTGTAATTTGAGCATATCAAATTTTGGCGCCGTTGCCGGGGAATACGGTTCAGAAATTACTAATTGTTGTGTACTATTCTTTAAAAAATTTTCTATTCCATCACACCTCGTTTGCTGTTTTAGTGAACCAGGTGAACATGGCTGGAAGACCCCATCGCAATCAAGGGAACCAAGGGGGGATCCAAGTGAACCATCCTGCACCAGAAGAAGAGGAGGATGAGAATGTATTTGCAGAATTCATCGACGAAGCTGATTATGCTTCTGCTGTAGTTCCCCCGAGAACAGGAAATGCTAATTTCAAAATTGATAGTTCTATCTATCAGCTATTGAAACTTGAAGGCTATTTCCGAAATTCTTCGGAGGACTGTCCACTTCGACACCTAAAGAATTTCGTGCATGTATGTTCCCAACAATCTCAAGGTGTTGTTCCTGCTGATGCACTGCGACTGCGGGTTTTCAAATATTCCTTAGCTGGCCAAGCTAGGGAATGGTATGAAAAGCTCCCGAGCAATACTATTCATACCTGGAATGAGCTGGCCAATATCTTTCTAAAAAAATGGTTCCCACCCAGCAAAAAGGCTGAGCTTCGGGATAAGATTTTTGGGTTTAAACAACTTCCAGGGGAACAACTATATGCTGCATGGGAGAGGTTCAAATATTATCTAGCTCAATCTCCGACTCATGGATTTCCAGATGCAATTCTCACAGAGAAGTTCTACAAGGGGCTAGATACAATGAATCAAATAGCTGTCAACACTGCAGCTGGGGGATGCTTCATGGACAAATCCTTTGTCAACATCACCCGGTTGCTCGACAAGCTTACTACCCATAATCAAGCCTGGCATTCGACTAATAGCGAATTCCTATCATATGGTAGTCCCTCTGTGGCCGCGGTGGCCAAAGAAAATCATGAGCGAGATCATGCGTTCGCTCAATTGCAAACCACCGTGGATTTATTATCCAAAAGGCTTATGGAGAAAGAGGCCAAATGTGTAAATGTTGTCGATGAGATGCCACCTCATGCTCCCGGAATGTATCAAGTTTCTGACGAAACTTATCTTGAGGGGCAGCCACAATATGAGGATGCGAATTATGTCAATAACTCGCAAGGGGGTTATCAACGGCAAAACTACCAAGGTCCCGGTAATCACCCATGGCAAAGGCCTCAACAAAATTACCAAGGAAATAATTATGGAAGAACTGATCAGGGTAATCCCAATCAAGGGAATTACAATAACAATAATTATGGCAACAAGAGCTCTAACCCCTACATTCCACCTAGGGGGCAAGCATCCAATTCCCAGCCATGGAAAGATAATTCAGCGACTAACTCTGCTGGCAACACGTCTAATGATTCTGCAGAACTGAAGAGTATGATGCAGAAAATGCTGATGAATCAAGACAGAACAGAGAGCACAATCAAGAGAATGTCCCAGGTCCAACTATCGCATTCAGCTTCCATTCAGAAGCTTGAAGCGCAATTCAGAGACCTTTCCCGAGAAGTGCATACTCCTCAACGGGGACAATTACCGAGTGATACAGTTCCTAATCCAAAAGGTAGTGGAGTGAACTCTGTGGAGAATGTACTTGCCATTAGCACCAGAAGTGGAAAAATACTTCAGGGTGACAATAAAAAGCCAATTGATCAGGAACCAATTGTTAAAAAAAAAGCGCAGCCTAATGTATTGGATGATATTGTCGAGGAAGAAGCAGGGGAGGAAGTCCCCATTGTAGTTGAAGAAGAGCTGAATCTTAATAAACCAAAGGAACCGGTGGAAAACCAGGAAAAGGGGAAGGCAAAACTTTCCGGTGCTCTTCACCCTTTGAGCCAATTGTTCAAATCTTCACCACCTTTTCCTCAAAGGCTGGTGAGAAAAACAGAAGATGAGAAGTGCTTGCGATTTTATGATCAACTCAAGCAGTTAACGATGAATTTTCCGTTCATGGATGCTGTCCAAGAAATGCCTGGCTTTGCTAAGTATTTGAAGGACCTTTTAACATAGAAGAAAAAATCATTGAAACATGACACTGTGGGCATCACTCACCGCGTTAGTGCCGTTCTTTCCAAGACCACAGTGCAAAAGAGGGAAGATCCTGGAGCATTCACAATTCCATGCACCATAGGGCAGCAAAATTTTGCTAGGGCTTTATGTGATAACGGGGCTAGCATAAATCTTATGCCCCTGGAATTTTTTATGAGATCAGGGTTAGCGGTGCCGAGGCCAACTACCATGAGATTGCAGATGGCTGACAGATCGATAAAAAGGCCAGTGGGGGTAGTTGATGATGTACTGGTTCAAATCGAGAAATTCCTTCTGCCGGCAGATTTCGTGATTCTTGATTGTGCTATTGATCAAGAAATTCCAATTATTCTGGGAAGACCTTTCCTTGCCACAGGGAGAGCTCTTATGGATTCCGAGAAGCACGAAATAAAGTTCCGGGTGAACGATGAAGAGGTGACTTTCCACGCAAGCAGAGGTATGAAATTACCTAGTCCTTATCAAAGTATTTCAGTCATCAATTCTGTTGATGAGGTGGATGATGCTGTGGAATTCAAAATGGAGGAAGAATGTTTGAGTGAAGCACTATCGGCCATCTTGGTAAATTTTGATGCTGAACAAATGGAGGGATATACTGAGACAATAAATGCACTCATCGGTCTGGGGTCTTACTCTTATGAGCCCAAGAAACTATCTCTTGATCTAGAGAAGTGAACAACTCCTCCAGCAAAACCCTCAATTATTGAGCCACCGAAGTTGGATCTCAAGCAACTTCCAGCTCATCTTAAATATGTGTTTCTTGAATACAGTTGGAGGAGGAAAGTTCGCCGAGTGTTGAGCATCAGCGAAGATTAAATCCACCGATGCAAGAGGTGGTGAAGAAGGAGATAATTAAGTGGTTAGATACTGGGGTGGTTTACCCGATTGCCAACAGTCCATGGGTAAGCCCAGTTCAGTGTGTGCCAAAGAAAGGGGGCATCACTGTTGTCCCTAACTCTAAAAATGAGTTGATTCCGACAAGGACTGTCACCGGTTGGAGAGTGTGTATGGACTATCGGAAGCTGAATACCGCATCTTGCAAGGACCACTTCCCTATGCCTTTTATTGATCAAATGCTTGATCGGCTAGCCGGAAGATCTTATTACTGTTTCTTGGATGGGTACTCAGGATACAACCAGATCAACATTGCGTTGGAAGACCAAGAAAAGACTACTTTCACTTGTCCCTATGGGACATTCGCTTTCAGCCGGATGCCATTTGGTCTTTGAAATGCACCAGCTACCTTCCAACGATGCATGATGTCCATATTCTCTGATATGGTTGAAAAATTTCTTGAAGTTTTCATGGATGATTTCTCTGTGGTGGGAGATTCATTCGATGAATGTTTGGGTCATCTTGATCGGGTGCTGTAACGGTGTGAGGAAACCAACCTCGTGCTCAACTGGGAGAAGTGTCATTTTATGGTCAAGGAGGGCATTGTCCTTGGCCATAATATTTCAAAACATGGTATTGAGGTTGATCAAGCTAAAATCGATGTGATTTCACAACTCCCTCCGCCCGTTTCAGTAAAAGGAGTTCGGAGTTTCTTGGGGCACGCCGGATTCTATAGAAGGTTTATCAAAGACTTCTAAAAAATTGCAAATCCCATGTGCAAACTCTTAGAAAAAGAATCCAAATTCAATTTTGATGAGAAGTGCATCAAGGCGTTTGACGAGTTGAAGCTGAAATTAACCTCCGCACCGATTGTGGTGTCCCCAGATTGGTCACTTCCCTTTGAATTAATGTGTGACGCCAGTGGTCTTGCAATTGGTGCTGTGCTTGGTCAGCGGCTAAACAAAATCGTACACCCAATTTATTATGCCAGCAAAACATTGAATGGAGCCCAGCTGAACTATACAGTAACGGAGCAAGAATTACTTGCTATTGTTTATGCTTTTGAAAAGTTCCGGGCTTATTTGTTGGGTGCCAAGGTAGTGGTTCACACTGACCATGCTGCATTGCGCTATTTGATGGCGAAGAAGGATGCTAAGCCTCGGTTGATAAGATGGGTGTTGTTGCTACAGGAATTTGACTTTGAAGTCAAAGACCGGAAAGGGTCAGAAAATCAAGTAGCTGACCATCTTTCCAGACTGGAAGCACCAGGGAGACCGAGTGATGTGCTAGATATTGATGACACTTTCCCGGATGAAAGAGTTTTGGTCATTTCCAATGATGTGGCACCATGGTATGCCGATATTGCCAATTATTTGGTAACTGGCATCGTTCCTGAAGAGTTGAAGACATATCAAAAGAAGAAGTTCTTGAGAGACTGCCGACAGTATTGTTGGGATGAGCCTTACTTATTCAGAACGTGTGCTGACAATATGATCCGGAGATGTGTGGCGGAATCTGAGGTGATGGACATTTTGAAAGCGTGCCATGATTCTCCAGTTGGTGGACATCACAGTGGAAATCGAACAGCAGCCAAGGTGCTAGAGTGTGGCTACTACTGGCCAGCCATTTATCGTGATGCAAATATGTTGGCACGCTCTTGTGATAAATGCCAACGCCAGGGCACAATAGGTCGGAGGCATGAAACTCCGATGAACTTTGTTCTTGAGGTGGAGCTATTTGATGTATGGGGAATTGATTTTATGAGGCCCTTCGTGAGCTCCTACGGCCTGAAATACATTCTTGTCGCAGTGGATTATGTCTCCAAATGGGTGGAGGCGGTGGCCTTGCCTAACAATGATGGTAGGAGAGTCAATGCGTTTCTCAAAAAGAACATCTTTACTAGATTTGGCACTCCTAGAGCTATTATTAGCGATGGTGGATCTCATTTCTGCAATAAACCATTTGCTGATCTTCTTGAAAAATATGGCGTGCATCACAGGGTTGCCACTCTATATCATCCTCAGACGAGTGGTCAGGTTGAGGTCTCAAACAGAGAAATAAAAAGCATCTTGGCAAAGACGGTCAATGTGAATCGCACTGACTGGTCTAAAAAGTTGGATGATGCTTTATGGGCATATCGCACGGCATTCAAAACGCCTATAGGGACTTCACCGTATAAGTTGGTATTCGGGAAGGCATGTCATTTGCCTATTAAGCTTGAGCATAAAGCCCTTTGGGCATTGAAAAAGCTGAATATGGATTGGCATGAAGCAACCAAGCTGCGGTTGTTTCAAATCAACGAGATGGATGAATTTAGGAACAATGCCTATGAAAGTGCAACACTGTACAAGGAAAAGATGAAATACTATCATGACTCGAAGATCCTAAAAAGGGATTTTCAGCCAAAAGACTTGGTCTTGTTGTACAATTCACGCCTGAAGTTCTTTCCAGGCAAGTTAAAGTCCCGTTGGTCTGGCCCTTTTGAAATTGTGAGTGTATCCCCAAATGGAAGCGTCATTGAGGTGAAATCCGAGGATGGCACTCGGACGTTTAAGGTGAATGCACAAAGAGTGAAGCATTACCATTGGTGTATTGATGATGGTAAGGTCGTGGATAGGTATCGTTTGAAATATGGCTCCTGAACTCGAAAATGAGGTACCACGTCGAGCTGTCACGTTAAACCAAGCGCTGTGTGGGAGGTGATAAGTTGGTATTTTACCAACTTATCTCTTCTTTAATCTTATATTTTTGCTATGTTTGCTTGAGAAAATAGTGCATTTAATATCATTTACATCTATTTTACAGGTTTTATATGATTTATAAGTGATCGGAAGAAACCAAGTGAAAATAAAGTCAAAAAGAGGTCAAATTGGACAGATTTGCAAAACTGTCAAAACTGGACAGTTTTGCAAAAATGGGACAGATTCACAAAACACGGGCAGAACTGCAAAAACGAAAATCTGGGGCATATTTTGTCATTTTTTGGACTTGGAAAAATTGGGAAACATAAAAGGAAGACTAGGGGGCAAAAACATATCATCTTTGGCTCAACACAAGTCCTTGGAGGCTAGGGTTTCACACCAACACATTGGAGGAGAAGATTGGAAGCACTTTAATGAGATATTCTTAATCCTTTCTTCAATTTCTTGTTTGGTATTGAATATTTATGTGTGTAGTATTTCATTTCAATATTTGAACCTTGTTTATGGAAGTATATATTGTTTAAGTTTGGATTGAATCTCTTGTTTTGCTTATGTGTTGAATGATTTTATCCCTAATGAAGTGAGTTATTGTTTCTTTAATTAATCTCATGTTGAATGATTCTTAAGGGAGTAGCTAACCCTAAGACTTGCCCATTTATTTCGGTTTAAA
This sequence comes from Lycium barbarum, assembly GCF_019175385.1. Taxonomy (NCBI): domain Eukaryota; kingdom Viridiplantae; phylum Streptophyta; class Magnoliopsida; order Solanales; family Solanaceae; genus Lycium; species Lycium barbarum. The sequence goes on along the minus strand of NC_083345.1, from coordinate 119,041,873 downwards.
CTTGGAAGAGGCAAACTCGGGATTGGGAAAGATTAATTAACAAGAATTTGGGGCGTTAACCCTCATCTAATGGAAATCGACCTAGGAATAGGCGACACCACTTGTAGCCATATTCGGGTGTTCTTAATGCTCCTAATTGCTTTAGGGATATTCAATTAGGTAGTCTAGTTAGTCTTCGGAAGAAGCTAAATTAGAGTCATTATCCGAGGCTAAGTAATATAAAGTCACCATTATTTGTAAATCATGAAGTACATTGGATCATTACTTGAGCGTAGTTTCCCTTGTATCCATGCTTGTGGCCATTGATCATTTTACTTGCTTTCTAGGTTAGTTTACATTTTTGCATTAGTTATAATTTTCCCTCAAACAAAACCAAAATATTATCTATCGTTTGGCTTTAGCGTAGTTGGTGAAAATTCCTACTTTTCCTAATCGCCTACATATTGTTCTCTGTGGGATTCGACCCCGACTCATAGTTGGGTAAAATATATTTGCATACGACCGTGCCCATTCTAATTAATAGGGTGGATTTGGACGTTATCAAAAATGGCGCCGTTGCCGGGGAACAATTTGGCGTATTTGGTTTAGTTTGGGATTTAAGCTAACTTGCTTTGGTCCAAACTTTCTTTGCTTTATTTTATCTTTAAAAAAAAAAAAAAAAAAAAAACTGATCAGTTTTTGCAAAACTGTCCAGTTTTTATTTCTGCAAAACTGTCCAGTTTTTGCAGAACTGTCCAGTTTTTGCCTCTGCAAAACTGTCCAATTTTTGCAGAACTGTCCAGTTTTTGCCTCTGCAAAACTGTCCAGTTTTTGCTTTTGCTAAAATAAATAAAAAAAAAAAACAATGGCATCTTGTAATGAAAATGGGTCGGATGGAAGTTGTCCATACTTTGATGACCCTTGTCCCTATTGTGGAGGACCTCACTCTTGGCAAAATTGTTTAAAGTCTCCCGGGGGAGGATTGTGCGCACAATCTCGAACCCATGAGTGGAGCATATGTGATAGATGTGGTGGTCAAAATGGCTATTGGGCTAATTGTGCTTATGTGTCCTTCCCTTCCCCGAACCCCCACTATGACGATTCTACTTTTTGTTGTGACAATGATAAGGAAATGGAAGTGGAAGAAGTTGAGAATGGACAAAATGGAGAGTTCAAGCTCATGATGGAATGCCTACTTGAAGGAGGAAATGAAAAGCAAAAAGCCTTGGAGGAGTACTTGGAAACTAGTCTCCAAAATGGCTTGATGAATGAATACAAAAATCTTCCATGGGCATTTGAACAAAATCAAGAAGAATTCTCAAATGCTCAATATGAGGAGAGAATGCCCATGTTGGAGGCCAATCATGGAAAGGAGGAATCAAGAATTGAAAATCCTCCAAACGAATTTATTTTCATTAGAGATGCCAAAGAAGAAAAGAAATTAGAGTCAACCGTTGTCTTGAGAAAAATGGTGGAAGTTGACTCTAGTTTGGGGGAAAATGAGAATGTCAAAATCCAGAAAAATTTGCAAATCGGAAGGTTGAAGTCTCACTCCAAGCATTTTTCAACATTGGATTTGTATGGTGATATGGGAATTGAGCCACATACATCCATGTTGGATGGTGAAGAAGAAAGACAAGTGCCTTACATCTTGCAATTCGAAAGAGTAAGAACGCAAAATGACATTCCTCATTTGAAAGCCAAGAAGTGCAGAATGAAGGAATTAACGTTTGGCTTGTTCATCTACTTACCACCCCCCACCGCTCGTGGTCACAAACTTGAGTCCAAGTTGGGTGCCCAATTCATAAGCTCCAAATGGCGAGAAAAGCGGTAAAGGTAACTGTCGTGCCGCGACGTTAACTTAAGCGCTTGGTGGGAGGCAACCCATCGTTTTAAAAAATTTAAATCGTTTTTGAAATTTTATTTTTTAGAATAGTTTAGTTTATGGTTTTTGACTAATCTGCAAAGTTTCAGAATTTTTGGAGTTGTTTTGAGCAGGTCGGATTTCCGGACAGCTCCAAACCAGTAGCTGCTGAAAATTGCAGCACTGTTAACAGAACTGTTTTGCACAGTTTTTGCAAAACTGTCCAGTTTTTGCAAAATTGTCCAGTTTCTGCAGAACTGTCCAGTTGCAAAAACTGTCCAGTTTCTGCAGAACTGTCCAGTTTCTGCAGAACTGTCCAGTTTCTGCAAAACTGTCCAGTTTTTTTTGCAAAACTGTCCAGTTGCACAAAAAAAAATATATATTTTTATGTTTTGTTTTGATTATGTGCAATGAGGACACTGCAATATTTTTAGTTGGGGGTGGCATGTGGTAGCACGTTATATTTTGGTTATGCTTGATTGTGTGCCCTTGTCGGGTTTATTTTGTGACTGTTGGTGTGGCTGTGGATAAACGTTACAAATGGAACTTGCTCAAATTCTTGAAAATTTCGTTCTTTTTGCATGTTGTGGATTAGTCACTTTTGTTATTTTATTTCCGTTCTAAGTTAGGTAGTTTAGGAGTAAAAACTTTTGTTATTTTATTTCCGTTCTTAGTTAGGTAGTTTAGGAGTAAAAATGGTGTTGGGATGTGATTTTTTACCCCTTGGTTAATTTTTGGCTTGCTTGGTACCAACTTATTTAAACCTTAACATATGAACTCTTGATTTTTGAAAAAGAAAAATGATTGAAGTAAGGTTTCTTGTTGTGACTTTTAGATTTAATTTTTGGCTCTTACTTTCACTAATTAGTCTCTTTAGGCTATGAGTGACTTTTTGAGTTCATTTGTTTAAATTGGTTCTTGGATACATATTCTACTTGAGTTTTCATGTGCCATGTGTGATGAGGTTTATTTGTGAGTTCTTTTGCATTATTTGTGGTCTAGAACTTGTCCGGAATGAGTTTCAAGGCGAAATCCTAGACTACACTTGGTTTGAAAAATGATGTTAGGCCTTCCTTGAACCGCTTTTGTGCCTTAAATATCCTACCCTTGCATATTTTCCCTAGTCAACCCCGTTTGAGCCTTTAACCTTTTCTTTGGCAACCATGTTACAAGTTTTAACCTTTTGTTCTTTATTGATCTATCTTTTGGTACCCTACCTCCTTAAGTGCGTTGAAAGTGCAAATGTAGGCTAAAAGCCTAAGTTTGAGGGTGATAGTTGGAAAAAGTTGTGATGTGGGAGTTACTTTAAGGTGAAAGAAAAAAAATGAAGTAGTAGAAAAAAAAAATTGGAAACTTCCTTGTTATTTTGAAAAAGAAAAAAAGAAAAATAAAGGAAGGAATAATAAAGGGTTGTGAATAAAGGGAAGACTAGTTGGCGAAATGAAAAATGAAAAAAATGGTGGAAAAGCTTGAAAGGAAGTGTGCTTTGCTTGTTGAAAATTGTAGTGCTTAGGGAGGTTTTTGAGTCACTATTTCCAAATTATGTCCCTACCTTAACTAAAAGCCTACATTACAACCCTTTAAGTCCTAATTGATTTTGAACCAAGTGTGTCTATATTAGTGGAGAAATACATGAAGGGCAAGCTTATGGTACTACTTGTGCAATTGAACATCTTTGTGAGAGAAGAGAGTTAATTCTTTCTATTTAATATCCCATTTGTGTTTTGAATTACATTTTCTAAGTGTGGGATTCTCTCTTGAGTGTGAGGGCACATGAGAATTTAAGTTGTGAAAGTGTTTCATTTTCCAATTGAGAGGAATGAACAAAAGAAAGTTGTTTTGCGATAAGGAGGCAAATTTTGAAGCTTTAGTGTCATGACTTGATTGCTACTTTGATTAATTTGGTGTTTGAGCACTTGAAAGGAAAATGAAGTTTTTAAGAAGAAGTTGGTGATTCATATGTTTTGAATTAATTGTTGGTACCAATCAAAGTCACGTTTTTGTGCTTAAAGTAGACTTTTTAACTTGGTATGATGTTGGTGCACTATTGAGTCGATTTCTTCGAAAGAGATTGTATGTTTTGAATTGCTTGAGGACAAGCAATAGTTTAAGTTTGGGGGTTTGATAAGTTGGTATTTTACCAACTTATCTCTTCTTTAATCTTATATTTTTGCTATGTTTGCTTGAGAAAATAGTGCATTTAATATCATTTACATCTATTTTACAGGTTTTATATGATTTATAAGTGATCGGAAGAAACCAAGTGAAAATAAAGTCAAAAAGAGGTCAAATTGGACAGATTTGCAAAACTGTCAAAACTGGACAGTTTTGCAAAAATGGGACAGATTCACAAAACACGGGCAGAACTGCAAAAACGAAAATCTGGGGCATATTTTGTCATTTTTTGGACTTGGAAAAATTGGGGAACATAAAAGGAAGACTAGGGGGCAAAAACATATCATCTTTGGCTCAACACAAGTCCTTGGAGGCTAGGGTTTCACACCAACACATTGGAGGAGAAGATTGGAAGCACTTTAATGAGATATTCTTAATCCTTTCTTCAATTTCTTGTTTGGTATTGAATATTTATGTGTGTAGTATTTCATTTCAATATTTGAACCTTGTTTATGGAAGTATATATTGTTTAAGTTTGGATTGAATCTCTTGTTTTGCTTATGTGTTGAATGATTTTATCCCTAATGAAGTGAGTTATTGTTTCTTTAATTAATCTCATGTTGAATGATTCTTAAGGGAGTAGCTAACCCTAAGACTTGCCCATTTATTTCGGTTTAAACTTGGAAGAGGCAAACTCGGGATTGGGAAAGATTAATTAACAAGAATTTGGGGCGTTAACCCTCATCTAATGGAAATCGACCTAGGAATAGGCGACACCACTTGTAGCCATATTCGGGTGTTCTTAATGCTCCTAATTGCTTTAGGGATATTCAATTAGGTAGTCTAGTTAGTCTTCGGAAGAAGCTAAATTAGAGTCATTATCCGAGGCTAAGTAATATAAAGTCACCATTATTTGTAAATCATGAAGTACATTGGATCATTACTTGAGCGTAGTTTCCCTTGTATCCATGCTTGTGGCCATTGATCATTTTACTTGCTTTCTAGGTTAGTTTACATTTTTGCATTAGTTATAATTTTCCCTCAAACAAAACCAAAATATTATCTATCGTTTGGCTTTAGCGTAGTTGGTGAAAATTCCTACTTTTCCTAATCGCCTACATATTGTTCTCTGTGGGATTCGACCCCGACTCATAGTTGGGTAAAATATATTTGCATACGACCGTGGATGAAAATTTATTTGAAAATTCCTACTTTTCCTAATAGGGTGGATTTGGACGTTATCAGGAGGCAACCCACATTTACCGCTTTGTAAGTAGTTTAAAGTTTGTATTGTCCTTGTATTCTTTTGTGTTGTTGATGTGCTAATGTGGTGGGATTTTGAGAACTGAAGGGACCAAATAACTGCTGAATGATTCAAGGCGAGACGCTCCATGTTACGGCCCGTAACTCATGTTACGGTCCGTATCATGAAGCGTAACAGGCAAAAAGAAAAAAATAAAAAACTCACTGAAGGATGAGGAAGAGTGTTACGGTACAAGTTACGGTCCGTCGTACGTATTACGGACCGTAACACTGGGTCGTAACGTTGATACAAAATCTGGGCTTCACTGGAAATTTTCAACATGTTACGCCAGGTGATACGGACCGTAACACGAGTTACGGTCCGTCGATTGGACTGCCAGGTCATTAATGAATAAGTGAAACGGGGTCGTTTGATGGACCGTAACACAAGATACGGCCCGTATCTCAGGATACGGTCCGTAACAGGTAACGTAATTGTCGGAAATGTTTAAATACATTACCGACGGTTCCCATTTCAAATTAAAAGGATTCTTAAAACGTTTTTCAACTCCCTCTCCCTCATAAATCCTCTCTTCTCTTCTTCACATCCTCCTCTCTTCATCTTTCCATTCTCCCCCATATTTCTCTAAAAATCTCTTTACTATCTTCTTATCACAATCCCTGTTGTAAGTTTGAGTTTCATCCTTACAATCACCAACGATCAGGTATTACATGTCTTTGCTCTTTTCTTTTAGCTATCAATGCGAGTTCTATGATGCTCATGAGTAATTTCGTATAATATGCGTTGAAATTCGTGTTTTGGGCTGTGTTGGTTGAGTTTGAATTTCAATTGATAAGTTATGGGGGATTTGACAATGGTTGGGGGTTGGGATTGGTATTGGTGCTGTTTAAAAGATTCTTGGGCACGAGCAATTGCTTCCCACTGAATTGGAGGGCAAATCCGGTTAAAGGTTTCATTTGTGAAATTACTAAATTGGTTTGCCCACCAACTGTTCGATAAAAGTCCCCAATAAAAACTTTAATAAAACCGGGTGAAGTCTGAGTAACCCGAGGCATGTGAGGGGATATAATATTGTTTTACAACATACCCATGGGACATTAAGTCGAAAATCTTGGCCTCGTGCTTAAAACGAGAAAATTTGGCCAAGTCATTTGTTTGCTAATCCGTTGCCCGTCATTATGTGTTACGGTCCGTATCGTAGGATACGGTTCGTAACGTCTCACCGTAACATGATCAAAATTTTCAGAAAAGTTACTGAAAATTTGAGAGGTGTTACGGTGGGATGTTACGGTCCGTATCCTATGTTACGGACCGTAACACCACACCGTAACATCGATGGATTCCATGAAAACCTTCTGGAATTTTGACAGACGTTACGGTGAGGTGTTACGGACCGTAACACGAGTGACGGACCGTAACATCATACCGTAACACCTCTCAAATTTCCAGTAACTTTTCTGAAAATTTTGATCATGTTACGGTGAGACGTTACGAACCGTATCCTACGATACGGACCGTCGACTGTGTTACGGTCCCTTTGCTTAATTGAACCATTTCAGTTACGGATGAAGATACGGCCCGTAACACCATCGACGGTCCGTCGACTGTGTTACGGTACCTGACCTAATTAAAGTCTTTGGCTTAAATTCATAAGGTGTAAAATTTTTACAACTTCTCGTACATCATATCTAACTTTTCCTTCCACAGGCATGGGTAAACCACGACAATCAAAGAAGGCTTCACCTAAGGTCGCGCAAAAAGGAAAAGGTCGTGTTGCAAGCAAGGTAACCTCACGGCTGCGCGACGACGATCTGATCAAGGACGCCAGGCCTAAAAAGAGGCCGGTCGCACCTAGCAAGCCACCCCCACCAGTTGCACCCAGCCAACCAGACCCACAATCAGAAAGTTCCTCCTCGACTGAGGAGTTAAGAGAGTCGAGCTCGTCGAGTTCGTCGAGCCAAAGTGAACCCCAGCGGGCTATCACACCAACACACCGACCTCAACCACCCATTAGACAGCCTACTGCGGAGGAGCGCGAAAAAGAGCGCGAATAGGAAAGAAGGAAACTTGACATTCGGCTGCAAGCTATGACTGAGAAGATCCTCCGGTTTAATGTGGAGGGATCTGAAGATTTGTATAACAAGGGGTGTGAGCGGGTAAAAGGTGAGGGAATGGACCCAAGGCGGAGTATTTTCGAGGAACGGAATGTCATCTTCGATGGAATAGAAGGATATCCCGGCATTAGTGATACTATCCGATTCCACAAGTTGGAGTTTTTGAAAAACCCCGTTGGGTCCTACATATCGGTTTTTGTTAGGGAATTCTACGCTTCATATGGGGCAGCTGTATTCAAAGTAGTGAAGAAAGGGCAGCGAGCAACTCAAGTACCGGCAATGAATGAGGTTGTATTCCGGACAAAGAAGATAGATGTCTCTCCATCGGCTATAAATAAAACACTATTCGGGGAAGATTATATAGAGCCTACAGCAGCGGAAGAAGGGGAGTTTGCCTACAAAATTGAACAGAAGGATACAATCCCCGTCCGAAAATGGGTAGCTTCTGTTATTGCACGGACAACAGATCCTGAATGGGCCATAGTGCCAAAGTTGACAGCCACCACGCGGATTTGGAAAAACACCCTAACGCCAGAGGCAAAGTTTTGGTGGCAAATTGTTCTGTTCCGCATCCGTCCTACCCAATCAGATAATTATTTGGCTCCAGACAGGGTTGTTCTTGTGGCTTCCATAATGTCGCGATATAAGATCAACTTCGGATGACTGATAGCCGAAGACCTCCGAGAGAGAGCCACCCAGCCGGCCACTTCCCTCATTCATCCATGCCTGCTTACGCTACTATGCTTGCGTGCAGAACCAGAACCCCTACCCCATATCGATCACAGTGTGATTGCCAGCCATATTTATGACATCACAAAAGGGAAAGATGAGGTGTTCAGCCAGGGTTCGTTTCCCTCTGCATCGGTTTCTGAGGTGCCGAAGGGGCCTACGGGGTCAGATGTTATACCCTTGGCTATCATGGGTGAAGAGGGAGCTGCTGCGGATCAGCCCACAGATTCTGAGGCTCCACCGGCTGATCATGCTACACAGCCTATGCCACCTCCAGCTGCACCTACTTCGGGTGGTCCTACCTCTTCCACTGGAGCAAGCCCAGCACCACCGCAGGCAACACCAGGAGTCCCACCCGAGCTTGCGAGAAAAATGATGTTCAACCGAGACAATTTTGGGGCAGTGGTCCTGCAAGCGGATCGCACAGATAGGCAGGTCAAGTAGATCATGACTGAGCTAAAATTATACACAAAAAGGGCTATTGATGCAGCGCTGCGACCGATAAAAGAACAAATGGCTGCGGACCACCTACAAATCCACTCCCGAATAGATGGTATTGAGGGCATGATGACTGAGCTGACTAGGACACACCCTACATTGGAATTGGACGCTATTCGGAGTGAGTTGCGGTCTGTCAAGGATGATGTGCAGAAATTGAAGGCCCAGGAAGTGGATGTGGCGACAGACCAGGTTCCTAAAGTACACACGGAGTTGGTACAGAGCCTATACCAGCCGGTTCAGAGCCTACTAGGGGATGATGACAACGAAGACACGGTGGAGGAACAGCACGATGAGGAGTTGGAGGAGGATATCCCCTCTGTGGACAAAGGGAAGCGAAGCAGAGCATCGCCAGATCTCGAGCCCATTCTCCAAAGTCTTGATCCATATGCTGAGTTGCGCCCACAGAATGAGGAAGAGGAGCGGCGTACTTTGAAAAGAATCCGCCAGGAGTCCCGGTTAAGTTCCGACACCGCAGGAGCTACTTCTAGCTCAGCTCAGCCCATTGAGCCGGCTCACCGTATTTCTCCCCCACCCACTGCTCCACCCCATGATGCTGCGACAGATCCGAGTGCCTAGTGCGCTCCAGGGAGGCCCTCCATTTTTTTAATGCGTTATCTTGATGCTTTGAGGGCAATGCATGCTTTTAAGTTGGGGGTGTAGTATTTACTGATTGGTTGTTGGGATTGCTGTTTTAGTATACTGGAGATTGTTTTTAGTATTTTTTGTTTTGATGGGTATTTTATCCCAAAATTGTGATAATAAGCATGTGTTTAAGACAATTGTTATTGTTTTGTTTTGTTGGTATTATTTTTATTAGCAAGTATGGGTTAGGACGTTCTTCGGCTGTTCTTTGCTATGTGTGTCTATTCCCGAAGAATGCTATGTGTATGTTAAACCTAGCATGTTTAGGATGTTTAATATAGAAGTAAAGTAATGATGACTTAAGTGGTAGTGGTCCGTGTTTCTAGCATAGATATAAATGGTTTTTACAAGTTCAATGATATCCCTCCGAAAAATAATTTGTGATACACATCAAAAATGAGTTGTTGATATTGACATGTATGGTTCTTTTAATGACATTGCAAAGAAAGGGTGTTTATGCATATGAAATCTTCAAACGGAAATGAAGTCGGAATATTTAAACAATCCTTATACCATTGTGTGGTGAGTTTTTAGCTTCTATTTGCATATGATGCTTGCAATCTAGAACTTGCCCGGTTGGTCGTGCGTGAATTCTAAGGAGAATTTGATTGTGAAGTGATCTTAGGCTTTCTTTGTATTAACCCCCAAGTATCTTAAATGAGCCTGGCCCGTACAGAAAATGATCCCTAGTCTCCCATTTTTGAGCCTATAGACTTTTTCTTTGATTAACCATGAACTAACCTATTTCCCTTCTGTGAATAATCCCATTTGGCACCAAGTCCCTCCTTGACACGGAAGAATGACAAATGAGGCTAAAAGCCTAAGTTGGGGGTGACAAGTCAAAAGTGCGGAAAATGAGGCTAAAAGCCTAAGTTGGGGGTGATAAGTCAAGATGCGGAAAATGAGGCCAAAGGCCTGTTGGGGGTGATCACGAATATAAAGGGACATAATTCAGCATATAGGTATATAAGTTCTAAATAAATCCACGCTAAAGATCGAGGGTCGGAAATGATAGGAAGAATGATGAATGAAGTCAAAAAGAAGTGTCGAGGAGAGTGAGTCACCGATACCCAAATATTCATCCTACCCGTCCCTAAGCCAACGTTACAAGCCCAAAAAGTCCTAATGTGATCACGATCAAATTGTTCAGAGTTGAATGCATGGAAAATAAAGGCAAGCCTATGGTTTGTGCACGCATGGTATGCAAATTTCTTTGTGAGTGTGAGTGTTCTTCTGTCTCTTTAGTCTTCTGTCCCATTTATGTCGTAAATGTGTGTTGGGACATTCTTTGGTCTATGTGAGGGCATGAGGATTGTAGGTTTCAAAGTAACTAGCTTTCCGGAAGTTGAAATTCATGTGCATAGAGACCCCCGTACTATGATTGTGTCATTAATTGAGGTTGCATAGTTAATTGAAATTTTTCTGAAATGTGCGTTTTGTGTCACAAACAGGAGATGGATAACAGCCTAAATATTTTTCTTGGATCGAAGAGTCCGTGCTAACAACACATGCCAAACCCACCGTAGTCATTCTTATTTTGCTAAGATGTCGTGTGTTAGTAGCGAGTATTGTTGTAGTTGCTTGAGGACAAGCAAAAGCTTAAGTTGGGGGTGTTGATGTGCCGTGAATTTTAGCACATTTTATGCCTTTGTAACTAGACATGTTGCTTGATTTTAAGTGTTTTTACATTGTTTCTTATGTTATTTTTGTGTTTTATAGGGTTGATTAACTAAGGATTGGAAATGAGAAGTAATGCTGAAAAAACAGACAAATTGGAGCTAAGCGACGCTCCGTAACTCATGTTACGGACCGTAACAGGGTCCGTAACTCATGTTACGGTCCGTACCTTTGAACCGTAACAGGGCCTGAATTTCCAGAAAGTTTTCATTGAAACCATCAGTGTTACGGTGGAGTGTTACGGTCCGTAACTCATGTTACGGTCCGTAACATGTCACCGTAACATGAGCTAAATTTCCAGAGAGTTTCAATAAAACCTTCAGTGTTACGGTTTAGTGTTACGGTCCGTAACTCATGTTACGGTCCGTAACCCTTCACCGTAACATCATTCAAAATTCCAGAGAGTTGCCAAGAAATTGTCACCACTTACGCTTCAGAAGGACGGACCGTAACACAGGGTACGGTCCGTCGCATGGTGGCCGTAACGTCAAAGTGGTCAAATGACGAAATGAAGGACGGACCGTAACCTGAGTTACGGTCCGTAACAATGCGGCGTAAGGGCATTTTTGTCCAGAAACTTGGCGCGATTTTTGGCTCTATAAATACATAATGTAGGGTTTTAATTCAAGATTCAGATTTTATTTTAGAGGCATAAACCCTAGGTTTTTAATCTTAAAGTGGTTGGAGCATTTAAGGCAACAACTTCACTCTCATTCCATCTTGTATTAGTATTGTAAGTGTATTATGTTAATCTTTAAGCTTTTTCTATCAAGAAACATTATGAGTAGCTAATTTCAATTCTAAGGTTGTGAATCCCATGATGGGTATTATGTGAATGGGTTTCTATTATTGATATATGCATAATAGTTGTTGTTATTTATTCTATCTTTGAGTTGTAACGTTGGGTAATGATTGCAAGCATTAGCCGAAGCCATTATATTGACTTTTCTTGGGAAAGAGAGTCAATATTGGTAAAATTGAATAACAATGACTCGAGGCGTTAACCCTCGTTTAATAGACTAACTTAGGAATAAGAATAAGTCTAAATTGGCATCATTGGTCGCTCTTCGATTGTAACTCTTTTATATTCGGAAGAATCATAAAGAGGAAATACTGCTTAACTGTTGGGAAACATTAAGAAGTCTTTAAGAGACCAAGTGCATATTCATAGAACAACCATTAGAAGTATATCACTTTGAAACCTGAAGCATAATATCTAATCAAATTGGGGAACACAACCTTAGTCTCTCTCTCTCTCACATTAATTACATTTTAAGTCAAAGTATTAAATTACATTATTCAACAATCAATTCAAACTATCCGGAATAGGATTAAAGCATTTAAAGACCGGTATCGCATACGAATAGTACTCTTTTCTCTCCATATTCCCTGTGGGATTCGACCCCAACCTTGTTGGGTTACTATATTTGACAACGTTCGCTTTACGCCATTAATAGGTGTAATTTGAGCGTATCAGTATGCAATTCATTTCATACCAATGTCCTACTGCAGTTGTTGTATAAGTGTATTTCTAAGTTGATGTGTGGCAGATTGAAGCAGGTGTTGCCATCTCTGGTAAATTAGATTCAGGCAACATTTGTCCAAAGTAGGTCAATGGTGCATAATGTTCTCATTTGTCATGATTTGATGAGACCTTATAATAGGAAGACTTCCTCAAAGTGTATGATGAAAATAGATCTTAGGAAGGCCTATGACATGATAAGGTGGGAATTTACAAAGTTTTCTATCAAGATTAATGGGGACTGCCATGGATATTTTGAGGGTAAAAAGGGGTTAAGGCAAGGAGATCACATTTCTCCATTGTTGTTTGTTATGGTGATGGAATACCTCTCAAGAATCTTGGCAAAAATGGCAAAATTACCTGATTTTAGACATCATCCAATGTGTAAGCAGCAGGGGTTAACACACCTCATCTTTGCAGATGACGTGATGATATTTTGCAAGGTCAGGTGGCTTCAGTAAGAACAATTATGGAAGCACTGAATCATTTTTCCCAAGTGACTGATTTGGTAGCAAATATTGAGAAGTCTAATATGTTTGTAGTTGGGGTGGACGACGAAACAAAGCAGGGGTTACTGCAGTTTATTGGTTTTTCAGTAGGATTATTTCCTATAAGGTATCTAGGTCTTCTGGTGTCTCCAAGGAAGTGGATTAAGATAGAGTGCAATCAACTATGTCAAAAAATAACAGAGAAAATTAGAGTTGTTTCCACATGACAAGTAAATTAGAGTTGTTTCCACATGACACTTGTCCTATGCAGGAAAACTGCAACTTATAAATTCTGTATTGTTTTCTCTGCACAATTTCTGGGGTTCAATGTTCATCCTACCACAAAGTGTACTCAAGAAAGTGGATAAGTGGTGTAGAGAGTTTTTATGGGGAAGCATAATAGATAAGAGGGAAATAAACCTGGTTGCTTGGAAAATGTTATGCATATCAAAACATTAGGGTGGGTTGAATATCAAGGGGTGCAAACTTTGGAACATGACACCTTTGGAAAGTTAATATGGTTGGTAATGAAAAAAAAAAAGGATATTTTATGGGTAAAATGGGTGAATGAGATGTATATGAACAACATGGCTGATTTTTGGGGCACAGTACCCCACCATCTGATTGCAGTAGCTACTGGAAGAGAATTCATAAGTTGAAGTTGAAAATGATCAACTGGTATTCTAGTGGACAATACTACCTGACCACCAACAAGAAGTATTCTATCTCTAGTGGTTATATGCAGTTAATGGGTGATACACCTAGATGGGAGGTTACTAAATTGGTGTGGAACAGGACAGCTGTTACACCTCGTACATTTCTGTGTCGTCGTAAGCAAACTAACTTGAGTACAGAGAGGATATGATACTCCTATAAGGTTAAGGAAGACTTATAATAAGTGTTAGACAAGTATTTAAAAGTTTCGGGATCAAGCGAATCGAAGAAATTAGGTTTGTTGAAAATTTGAAAAAACTTGGCAGAATTTTGGATAGGATTTTTGGTCCAACTTTAAAGAGGCATATCTCCTAGGATATGAGGAGTTACGGAATCCATAGCATACGTAAATTGAAGTTCGGCGAGTCTTCTTTCCAATGCAACTAACAAATCGCATTTCTGTGAAGTACGGGATGAAGTACGACTCATACAAAAATGTACGTCCCGTACATTTTGGACGTACTTTACCTTAAATTTCCAGAAAGTTGAAAAAATTTGAATTTTTTTTTACCTGCAATGTACGGGATGAACAATAACTCGTACTTTGTCTCGATTTTTCCAGAAACTTGGAAGTTGGTGGAGACTTCCTATAAAATTATTTCCCACGACTTGGGCCTCATTTTCATTCAAAAATAAATCCCTAATCTCTCGCTAAGTTTCCCTTAACATCCATAAACACTCCAAATCATTCCAAATCAAATCAAGAGATGATCAACCTTGAAAACCTAAGTTAATTCATGGAAGTTGGATGTTCTTGCTTTCACTTGGAATTGTGGGGATCAAGTCTTGGAGCAAAGTGTGTGAGTTGAAATTCTTCAAATTCAAGGTATGTTTTTCATATTATCTCTTATGTTAAGTTGATTGGAAGGTTTAGCAAGCCTGAGAAAGTGAAAAGAGTTACGGGGAAAAGTTCAAATATGAATTGATGATATTTTGAGTTGCAAATTAACTTTAACTATAATTGTTAGCATGTTATGAGTATAATCTTGTTATGAGGGGTAATAATGATGTTGCGGAAGTGTGGTATACAAGTGTATAAGGGGTTGTATTGAAGTTGTTGTTATAGATTGTTCATGAAAAGAAGTTTGGGATTGGAATGTGATCTTTAGATTATGGGATTGTTGATGTTTTTATTGTGGTTTTGGAAATTGTTTTGAGTTGGAGGAAATAGAAGATATGAGGGGAAATGCTTCCCAATTTTCGTTGGCTCATTTATTAATTTAGTTTGACCACATGTATAAACGTATCAATGACTTACCCGAAGTGCGAATCATCTTGAATGAAGATTTACGAGCTCGGATGGATAGGCGTTGAGTAGTTAAGGAGACGACGAGGTATGATAAGGCTAACCCTTTCTTTCTAAAGGCATGATTCCCTTATTGTGAACCCATATATGATATCCATAATATCCTATTTCCTAGAATTGCTAGAAACTCATAACTCTCGAGATTCTTATGGTATTGTTGATAAAAGTTCTCTATGATGATGATGATGATTCCATTTCTAAAGATACCAAAGCTTATAGTTATTGATGTTCTTATGACATCATTGAGCTTGCTCCATGATTATTGGTTTTATTCATTATTGTTGATATCACCTTATGATAATTATTCTTTCAAGGTGAGATATAGCGATGATGATCATTCCATAATAGAAATCGGAGGTTTACCGACCTTACTTCACTCCGATAGAGTTATAGCTTTTATTTGGGCTCTCATGCATTTTTTATATATATGTATGTATTTTCTTACATCATGTCGCGCTATAGTCTGCTGGGCAGGCACATAGATGTGCACACCACTGCCGTGGGCAGATTATGATGTTACCCCGGACGCGAGATGATATGATATATGGATCGGGCTGCACGTTCTGCAGCACTAACACTTATATTATATATGTATGAAATGTTTTTTTTAAAAAAAGCTAAGCATGCATGATATCCACCTTAAGAGACATTCAGAGGTACGTGTTGATTTGTTTTATCTTATGTTCTTTTCATACTTTCATTATGTTGTTACCTATGCCTTACATACTCGGTACATCATTCGTACTGACGTCATTTTGCTTGTGGATGCTACGTTCATGCTCGCAGGTAGACAAGGAGACAGTTCAGACTCATAGACTGCCATCTCATCGTTGGTACAGGAGCACTCCACTTGTTCCGTAGTTGCAGTCCAGTTGGTATGGTCTTTTTATATACAGATGGGTATGGCGGGGTCCTATCCCATCCTTATTATGTTATGCATTCCAGTAAAGGCTTGTAGACAGATATGTACAGCTAGATATTTTGTGATCTTCTCGGTCCTTCTTGTGTTGTATCATCGTTTTGGTAGCCCTGTTGGCTCGAGTACATGGGCCCAGTTTGATGATGTATATATATGTATAGCTCTTTCGGGCTTGTGTCCCCTGCAGACTATGAGATATATTAGCTAGCACAATGGCCCACCTATGTATAGCTATGAGATGCATATACGTGTTGTGGTGCTTGGTAGGTTAGTTCCAAGTGCCCGCCATGGCCCTCCGATTGGGTCATGATAGCAGCAGTGCCAAAGCACAGATTCATTCTGTGGCTTGCAATACTGGGAAGAATTTTAACAAAGGAAAGTCTGCAGGAGATGGGTTTAGCCAAAGAGGAGCACCACTGTGTGCTGTGTACCGATGGTGCTAGTGAAAACATCGCACACCTCTTCTCAGTGCTTGGACAGGATAAGTATGGGGTGCATTACACGGATTTTTGAGAGTTACAATACATCATCAAGGGGTCAAGGAAGATCTACAAATCATCAAGTCAAAACACTGGAATAGGCTCAAGAAGGAGGTGTTCGTTGCTATTTATGGTGTTGTGGTATACTATATATGGATGGCAAGGAACAACAAGATTTTTCAAGGGAAGGTTGTGCATAGAAATTTTGTAATACTGCAAATACAAATTGGAATTAGGGAAATTAAAGGATAGATATATTTAGAAACACAAAGAGAGGTAGGAAATGTAGTACTTTTATTTAGGCTCTTTGTAACTAGTTGATTTTCAGGGGTCTATTAGTACTTGGCACTCTTCCTAGAAGGTGGTCAAGGCTATAGATGCTCTCTTAGGTGTAATGGTTTGTTGATATGGTAATATTTCATAGTTTATTGTTAAAGCAAAATTCCGAGACCTCATTCTGTTTCGATGAGAATGTGAAAATGAGGTTGTTGACCACCATTATTTCGCTCCGTTTGACTTATGGAGTCAAATGGTACATTTGATTTAAACCTAATTCAAAATTAAGTTTATGTTTTGAACTCTCAAAATAACAATGAATGAAAATGAGATCCAGCAAACGAGTATAGACTAAACAATCAAATCTATTTTTTTTTTGTTCTAATAGAGAGGTAGGTGTTTGTTGTTGAGAACTCCAAAACCGAAAAGGAATTTGAAAAATTTTCTGGTATGGAATCATAGTATATATAATTAGAATTATGATTGAAGAATATCCACTAACTATAGTCAAAAGAGTTTCGTGAACTCTCAAAATAAAGAGACAATATGACTATGAAACGTATGAGAAAACATCATGTATTGGTTTTTGTAAGGATCGTCAAAGTTGGCAATTGTTTACTTCTTTAGAGTCCCCCGTCCACATTTTGTGTGCTTTCCTTTTCATTTTTTTTCCCTTTTTGATGATTGAGAAAATGCCTTCTACTTACTCTCACCAACCAAACCTGAAATCTCACCTGTCGATATCAGGTTTTTATTAAGGGATTCAACGTCTATATATAATGTAGTTTTTTGAAGCAACGGATTTGGATGAATCCTAACCCGTTCACCCTCTAGCTTCTTTTGAGGTGGTCTTTAAATTTTGCCCCTCATATTTGAAATCTTTAAATTTTTCCCTTCGGCTAAATCCCATGGGTTCCAGGTTCGAACCCCCACACAGTCAAAATTTTTTAAAAAAAAATCGCAAGGCAGAGTTTAAATTTCGCTATGCCCCCATCGGCATACACTTGTAAAGGAATTACCAAAGTTATACCGGACCCGGCATACTTATGCCTTATGGGCAGACTTGGCATAAGTATGCTGGGTCCAGCATAACTTTGGTAATTCCTTTACAAGTTTATGCCGGGTCCGGCATAAAAGCTTGCCCCTTCAAAGTATGCCCCAACCGGCATAAACTTGTTAAGGAATTACCAAACTTATGCCAGACCCGACATACTTATGCCTTATGGGCAGACTTGGCATAAGTATGCCGGGTCCGGCATAACTTTGGTAATTTCTTCACAAGTTTATGCCGGTGGGTGCATACTTTTAATGGACAAACTTTTATAGTATGCCACATAAGGCGGAATTTTTCCTTAAGACATAACTAAAAGTTTGCCTTATAAGGCAAAGTACCTTAAGAAAAAGTTCTGTCTTATGGGGCATACTTTTGGTTATGCCTTAATTAAAAGTTTGCCCTATAAGGCATAGTTCCATAAGGAAAAGTTTTGCCCCATAAGGCATAACTAAACTATGCCTTGAGGAAAAGTTATGCCCCCTCCGGCATAACTTTAGTTTTTCCTTAAGGACTTTATGCCGGATCCGGCATACACTCCCCCCAGCCCTGCCTTGCGAAATTATTTTTTTATTTTATGCCTGAGTGGGGGTTCGAACCCAGAACCTCAGATTTCCAAGCGAAGGAAAAAATTTAAAGACCACAAATATAAGGGGAAAAATTTAAAGACCACCCCAAAAGAAGGGCAATCCGTGCAAAAAAATGCTAGCTTTGCCCAGCTAGCCCGCGCCTTCTCACCAATCCAAATATTGCCTTAACAAAAAGTAAAGAAAGGGTCAATTGTTTTGATGCCTATTACAAATTTAATTTTTTTTAGTTTCATATCAAATGTATCATCAAGATATTTTTATTTTTATACATAAGATATTTATAGATAAAATGCAAAATCTTTATAAGGTCATTTTCTTTTATTCAAATTGTAAAGGATTATGTTAAACAAATTCCTCGTAAGGGAAAACATACATTTCTTTTGTGGAAGCTTTTTATCACGAAATGGAAATTTAAACACGGATTTTACTTCTTTTATTTTACTTTATTCGGAGGTGGTGGGGGGGGGGGGGGAAGGAAAGTTGGGAATATGATTTTTTCTGGTATTTAAAAAACTCTTTTTTCTACATGTAAAGAAAATTGACTTTGAACTTAACACAACTTCAAAAGTTAGAGCTCATACAAAATGAGAATTAATTGCCTAGAGGAGATGGCAACCTATTTATCAATTAATAAGGAACTCTAGCTAACTAGTATTGAATAAATCAAGAATAAGCATAAAACGTTAAATAAATGAACGATATGCCTAATCCAAAATTCAAAAATTAATTTATGAGGTAAAAATTGTCTAAAAGTCATATACAAAAAAAAAAAAAAAAAAAAAAAAACACAGCTCATTCCATTAATCAATTCAAGACTATCGGATCTCATAGTGTACTTCAAACATAACATGCAAACATGTGTTAATTAAAGAAGGATTACTACTTTCTGCCTTTAAATAATAATTTAAGTCTGTTAGATGTTCTTGGAATTTTAAACCCCCTACAAAGTGCATACCACAAAAAGGCTAGCGCCATACCTATATTACATGTTTTCCCCTTGTAAAATAAGAACTATTGCTAGTGATTAAACTATTTGTGCACATGTTGAAAGAACACGAAGGAGATGACCCAATATGCAATCTAAGCGCCGGCACAGCTGCACTTTGTTCTATATTTGTGTGTGTAGTCAAACCAAATGCATAATATTGACCTACTTTTGCTTTTGCATATGCACTAAAAATGGCATGCTATTGAACACATTTTTTCCAAGGTCCTTATATATCCGACATTTGCCATTATCATTTTTTTAAAATAAATAAATATTGGATGGTGAAATCGTTAAAGAAATTTTTATTTCACAAATTAAAGATAAACACAAACATTGAAACAAATCATAACAATTGTACTGTATACTGGCCCCGCATGATAAACCTTTGGTATTGCAGCTACATAGATTGAAGGATAGTCACTAACGTTGAACATTAATTTTGTTGGATTTTTGGGTTTTTCCTTCCTATGTGGAATTGGATTAATAAAACTCAATCCAATTTGGACCAGGCCAGTTTTGTCCAAAAATTCCTCTATACATAGGATCAATTTAGGTCTTATTTTCAGAACACAAGAGTGAATTCATAGCAGCCATATAGAGAAAAAAAACGTGAGAGAGAAAGCAGATTTTCGTCTAGAAATTTTCTGCTACAGTAGTCCACTTTAAATTGCGTTTCCGATTCGTTAAACGTTGGATCGTGCTGAAATTTGAACTGGGGGTTCGTAACATCTGGTTCCTCGATTTCAACCGTGGATATCGGATTTTGTGGTCTGTAGCTCCAATTTTCGAGTATGAACAGTAGCTCGTTTTTTGGGGTGATTTCTCTCCTTTCTTCACTAGTTTTGGTGCTATCTTTTATTTATTGTTGTTCCGTGCTTGGCTTTGTTGCTGTAGCCATTTGGAGAACATTGTTATAACTCTTGTTAATTTTAGTGGAGCTTTTGTGGGCCGGAGGTCCTGTGGATGTTTCCTTTTCACCTTGAAGGGGTTTTACCACATAAATTTGGTGTCTCTTGCATTTGATTTATTTTTGTTTGCTTTGCTATTTTATTGTTGGTATAGCTGCTGCCCGGATTTCCATTTGTGCTAGTGTTTATTGTCTTCTCTTGGTTCAAATAGTGTGGAAAGTTTTGACTTGGGTATTTCGTCCGCTGTTACCTCGTCGTGCAATTTGGTTATTGCTTGTTTCTTCCCAACAAAGTAGTATCAAAACTTGTTGTTGTATTTGGTTGTGTTGATCGTCCATTTGAATGATGGAGACAAATATGAGCAAGATGGTTTGCTTAAATGGCAGTAATTACCACATTTGGAAAAGCAAAATAAAGATCTTCTATTTGTCAAGAAATTACATTCACCTATGTTTGCTTCTAAGAAACCCGAGTCTATTGAAGATGAGGATTGGGAAATTGAGCACTTACAGGTTTGTGGCTATATTAGGCAATGGGTTAAAGATAATGTTCGAAATCATATTGTGAATGAGACAAATGCTAAAAGCTTTTAGGAAAAGCTCGAGACACTTTATGCTTTAAAGACTAACAATAATAAGTTGTTCTTACTGAAACAATTGATGAATATTAGATACAAAGAGATCAACCCTATTTCTGATCATATCAATGATTTCTAGGGTGTCCTTGATCAGCTGTCTGGAATGGGTGTCAAGTTTGATGAAGAAATACAGGGACTTTGGCTTCTTAATACTCTGCCAAACTCTTGGAAAACTCTTCGAGTTTCTTTGACTAATTTGCTCCCAGTGATGGTGTAACTATGGAACATGATACGAGTGGTGTTTTGAACGAAGAGATGAGAAGAAGATCTCAAGCTTCGTCTTCTTCAACTTCACACTCCGATGTTTTGGTTACTAAAGACAGGGGGAGAAGTAACCTCAAAGGTCAGAATGACAAAGGCAAAAGTAGAAGCAAGTCAAGATCCTCCAGGTACAAGAATCTTACATGTGACTATTGTCACTTGAAGGGACATATCAAGAAACATTGCTACAAGTTTAAGAGAAACTAGAAAAGGCAAAAGAAAGAAGGAAAAAATGAAAATCGTGTTGCTATTGTTGCTAAAAATGATCTTCTTATTGCTTATAGTGAAAATGATATCAATCTTGTTTGTGATGAATCTACCTGATTAGTGGATTCAGGTGCCATTTCTCATGTCATGCCAAAGAAGGAATTATTTTCTTCTTACATTCCTGGTAATTTTGAAATGTTACGAATGGGCAATAATAGTGAGGTTGAGGTACTTGGCATTGGCACAGTTTGCTTGAAAAGTAAGAAGAGTTCGAGGTTGGTTCTTAATAATGTCAAGCATGCTCTAGATATTCGCCTGAATTTAATTTTTTTAGGAAAGCTTGACGATGAGGGTTATGATCAAACCGTTGGTGGTGGCCAATGGAAACTTCTTAGAGGTTCAATGATTGTGGCTCGAGGTAACAAGATATCTGACTTGTACTTATTTCAAGGCTCCTTTTTTGGTGACTCAGTAAATTTGGTGGAGAATGATACTTTATCAGAATTATGGCATAGAAGGCTGAGTCATATGAGCGAGAAGGGGATTGATAACTTGGCTAAGAATAATTTGTTTTCTGGAGTGAAACAAGCAAAGTTAAAGAGATGTGTTCATTGCTTAGTCGGGAAACAGAAAAGAGTTTCCTTTCAGAGTCATTCGCCTTCAAGAAAGCTTGATTTGCTGGAGTTGGTACATTCTGATTTGTGTGGTCCTTTTAAATAAGCTCTCGTAGTGGTGCACTTTACTTTGTGACTTTTATTGATGATTATTCTCGCAAACTCTGGGTATTTCCTTTGAAGACCAAAGATCAAGTACTTGATGTGTTTAAGACTTTTCAGGCCTTGGTTGAGAGACAGACAGGGAAGAAACTAAAATGCATCCGCTCAGACAATGGTGGTGAATACATTGGTCCCTTTGATAATTATTGTATAAAGCAGGGTATTTGGCATCAGAAAACTCCTCTAAAGACTCCTCATATTTAGCAGAGAGGATGAACAGAACTCTAGTTGAAAGGGTTAGATGTTTGCTTTCAAATGCTAAGCTGCCAGATTCATTTTGGGTAGAAGAACTTAATACTGCTACTTATGTTATCAATTTATCTCCTACTGTTACTTTGGATGGTGATGTCCCTGACAGAGTTTGGTTTGGTAAGGATGTCTCTTATGCTCATCTGAGAGTCTTCGGGTGTAAGGCTTTTGTGCATGTTCCTAAGGATAAGAGGTCAAAGCTGGAAGCTAAAACTAAGCATTGGATCTTCATTGGTTATGGTCATGATGAATTTGGCTATCGTTTCTATAATCCAATTAAGAAGAAACTTGTTAGAAGCCGTGATGTTGTGTTCTTTGAAGACCAGACAATTGAAGATTTTGAAAAAGCTGAGAAGGTTGATTCTCAGAGCAATGAGAGCTTAGTTGATGTTGATCCAGTTCCTGTGACTATTGCACCTGAAGAAAATCTTCAAAATAATGAAGATCAAGTTGATAATGAAGATAGTGATCATGTTCAGAATGACCAGCATGATGTTGTTGATGCTCTAGTGGAAGATGATGCGGTTGGCCAGCAACCAACTGTTATTGATGCTCCAGAGAGTTCTCTGAGAAGATCTATTAGAGAGAAAGTATCTTCATCTCGTTATTCTCCAAATGAGTTTGTACTCTTGTCTGACGGGGGAGAATCTGAAAGTTTTGATGAGGCCATGGATGGTGAAGAAAAAGAAATGTGGTTTGATGCTATGCAAGATAAGATTAAATCGTTGCATGATAATCATACATTTGATCTGGTTAAGATTCCTAGAGATAGAAAAGCTTTAAAAAGCAGGTGGGTTTTTAAGGTGAAACATGAAGATGGTAACCCAGTTCCACGGTACAAGGCTAGATTGGTTGTCAAGGGCTTTAATCAGAAAAAGGGAGTTGATTTTGATGAAATCTTTTCTCCAGTTGTGAAGATGTTATCCATTCAGGTTGTTCTGGGCTTGGCTGCAAGTCTATATTTAAAGTATTTCTTGATCGCCACGATGACGGTTTCCTCCACATAATCGGGAGATGGGGGGGAAGGGGGGGGGGGGGGGGAGAATTGTTAGGTTTTTGGGGTTTCCCTTCCTATATGGAATTGGATTAATAAAACCCAATCCAATTTGGACCAGGCCACTTTCGCTCAAACATTCCTCTATATATAGGATCAATTTAGGTCTTATTTTCAGAACACAAGAGTGAATTCATAGCAGCCATATAGAGAGAAAAACGTGAGAGAGAAAGTAAATTTTCGTCCAGAAATTTTCTACTACGGCAGTCCGCTTTAAATTGTGTTTTGCAATTCGTTAACCGTTGGATCGTGCTGAAATTTGAATTGGGGGTTTGTAACATCTAGTTCTTCGATTTCAATGGTGAAGATCGGATTTTGTGGTCTGTAACTCTAGTTTTTGAGTACAAACAATACCTCATTTTGGGGGATGATTTCTCTCTTTTCTTCACTAGTTTTGATGCTATCTTTTATGTATTGTTGCGCCGTGCTTGGCTTTATTGTTGTATCCATTTGGAGAACATTGTTGTAACTCTTTTTTATTTTAGTGGAGCTTTTTTGGGCCGGAGGTCCCATGGATGTTTCCTCTTCACCACGAAGGGGTTTTACCACGTAAATTTGGTATCTCTTGCATTCGATTTAGTTTTGCTTGCTTTGCTATTTTATTGTTGGTATAGCTGCTGCCCGGATTTCCATTTGTGCTAGTGTTTATTGTCTTCTCTTAGTTCAACTAGTGTGGGAAGTTTGACTTGGGTATTTCTTCCGCTGTTACCTCGTCGTGCAATTTATTTATTGCTTGTTTCTTCCCAACAAATTCTTCATCGGAGAGTTATACTTGCATATAGAAAACAATAATGGCGTTTGTAGGTAAGACTTACTTCTTATAAATACATATTAAATATCGAATACCCTTATAAGGGAAATTCCTGCTTTGCTATCGAGACTAATTATCAATTCCTATATGTTTAGTGCACCTAATATACATGGTGCTAATACTTCATTAACGTTTCCCCCCCCCCCCCCCTAAAAAGTTCATGTGAATTCAGTAGCTTTTGGCTAAACCATATATATGTATTAAAAAATTCACTAAATATCTATAAATATTTGACTGTAGGAATCAAGTTGTATTTCAAGGCAAAAGAAGATCTGTTGCTGCTATAGTTAGGAATGTGGTTCTGGATGTATATCTTAGAGCATGCACTAGGCCAAAGTTAGCTAGAGTCCTTCCTTCCATTGATTACTATCCTAGCTAGTTAGAACTTGAGATTGCTGTGTAGTGGAGCTGATTAAGGTGCTGGGACAATGTCCAGCAACCTGGTTTTTCTTTTCTGTTTCTTTGAGCTGTAACTAGCACACTTGGTAATAATACTTCCTAATTACCAAAAAAATATGTGACTGTGCCTAGTAGTTCGGTAGAACGTGGGTCTCCAAAACTCGGCTTAACTTATTTCCTTATTTTTTGACGCTTTTCTTTCCAATGAAAGACCTTATTAGGCTCCTCTTGTGTATATAAAAAATTTTGGTTAATGAAAAACTCTTATTTTATTAGAAAAGAATTTTCATTGTATGTTAACTTGAAATTGCTATAAGAATCCTTAAGCTTCAAATCACGGATCGACCTTGAACCTGACCTAAACATTATATTTTATATTCCAAGATAACTAGTATTATTTTATAAACATTTTTTTTAGAGAAATATTACTTATAACATTAAGAAACAAAAAAAGGAGGTTAACGTGATTAACATTTTTCAAAGTTTCAATTTTCTTTTTGGGAGAGGTGGTGGTGGTAGGGCAACTACTTTATTTTAGTGTTAATTCATTCATCCCACGCGTGACCTTATTTTA
Source organism: Lycium barbarum (assembly GCF_019175385.1). Lineage (NCBI taxonomy): Eukaryota > Viridiplantae > Streptophyta > Magnoliopsida > Solanales > Solanaceae > Lycium > Lycium barbarum. The sequence goes on along the minus strand of NC_083345.1, from coordinate 119,016,779 downwards.
AAATTTTTGAAGATTCCAAGCACTTCATTGACAGTCCATAAAGCCAAAAATGATTAGAAAAAGCTTTCATAATTTTGTCAAAAAGTTAGACAACAACATAAGAAGAATAAGAAGAAATTAAAGAAAATCTTGATGTAAAAAGGAATTCAACTGTTGAGTACTAAGAGCCCCCATTGTAGGTCATGCATTATCATTACTTCTAGGTTTAGCACTTGTTTTTGAGCTAAAATTTCATACTCCATCTGGTCTTTTTAATTTGTCTTTAAGATTTTGACACATTCATTCAGAATATTTATTTCACAACTTAAAAGCGTTAGTTGATTAAAATATCCTTCATCTCTCCTAAAAGTACCCATTATCTATTTTCTCAGTTTTTTTACATCATTTATTGAAATTGGAGACGATTAGGAAAAAGTGAATGTCTTCTTAGTTTCTAAAGTAACATCCAAGATGGTTTGTTAAACTGATAGTGGAGCGAGTGTCTTTTAAGTTTTTGACACACCCATTAAAATAATCAATTATAGTAACATATTTTATTAGAACATTATTTGACTAAATTCCCCTTTATCTCTCCTCAACCATGAATTTTTCCAGAAAATTGTATAGATTATTTTGTTAGAGCAATGATACATTGGGAAAAATAATAAGTAATGTTATCTTTATTTCTTAAGGTGACACTTGTTATGAACCAAATTTAAAAGTTAAAAAGACACTTAAAATGGATCAAAGCAAATAATTAACATCGACCGATGCCTCTTTATGAGAAGTTATTGTACATTTTAATCTTTTACCCTGACATCCTTTTAATTTTAAGATAATGTCAATTTTTTGACCTTAGAAACTCACCACTGAAATGATCAAATGAGAAAGTTGCCCTATTTGCCGAATAGTCCTCTATTTTGGTGTAGTGTTTTTTTTTTTTTTTTTTTTTTTTTTTAAAGTTTCATTGGATTGGGAACAAAATTCGTGAAAGAGAAGGAAAAGGTAAAAGATGAGAGTATATTTAATTGATGAAATTATCATATAAAATGTAAATATTTTTTAATATATCGTAATTGACAATTTGTTTTTAAAATTTACCATTTCACTTTGTTCGACAGTGGGTACTCAAAGTGTTTCCACTTTCCACAATGTCGCTTTCAACTTTTAAAATATAGAAAAGATTCTCAAAATAATTCACCTTCAAGCATTTTAATTAGTCGTTAAGTGCAACTTGGATTTTGACAATTAATTACATTAAGCCATTGATTTTGACATGCATGCACTCATTTTGGCAATTAAATGAAGCTACATTGAATTTGACATGCAAACATCAAATTTCATAATGAATTTTATTCAGTCAATCTAATTGTAAATCTAAGGAGGATAAAAACTTTAGTAAAAGATTTTGTAGGGACCGGACTTATTCTTTTGCAGCTAATAGTAAAAAGTAGTTATTGATAAAGGAAAATATAATTATACATTGAACAAATCAATGGGTTTGAAGAGAATAACCCAGTTACTTTGAGTTTAACTTATATATACACAAGGTGCATGTGAAGCAATTTTACATTATCAGATTAATTTTACCATACTGCAGTGCAAATTAGATGTTCATGCTGGCTATAAAAGTTACTACACGTAATTACCTTTTAAGTGATCTGGCACTATTAATGTTTATTAGTTAAACTCGCTTCTGCTCAGTTTAAGATGCGAACAACGTTGTGTACAAAACAAACTCAGTGCGGGTTATCAAGTACAGAACTTAGCTGGTTCATTTGCACTTTTATTCCTATTTTGTGCTGGTCTTTAATTTTTGTCCCTTAATGCAAACAATTTTTTCGCGGGACATAAGTTTATATCTTCGCTATAATATTCACAAGTTATACCGCACGCTATTAAATAACGTATGTCCCGCTAGTCATAAGTTCGATTTAAAAAAATTATGCGGATTGTCCTTCGTATGGACTGGTCTTTAATTTTTGGCCCTACTTCTTATTTAATGAAAATGAGTGGGCCAAAGTACTCTTATTCACGTGTTTACGAAACCAGAGATTCGGGTTCGAATCCCAGCGAGTAACTATGCGTTAATGCATAGTTCTATAGGATAACTTAATTTCTACATAATTATGCCTTAAGGCATAACTTTACCCAAAATAGACATAGTTTGCTATGAAACCTTGCCTTGTGATTTTTTTTTTACTGTGCTGGGATACTATAGTGCATAACTTTACCCCCAATAGGCATAGTTTGCTATGAAATCTTGTCTTGCGATTTTTTTTTGACTTTGCTGGGCTTCTAACCATAATGCCAAGATATTTTTACCACTTTTTTAGCCGAAGGGTAAAAATTAAAGACCAGCAATTTGAGGGACAAAAATTAAAGACCACCCCGAAATAAGGACATTCCTGTGAATTACCAAAAATTAAAGACCAACCCATTTGAAGGACAAACTGTGCAATTTCTTCAACTTGGTCTGCTACTAGATCAAATGAAGCCCAACTATATAGCAAGACCCAAATCGAACTGGGCTTTAATTTAATTCATATTTAATGCTAATTTACACAAATATCACTTTTTTGAAGAATATATATAATAACGCGCATAATTCGAGTCAAATGCCGTAGTTACTATCAAAGATCACATTTGCCGGTAGAAACAAAGAATTCATTTATTATACACAAAAAAATATTTTTTCTGTATTCACCAAGATCTTCAATGGAGAATTTATCCAAACAACTGGTTGAAGATAAACCGTCTCAATCCAATCACCAAGAGTCACCTGTTCGAATCTTTAATTTAGTAGATTATTTTAACACACGTATGCGGAGAAAGAGGGATTTTAATTTGTTATTCAATAATTAAAGATGTCGTAATTTTAACGATGAATAATGAATATAAAGGCAACGATTGATATGCAAGGATTGTTTGCGGGATGACATAAGCAGTTGGAATACCATACAATTATTTTATTCCACCTTCTCTATGGATAGTATCATAGTAATCGTCATAATTTTAGTATAAATAGTGAGATAAAATAATTTCGGAATTAGCTAAAACCCAAACCAAGCATAGATAAAGTTAATTCCAAAATTTGTCCCGAATTATTTTCTTATCCCACGTACCAAAAAACTCCTTAAATTATACAAGACTCAATGTATTGAAACAGAACTAGGATACCGAGTAACTGAAAAAAAAAAAGTATCTAAAGACGAAGAAAATCTGTTTATATCAAAAATAAAATATCATATTAATTATGCAGATAATGCATCACTAATTAACGTAGAGTTTTAAGTTGCAAATACTTTTATATCGAGATTAGTTTTTCGTTATTTCTTAGTGGACTATACGGTCATGACTTCGTGGCTAAATGATTGCCACTTATTAAGAACACGTCCTTTTTTAAAATAGAATTCTCTTGTAAACACCCTGTATATTAAGTATTGTTAATTCCAAATTAATTGACCCACATATAGAAGACTTATCCTATGAAAACTAAAGATTTGTATCTTGAATTAATAATTTTGGATGAGTGAAACTTGCATAAAATTATATAGAACAAATATAACGTTAATCATCATGGTTTCTATTGTAATAACTAATAATATCCACGAGAGATCACCTATTTAATGTAAAAAGAACTTTCTAGAAATAAATTGATAGAACTTTGGTAGGGGGAGATTTTAAATTCGCTGAATGAAGAACACATATGTTAACACACGCTAAAATAGATTGTATGTACGCTAGCTCTAAATTCTGAAGTTGTATGTAATATATAAATATTGCGTTTCAAAATTTCGCATAAGATGGTGCTACTCTAATTTTAATTATTTTATCATGATTTATTTTGGAGATAAATTCAGCATATTAGATCAATCAGTATCGCATTATTTGTGACGATTAGTCATATAATTACCAAACAAAATTTTTTGACTTTTGACTTTTATTTATATGAGGAGATATTTAGTCAATTGAAGATTTCTCTAGTTATGTCTAGAAACCAGCTGAAAGTAAACCAAATCACATTCCACCACCTTCATTCGTAACTACAACATTAATTATAGCCCTATATAAAAAGCAGCAAGTGTGTTAAACACAATACAAGAAAACACACAAAAATCAAACTAAAAACACTTGCCTTATTTCCCAAGTTACTTTCCAAACTTCTTGCAAGTCTTCGATTAACTTAATTTCACGTACCATTTCTTCTTGAATTTGATTAGTTTAATTAACAAATATGATGAGCCGTGGTGGAACAAGGATGGCTCTTTCTATGATGTCTCACATTGGTCCACGTTATTTTTCAACTATGCATCCGGTGACCGGAAATAAAGTCGGTTTCTTGCATGGAAATTCTATGAGGGGTTCCGAAAAGGCGGTGGTGACGTGGATTAGGTACTTTTCAGTTATGATTTCGCGTAACGCAAGTACCATGACATTGAGTGAGAAGGAGCAAAATGATCAAGATGATCAGAAAAAGGTTCGAAGTTGTAGCATAACCACTCCTAGTGGTGGGAATAATAATAAAGGTGTAGTGAGCTATTGGGGTATTCAACCTCCTAAGGTTACAAAAGAAGATGGTACACCATGGAGGTGGAACTGCTTTATGGTATGTTTGATTTTGCAAATTCATGGTTTTTATTTTATATTTTCATTTTTTATTTTGTTATATCTATTTGGTTGATTTATTTATAACATTATTTTAGGCACAATCAGTGTAGCTTGACACGTTCAACGGTTCAATAAAGGGGTGCATAATACATCCCATGTTAGGAGCGTGATATAGAAAATCTATCCTAATACAAGCATCGTGGATGCTTCCACGGTAAATCCGTGACCTATAAGTCACACTAAAGGAAATGGATTGTAATCGATTTATTCACGCCTCAAAGTCATTATTTTCTTTGATTAAATTTTTTTATTTTTCTAACAAGACTTTCCTTCAAGACTAGAAAATCACTTCACTGGGATCCAGCCCAGAATCTCTAGATTATTAGACCAGCGCCTTATCCATTGGGCCATGAAGGCAACTGATACGTGCAGCAGTTCAAGTTGCATATTGTCGTTTTTAGTCGCATATCTTTGTTTTGCACATATTTACCTATAGCTGATTTCTAATGCATATTTTTAGCATTGTTTAGTTATTTTATTATGTGAAAAATTTAAGCCAGTACGTAATATATTGATTTTTTGTTTTTTGAATGTAGCCATGGGAGACGTACAAGGCAGATTTGTCGATAGATCTGAAGAAACACCATGCACCAGTAACGTTGTTGGATAAAGTGGCTTATTGGACAGTCAAGGCCCTTAGGGTACCCACCGACTTATTTTTCCAGGTAATTTATTTGTTGCTTTTATGTTTGGAACAGCTTGTAAATAAATAGTCTTCAATATAATTTAGTGAAAAAAAAGAAGAAGTTAAATGTCAACTATTGATGGTTAAACGACTAGTTAGGTAATCTGGAATATTCTAGCTAACTCTCAAAACAACAAAAGATAATAGCAATGGAGTAGGCGGAATTAATTAGAAATAGACAAATTAAACATGGACAACTTGATGATGTAAGAGTTTTGATGCGTCACTTCCATGAATGAAAATTAAGAACCAGATAAGAGAACTAAAATATCTGGATCAAATTGTTACCACGTCATTATTAGCTAGATCTTCATGAGACTTAATGAGACATTGATTAAAATTTGATGGGTCTAACCTTTAAGGTTTTTATTTTTGAATTTATTGTACTTTTAAATTATGGACACAGATCGAATTTCTGTTGAAATTTTACTGCATTAACACACACATATATATATATATGTGCTTTGTATATAAAATACGTGATTCAGATGATCTCGTTGCATAATATCTGCATTTGCCATTGTTAGTGCGTGTTTTTTTTGGGGGGTGGGGGGGGTGGGGTGGGGCAGGGTTAATCCCTTCGAGGATCTTCAATTCAGAGGTAGATTTAGGATTTGAGTTTTATCGGTTCGGTAAGCTACTAAGCCCACTGACCATCTGATTTACTATGTTCGAAATTTAATATTAATTTGTACATGTTTAGAAGATTTCTTCACACTTATATATTGTCTGAGTCAAAATTACTCATATATAACGTATACTGTACATTTCGTCTCTGGTTCACTTCAGCATACGTAGATTTGTGGTCTGACAATAAGATCAGCTATATGTTCACTATTCTATCGATCTATAATTCTAATGTGTTGCAGAGGAGATACGGTTGTCGCGCAATGATGTTAGAAACTGTGGCAGCAGTTCCCGGCATGGTAGGAGGAATGTTATTACACTGCAAATCACTAAGACGATTCGAACACAGTGGTGGCTGGATCAAAGCACTATTAGAAGAAGCAGAAAACGAAAGAATGCACCTAATGACATTCATGGAAATAGCAAAACCAAAATGGTATGAACGTGCACTTGTATTTGCAGTACAAGGCATATTTTTCAAAGCCTATTTTATAACTTACCTTTTGTCACCAAAATTGGCACATCGAATTGTTGGCTACTTGGAAGAAGAAGCTATTCATTCTTACACTGAATTTCTTAAAGAATTGGATGAGGGAAATATAGAGAATGTGCCTGCACCGGCTATTGCTATTGATTATTGGCGTTTGCCGCAAGACTCGACTCTCAAAGACGTTGTCATGGTCGTTAGGGCGGATGAGGCTCATCACCGCGATGTCAACCATTTTGCATCGGTAAGGATATTTAACTTTTATATCCTGACGGCATTAAAACAAAATTACATGAAATTACATAGAAAATAACAATAGGTAAAAATGTCAGGTGAACAAGTTGGGTTAAACTTCGGCTAGTAAAATGGATCAAATCAATAAATAAGTCATGATAGGATAAGTCCAAAGTTTGCTCAGAAAAAAAATGAATTGGAATAAGACGATCGAAATGACGAGTCATAAAGCAGCTGCCCAACATGATTCAACCCCTCCTCGCCTTTGTAATTGTGCCTTAACAAGCAAAAAAAAGTGAAAGCTAATGTGAAAAACAAAACAGACAACCTGCTAACTTGTCAAATTATATTAATACAGGGTAAAAAATCCTTACACTAGTAATAGTGTATATGTTGTTCTAGGCTTGAACTAAGTTAAATTCTTGTGGCAATTGATTGCAGGATATTCACTACCAAGGGCAACAGCTTAAAGAGTGTCCAGCCCCACTTGGCTATCACTGAGACAACAGTTGATCTTACCTGAAACATATTAATTAAAGAATACGGAATGGTGAAAATGGTCATTATTTTCTTTGCGGACTAGTATAGATCAGTGTGGTACTAATATCTTGAGTATTGATGTGCATTATCTTGTGGGGTTTTTGGTTTCTTTTTCTTATTTTTGTCTTTTATACTCTAAAATATAGACCGGTAAAGTCTGTGTCTAGCGTTACTAGTAAGTAGTAAGTACTGTTCTGTGTAATTACTAAAACACTAATAAAATATTCAGTCCATTACAGAAGAAGATCAATTATTTGAAGCCTTTTTTTTTTTTTTTTTTTTTTGGGTAAGTTAAGCTTTTTTATTTTTTTTCATAGAAAGAGGATGGGGAATAACTTCTTGCTTGTTTTCGACGAATTAGACAAGATGATTAATTAGTTATATCTTTTCTGATTACTATATTTTTCCAAGAGGCAAATAAATATTGCAGACGTGACTGACTATACTACCCAGATTGACCTTTTAAAAGAAGTGAAAGGGTTACGGAACGAATAACTCTTCGGGTTTTATTTTGGGAAAACGTGACGATAGTTTTCTCTATTTACAAAACATAACGATATATTACGAAACATGATGGATTATCATATATTTTTTGTTTTTTTATTTTTTTCGAGAAAATATATATATATATTTTTAAAATATTTTTTTAAAAAAATTAATTATATATATATATATATATATATATATATTTTTTTTTTATTTTATTTTATTTTGCTCAAAGGCTTAAAAAATTACCTCAAATTTTTATGTATGAAAGTTGTATGAAAAATGTATGAAATGTATATGTATGAGCAAAATTTTTAATATAATTTTCATACACAAAATTGTGAGCGAAAACTTTAAGCCTTGAATATTGTATGAAAGTTGTTACAATGTTGTTGTAGTTGTATTAATTTTCCAGAAACTTAATATGAACATTATATACGAAAAATGTGAATGAAATTCTAAGTCTTGAGCGAGATGTGCACATTTCATATCATTCTCATGCATAAAATTTTGAGTGTAATGTTTAAGCCTTGATCGAGATATGCACACTTCATACATTCTTCATACATAAAATTTGAGCGAACTTTTTAAGCCTTGAGTAAGACATACACATTTCATACATAAAAATTTGAGCGATTATTTTAAGTCTTGAATGTTGTATCAAAGTTGTATACAATGTTGTTGTAGTTGTATTAATTTTATAGAAATCTAACATGAACTTTATACACAAAAATGTGAGCGAAATTTTAAGGCTTGAGCGAGATACAAATTTCATACTGTTTTCATACACACAATTTGAGCGGATTTTTAAAGCCTTGAATGAGATATACACATTTCATACCATTTTCATACACTAAATTTTGAGCGAACTTTTTAAGCCTTGAGTGAGATATACATATTTCATACAACTTTCATACATAAAATTTTGAGAGAAAAAAATATAAAAATATAAAAATATTTTTTTTTTAAATGAAAAAAAAACATGTTTTGTATAGGGTTTGTAATATTATGTTTTGTAAATATAAAACTATCGTCACGTTTTGTAAATATTTCTCCTTGAGATATATATATACTTAATTGTCCCTTTTATTTTAGCAATGGTATTTTGGTACGAAATAATATTTAGGATATCATAGTAAATTAGAAGTGCTTATAAGCTAAATAATCAGACGTTGAGGATGATCAACTTATAATTTTTTAACTTAGAGAAAAGACTTAAATTTACCCCTAAACTTGCATCAAAAATTTATTTTAGCAATTAAATTTAATTGGTAATTCTTTACCCCCTCCCAAATTCTAATATGAAATGAAATTAATATCCCTGTAAGAGGTGATGTGGCCAAAAAAAGTGGGTTTACACCCCTACACGAGCGTGACAAATGAAGAACTCTAAAAAAAGATTATGATATACACGTGGCATCTTTTAATTTTTGATTAACCACACTTAATTTTAATGGGGCCTTTTCTTATTTGTTTCTTTTCTTTTATCCTCATTCTCTTTCTTTCGTTCTTTTCCCCAAAAGTGCAAATCGGAGGCGGTAGTGTATGTGCCTACTGAAGTGATGAGCACCTTATTATCATTGATTTAGTATTAACTCTCACTAATTATATTGTAAATTACAACTTTAAATCCAAAAAAAAAAAAAAACCATGGAGGCTTTCTTCCTTCCAAAACTAAATCTTCACTAACACCATCTTGAATTTCTCATCAACTTCACCCACCTCGGCGGAAATTTTTTTTGGGCACCTGCGCTGGATATTTGTTGGCAAATAAGAGTCAATAGAGTGCTTATTTTTTTCCACCTTTTGTTCTTTGCTTCGGACAAGCTGTGAAGAATAGAAATAAGTTTGAGAGAAAGGGATTTGGTGGAGCTTTTTCCGGGCGTTTGACCGCTGCTCCGATGGCGGCGGTGGTAGTGATGGTAGCGGGGTTGGAATTTGTGAGAAAGAAGGTATAGAATTTGTGATGAAAGAAGTGAAAAAAAAAGATTAAAAAATAAAGAAATACGTTTCATGTCATGGTGGGCAACACTTAGCTTTGACTTGGTTTGAGCAGGTTCAATATAATTCACTAGAAAGTTGTTTAGGGGGTAAAGAAATGCCCGTAAAATTTAATTGCTAAAGTAAATTTTCGGAGTAAGTTTAAGAGTGAATTTATATCTTTTCTTTTTGACTTGTTAACTTATAAGCACTTGACTTAGAGCCTGTTTGGATGGGCTTATGCCTATAAACTGCAAACAGCTTATAAGCTAAAAAAAAAATAAGTTGGGGGTAGTCTAACTTATTTTTTTTTGGCTTATAAGTTATTTTCAGCTTATAAACTGCTTTAGATAAGCTAAGTCAAATAGGCCTAATTATTTTTGTTTGAGCTTATTTTAAGCACAAAATAACTTTAAGCTAGCCAGCCAAACACTCAAAAAAGCTGAAAACAGCTTATAAGCTAAAAAAAAAAAAAAGTTGGGGTAGTCTAACTTATTTTTTTTGGCTTATAAGCTGTTTTCAGCTTATAAGCTGCTTTAGATAAGCTAAGTCAAATGGGCTCAATTATTTTTTTGAGCTTATTTTAAGCACAAAATGACTTTAAGCTGGCTAGCCAAACACTCAAAAAAACTGAAAACAGCTTATAAGCCAAGCCAAACGGGCTCTTAATTTACAAATATTTTTAAATTTCACCATTTGCGTAGATACATCAAAAGTGCTAATAAACTTATCAAACACCGTCTAAATTTTGTTTATACAGCAGTGTATAGTGGGATTTTGGTGCAATACATATTTCTACTATATAGAAAAGCGGGTTTGGATGCAGAATCGTCGACCAAGGGCAATCTTGTCATTTACCAAAAGGTATTGCTATGTTTGTTGTACAATAATGCTATGGGAAAGAGTACCTTCTACTGTTTTGACCAAAAAATCCATCTCATTTAATTATGAAACAAATGTCCTTGATGTACTTTGTTTCTCAATGGAAGGACCCACAGCTAGGTCCATTCTCCCATGCAACATCTGACACATGTGAAGAAGAAAGGTCATGTTGCGGATAAATACATTAAATTGTACGTGCAAAAATAAATTACTACTCCCTCCGTTTACTTTTACTTGTCTACTTTGAATCTTTCACGTTGTTCAAGAAATAGTAAATGGAGTACATAATTTACCAATGTACCCATATTAATTGATGCATATTTTTATTGGATTTGAAAAATGATTTGAAGTGAGTAATTAATAATATGGGTAAAACAGAAAAAAAAAATTGTCTTATCTTGATATGCTAAATGTGACAAGTAAAAGTGAAAATCTATTTTTGGAATACTAGACAAGTAATACTAACTATTTTTACTATTATAGAAGCATGGGTTTGAGAATCAGGATCGTCGACATGCCTGCTTGCATGGAGGGGTAGTTTTGGTATTTCATTTTTTATGTGTTTAAGAGATATTGTACTCAATTGTTTTATGTATGTACTTTTTCTATCTTGGACAATTAAGTGCCTAGGTGACTTTAGTGAAAGTGTGGGTCCTTCTTGGATTTCGAAGCCACGCGTTTCATTTGCACACTTCTTAAATGACTCCTCTGCAAAGGTGGGTCCTGTTGACACCCAATTTTGCCCTGCCCTTCCTCCAAAATATTTATTTACGGTTCTAATATTTTTGGCAATTTAAGAAATAATTATTTAATACTTTATTACAATTATTAGCTTTTTATTAATATCATCGTTTCATTATCCTATTATAGTCATTAGCTGTTATTATTTTATTTTTATTTTTATTACCGTTACTACTACCACTATTATCATTATTATTATTATTATTATTATTATTATTATTATCATTATTACCATTATTATTATGATCTGCATTATGATCACTTTTAACATTTTCTACTTACCGTCTTATGCACACACGCATCGCATTTATTTTGTGCAATTAAACAATAGCATTTACTTACTGTTGAACTTTAAAAAATATTATCGCACGACTATTACGTTATCATGTAATTTTATCTGAGTACTAATGAATATATACTTTTATACTAGGTAATATTTTAGCACGCATTAATAATAGTTAATCAACTTGGGTCCTTCATTTAAATTTAGAAGCCCATTCGTACAATGACCCAGCCCATATTTTAAATCCATCATCCAAGTTTTGGGCCCATCCGTCCCAATCAACCCACAATTTTTTTCGGACCGGCCCCATTGTCACCCAAAATTTACCAGCCCACTACCCATTTTGAAATAACCCGACCCGTCGTTTAAAGCAAACAATTAGGGTTCCATTTTTCTTTTCATCCGCCGCGCCTCTTTTTTCTTTTCCCTTCTCCTTTCTCTCTCTCTCGACGCAAACAGAAAAAATCGCAGAACCTTTCACGAATACAGGCCATGCATGGCCATTTGAGGGAAAGATAATTAATGCTCGTACCTCCTACATCAGAGTTGAACGTTTAAGAGGTGAAACTTTTCCCTCTCTTCTGTTTTTCATCTGAAACCCATTAATGGGTTTTGTCCACTTATTAATTTGAATAATCGTTCGTGATTGGTTGGAGGGATTTTTCCCTCCATTTCTACTCGCCTCTCATTGAAACTAGGGGGAAATTAAGGGTTTTCGGGTTCTATATAAAGAACCCCACCCCAGTGTCGAAAAAAAAGAAGAGGTTTTTGAATCAGGGGTTGAACATACTGAAATTTTTCGATTAACAACTTTAAAACTTAGTCTTATTTGATTAGAATTCCAATTTTCAATAGCATTTCGATCGAGTCTAAATTTTAGTTTTGTTTTTCTTTTTCACTGTGGTTGAGTTTTCGAGTGTATATCGGAGACCCCACACCCACTTCGCTGCACCCGAAGAAGGTCCATTAATTCCCCTTTTCTCTTTTATTTTTGCATTTTTCAGTTTCTTAGTTATTATGCGTTAGCTTAGTTTATTGCCTGTATGATTTAGCATATTGCTGTGTTAGTTCAGTTTGTGGTTTTGTGAAGCATGTTTATGTGCTAATATAATTCACTACAAGAAAGTAGAAATACGACGACATTATATAAATGTCGTATTACGCTTCTTAAATGTCGCAAATTCATTTCCCGACATTTAATTTACATTTGTGTCAAATGTCGTATATTTCAGTGTCGGAAATTTTTCGACATTTAAGCAAATGTCGGTAAGAAATTTACGACATTTATTTACGACATTTTGGAAACGTCACTTAAAATTGCCGACATTTAAACTAATGTTGGTAAAACTTTTGCGACATTTATTTATAACCTTTATTAAATGTCGCGTTGGTATTTTTGACATTTTTGTTAAATGTCAATAAAAAATTTACGACATTTATTTATAACCTTTATTAAATGTCGCTTTGCTATTTTTGACATTTTTGTGAAATTGTCAACAAAAAATTTACGACATTTATTTTCAATCTTTGTTAAATGTCGCTTTGCTATTTTGTAAAATTTCCGACATTTAGACTAATGTCGGTATCAAATATTCAAAAGTATTAATAATAATTCACCTGTTCAGCTTTCATCATAAAGAAAATATTTATATCAAACAATCATAAAGATCAACCTTTATACACAATGTAACAAAATATTATGAAATAGTAAAAGTCAATCAATTGTATTTCAAAGGACATAGCAGAGAAAGGTCTCATTGCAAGTTAGACGTTGTCAAATCAAAGGACATGTTGTTCTATCTCAAATAAAACAAATTCTAACTAAAACATAAAAGCTAAAGTGATTTCAACATGAAACTACGCCAAACTTTCTGTTTAATTCCCTAAACTTCTAGAATAAATTCTGCAACAAGACAAATGGAATTCATCTTTCCACAATTCGAGCATCACTTGCCAATAATTGGTATCACACTCTTCAAAAGTGCTGCAAAAGAATCAGACAGAAAAATAGAATTAAAAGCATGTAATAAATGGAAAAAATTTAAAAGTGTTTTCCATGTTTTTCCAAACTTACCCACTTCTTTTTTTGTGTGTCAACTCCATTATTTGTGGTGTTCTTGATTAAGTTAACCTGCGAAGAAATATTCTCTAGCAAATCAGAAAACACCATCCAAAAATAGACCCATCAATTTTTAAATAGCTAACAAACAAGTGCACTTCATCTTTTATTAAAAACTAATGGGAATTAATCATATAGAGTAATCATTATTGGAACTCTGTGGTTCATAAGGGACTAAATTAAAAGAAAAGTTTCAGAAGCAAATATGCAAAAACTATGTTCTAAAGGTAGCAAAGTACCATTGGAATACTTGTCCGTGATACACCTCACTATTTCCCATAAGTTTTTGTTAACCAATAATTGGTTCGCCTAAGTTATTGTGTACAGAATTGGCCATTTGGTTTCTTCAGTCATAAAAATACATAGAAATTGCAGAAACAACTACTGGAAACAAATGCTACATGCACTTTGAAGTTTCACTACAGAAATAAATAATAAAGAATGCTGCACAAACTAAACTGCAGAGCCAAAGGAATTGCCAAAATTTTGCACTTCGTACTCCGAAGTTTCAGAATAACGACTAATGTATCTTCTTAGTTGTTAGTTCCTCTGCTGGTTGCTTACAGGAAATTAACATTGACTATAAACCCATTAAGCTTCGTGTTAGTAAAAAATTAGTTTGAGAAGATTAGCATAAAAAATTATTCATCATTTAAACTTTCCTCAAATCAAACCAAACCAAATCTTAACTGACAAATTGATGGAAAATTTACAGTTCATTCCAGAGTTCGTGATGTTTGAGAATGAGATGGGTGAAATTATAGAGCAACGAATAGACTATGAATGACAACCAATCCTATGCGAGCATTGTAAGAGTTTTGGCCATAACAAAGAGCAATGTAGGAGATTGCAAAAATGGGAACGAGAAAGGCAAGAGCCCCCAATACAGCCACATAAAGTTGGGAAAGCAGTAGCCGAAATGCAAGGAAGGGACAGGGGTGAAGCACCACTGATTGCACATAGAAAGAACAAACAGCCACAAAATGAATTCAAACCAACAGGGAACTCCTTTGATCCAATAGAAGACCAAAATGAGGGGGAAAAGGGACACAGAAAAACAGCAGCAAGTAATAGTAGCAGCGGACAAAAGTAAAGAGCACCAAATCAGGGAGCCACAGCAGGCCAAGCAGCAGGACGTACACAAGCAGATAACAGACGGGGACAAAACAGGAATGGGTTTAGGTACAGCAGGTGCAGGGAGGGGAGGAGGAAACTAAATAGATTGAAAGGTACCCTCCGAAGCATAAACAAGAGACACTTCAATGAGGTGGAAATCAAGGCAGACAAAGCAAAAACGGAGCTGGAGGAATGCCAAACTGCACTGCAGCATAATCCTACAAATGCAGACTTAATTCGAACAAAGATACAACTAGCGGCAACATACCACAAATTACATCAAGCAAGGATTCAATTCCTTAAACAGAAAAGTAAGCTCTACTGGCTGACAAAAGGGGATCTAAATACAGCGTTTTACCATAATATGCTAAAAGTAAGAAGGAATAAAAATAGAGTGTTCAACATCAGAGACAGCAGTGGGCTGATTGTCAACATAATTATCCACAGCTAGTCAAACTTGTCAAATTCTAACTCTTGCAGAGTACCCATAGTTCATTTTTCTCTTGAGCACACACATAGTAAGGAGATTAAAATAAATTTTTAAAAGGAGTAAAAGGAAAAAGGAAATACACTGAGAATTAGCAGGTAATTAGCTTGCTGTAACTGACACTTTGTTTCTTCAATTTATCAGGCAAAATCTATATATTCAAGCATGAAGTTGAAAATCATAAACAGAGAGTAGAGAAATCTAAAGCAAAGATCTAAAAGCGGTTGTTCAAGATCATATCTATCAGAAACTCATAACCAGTTGCTAACCTCAAAGCCTCATTCGTACAACACGAACATATTGGTAGAAGAGAACATGACAACAAAAAGGGTAAAAATAACACATAACCCAACTAAAAAAGGCAGAACATCATGAAAAACAGAAAACAAAGATCTTACATAGAACACCCCAACTCAAAGAGTCAACAGAGAATTAGAAGAGCACAACACATACTCTGCTTTAAACACGAGATGACAACACCGAGAAAATCACATTCGAAACTTCAATGTTTACTAATTACAATATGTGCGAACGCACCTTTTTTGTTGGAACAACTGATACAGGAGATAATGATTGTTGGCGGTCTTCAACTGAGTTATGGGAAAGCTATCTCAAAGAGGAAGATTAGTATAATTAAAAGGAAAAATAAATGGCAAAGTTAATTTAAAGAGGAAAACAAAAATGTGTACCGAGCACAAAATTGTTTACCTCTTCATAACTGATTGATTTACTGTTTGAGCCATTCATAAAACCGATACTCTGTACGTATGCTTGCATCTCAGCCTTCACTTTTTCCTTCACCTTTTCATCCATTCTTTCATCCATTTTTGCTTCCATATTTTGTTTTGCTTCAGCCAACTTTTTATCCATATCAATTTGGATTGCTACGGTAGCTTTTTGAACTTCTATCTCAACCCTTGCATCAAAATCTCGTTGCTCCAACTGCGATCATTTATATACTGGGCCATAAACTAAACTTGGAGCTGCTCCTTTTCCTAGAGTTCTAACAATCCCATGAGTGTCTGGTCCCATTACTTGTGAATATATATCATTGCGAGCACTTCCAGGGACATTTAACTCGGGATACACCTCAGCAAGATCATCCATTTGTTTCTTTTTGAAAGAAAGGTAAATTGACGGAAAGTTAATAGAATCTTATAATGGAGTTAAAGTACCTTAATATTTATAAAGAACAAGAATTTACCATAACTTCACCGGCTATGTCATTTACTGGTTGTTTATTCTCTCTAGTGTGAGTTTTTTTCCACACCTCAATACGAGTTGGCTTTACACCAGTATTCTCTTTTGTCATCTGTTGAATAATAAGAGATTATCGTAAAATATGCAAGGAATCAAGAATTAATACATAAATTGCAGAAAATAGATAGTGATTATGTCATACATCATCTATAATTTGAGCAAGACTTTTTCTTCCTGATGTGTGTGGCATAGTCAACTTTTTTCGACTTTCTTTGTTTCTCTCGCTCTTTTCCTAGAAAAGATAAACACAATAATATATGAGATAATAGTCAAGGAGCAGCAGAAAATGATTATTGATATTAATGGAATACCTTTGCTTCTTTTGAACTCCAATAATGAACTAATGAACGCCACTGATCTTCTGCAACCCTCTTTGGACGATGAGCTAAGCGCTCAATATCAGTATTATACGGGTCATAGCCATTACTTTTTGCTTCATGCCATTACTTTTCAGGAAGCACATCTTTTAACAACTCTAGCAGCATGGAAAATGAATTGTTACTCCACCCATTGAGACACTTTAAACGTAATAGACGAACAAGGAATTAAAGTAGTGAATACTTGCTTCCAGGGTATAACTCACGTTCAGCTTCTTTCAATAAATTAAAAAATTCTTCAGTCTTTTTATCAAACCCTTTATTGTGGAGATTCGATCCACCAAATCCATCACCATCAATGTCTATATCAACAAAACCAGATGTAGGAGGAATCCCAAATGCTTCATGTAACATGTCTTGCATTTCATCACCTCTATCTAACTTATCAACAGATACTGATGAAGATGATCTCTCACCATGATAAATCCAAGTAGTATAAGTAGTTAAAAATCCATCAACCAAATGTGTTCAACGATCAAATCTTTTGGGACAAATATCATATTACGACACTTTCGACATGGACACAAGATTTCAGATGAATCAGGCCTATCTAATGAGGCAAAATGAAGAAACTCCTTAGCTCCATTCTCATATAGAGGATTGTTCCTATGCGATATGTTTAGCCAACTCTTATCCATTAAGAATACAACCTTCACATATAACAAAAGGAATTAACTAAAAATAATCATTCAGCATCAACTAAAATATTGAGAAAAAAGAAAAAGAAAAAGAAAAAGAAAAATATATATATACACATCCGCTATAGATATAGAAGCTATATTTATATAGAAGCTAGCCTTAACTTCTTCAGCCCCCAGAACCAAAGAAAAAAGGAAGATACCGAGAGAGTAACAGCAAAAATGGTGCAACGGCTAACATACCGTAAAAGGCACAGTTATGCCACCAAATCCAACCAACATAGGGTTGTCAAAACCCCAAGTGGGAAGCTGATTTACCAGACTACAAAGAAGAGGGCTAGTGGACCTAAGTGTCCTGTTACTGGAAAAAGAATTCAAGGGATTCCTCACTTGAGACCTGCTGAATACAAGAGGTCCAGATTACCTGGAAACAGAAGAACTGTGAACCGTGCTTATGGTGGTGTCTTGTCAGGCAGTGCTGTACGTGAAAGGATCATAAGAGCCTTTTTGGTGGAAGAACAGAAGATTGTGAAGAAGGTTTTGAAGATCCAGAAAGCCAAGGAAAAGCTTTCATCCAAGGCCTAAGTTTGTTATCCTAATGAAGTCATGAGAAGAATTTCTGATACTGCAAGCTACTAGGAATCATGTATTTTGAATTTTGGTCTTAAGATTTGTATGTTGCTCGTTTTTTTGTTAAAATACAATATTGGAGTTTCTCTTCAAAAAAAAAAAAATAGATATAGAAGCTAAACACATAGGAAATGATCCCATCCATTATGATCTTAGAGATACTTCTTCAACAAATATTATGCAGACAAACCTTGCAATGGATATAGAAGTAATTTGGCAAACTCTTGAATCTGCCAACTAGCAGCAACCAACAAAACTAGCTTTTTTCAAAACTGATGGCCAACAACATACAAATTCAGACATAATCAGCTGAAAACAGAGCAGAACTATACAAATTATGAAAAACAAAAGTTATTTTGGGAAAAGGATTGGTTGTAGCTATTTTAAAAAAAGAGTACAATTCTTGTGGAAACTCTATTAACCTAATTCATTTAAGCCTTGACTACTACTTATTCAGATCACCAAATAACTGAAAGTTATTATAAAATTCTTTATGAAGGTCTTCGGTTCATTAGAGGATATCTCTTAACTATTTTGAAATGGGATCCAAGGTTTATAACACCCGAAGTCATACTCACTTGCAATGTAATCAGGATTCATCCTGCAAGATCTACCTAAAGTTTCTATGACCTCCAAATTCTGAAGAACATTGGTAACAAAGTAAGTAACCTTTTAAGAATTCATAACTGCACCAACAATGTCATTAAAGGTAAATATGCTTGAATATATGTTTAAGTTCTTATAGCTCCACCTCTAGGTGTACAGTAATATGCCAAAAATCAAACCTTTAATGTGTACACACTAAACTCCTTCTCAATTTTTTAAAAAAAAAGAAAAAGAAATACCACAACCATTATCATCAAACACCATAACATGAAAACTACAAGCACCATGTTAGTCCATATTATATTTTCCTTTTCCTTTTCTTATACTCCTATTAGCTTTCATAATTCACTCTAACATAAAATTTCATTTTGTCTTTCATTTTCATCCTCACAGCAATTTCAACAACGACAACAACAACTGATTCAGTTCTGAAGAGCAACAATTTCTTATATAAACCGACATCCACATAAACGTGCGGTCACATGCCACAAAAATTACCTCACCGCCGAGGTGAGGTGCATGGTAACAAATTCATTAAAAAAAAGTAAAAAGCTCTATATGGCTTGAAGCTACCCCTAACTGCTACTAGTACATGAGCTTCATATATCCCAAATACCCCTGTTCCCTAAAAGCTGGATAATTGAGCACATATACCATCTAGTTAGACTACAAACAAATATGAAGAGATGATATGAAAGAAAAAACTTTTAAGATACTTTCAGAACACAAAAATACTATTATTTTAAATACTACAATAACAAAGAATTAGATCTCAATATGATTAAACAAAACAGAGGATAGATAAGAACCTGCAAACACCTCAAAAAAGTCTTGAACACTATGTGAATGTTCTTCCAATAGCGCTCGCTTCCTTTCCCGTCTTCTTCAAACTGCAAATCGATGAAAAACTGTTAACTGATACTATGAATAGAATGTGCGAAGGAGATTCATATGAAATTACACAATGTGTGAACGCAATATAAGTACTTCAACAACTCTAAATTTCGTTCCAACGCACAAATCTCTGTAACAATCAGCAGTAATCTCTGTATAATTAGTTCAGATTATTTTAAAATTAGTAAAGATCTAAATTAGAGGAATAGATTCGCCTCAAACACGGCCAAAAGTTTTTTCCAAGCTTTGAAAAAATACCAAGTATTAAAATTGCCAATATTTGGAATTGAAATGAGGGAACCCTAAAATTTTACCGCCAATTTTCTTTGCCTCAAGGGCAGCGAAAAACGAATTGACAGGAGGAAGCCCTAAAATCTTAAGCAAAAAAGAAGTAAAAGGAGGGAAACCCAACAAAATCTTACCGCCAATTTATTTTTTCTTCCATATATGTCGCTCCATATCTGAAATTCTCCATATTTTTCGGTAGCACAATGTATTAGTGGGCGGACTCAACCAATTTTAACCAAAATGGGACTGATTTTTGAGAAAAGACTGAGCCAAAATGTATAGACCCGTCTCTTTGAAATGGGTCTTCAATTCGCATGTTTGCTGAATAGTTCTTTTTGTTGAAATGGGTCTTCAATTTGTATGTTTGCTGAATAGTTCTTTTTGTTTTTTTAAGTAGTATGATGTGACACCTTCACATCCTAAGTTTAATTCCTTTTTTTTAATTACTTTTACAAGACTTATTAGATGACTTACATATATATTTATCTTAAATATATTATTTTTATCACATATTTTAGTTCCAACTCTTTGGTTGAATATACAACTAATATTATATGTATTCACCAATTTTGAGTTCTCGTGGTAATTAAATAAGAATGGTTTAACAATTAAAGAAATGTATAGAAATTTCCAATATTAGTTGTAAATGGGGGTGCGCAGATACCTATTTCCATACCAAAATCGAAAAAATTATATCGCGGTTTTGATATTATGGTATTTGATACGGTATTTGGTATGCAATTAAATTTTTTTGGCATTCGGTATGGTATTTGGTATTTATAAAGAAAATACTAAAATAACGAATATCATACCGAAGTATAGTTACATATACAGTTCATAAAAATTAGTATTATTGTACTAACAAATATATAAACTAGTACTATTACAAAACTAAAATTGTTCAAATAGTACTAGTTTACATGTGTGAATTGTTATAGTACGATATAGTTGAGACGTTTCTTAAATAGCAGAACGTCATAATTCTCTACGATATGAATATGTAAGTTGAAGTGCATCAAATAATGATTACTGATTTACCGTAGTAACGCAAAATACCAAAATCATATTTAAACCGAATCATACCGAATTAATTTGATATATATGGTAATGGTATAGTATTTTTAGAAATCGAGAATCAAAATTACCGTACTGAAGATTTAAATACCGTATCATGCCCATCCCTAGTTGTAAATTTCGATTGTCTATAGCTAGTTTTAAAAAGGATGTTCCAATGATATACATCCTCGCAATATAATGATATACATCCTCGCAATATTCTCAATTAGGCTCGTTTTTTGAGTTACTATCAATCTTCATATTTCTACAGATGACTTAAACTTTTATCTTTTGCCAGAAATTTAGATTATTTGTAATTCAAGGGGGGCAAATACCTTCAATCTCTAACGTAGGTGTCAAAAAGGAATGAGAATTATATTAGAAGCCCAAAAAAGAACACAGCCTTCGATGCCATAAATAGAATAAAACATGCATATTGTGGTCCTAATTATATGACTTTGGTACAATGTCCTTCGAACGTGGATTCACGTAGCTACATCACGCCACCATACGAAGATGGTATATAGAATAAACTTAGATCATTCATGGAGTTTAAAGGTAAATCATTTTGTTTCTCTCCTAACTATATATAAGATTTCCTACAGATTGACAAAACAATTAAATTCAAATTTGGTTTGGATAAATCAAATAATGTATGTAGAAAATAATTAAAAATCATAATTAAGTGATGATATATTAAAGAAAAAAATAATTCACACATTTCATTAATTAAAATTGATGTACTCTAACATGTATTTGTCCTCTTTGAAAGATTATTCACAATATTATATAGTGACTTCTTAATTATCATTCTTGAGATTTAAATAAATTGTTTAGGGTGTAGATTTTAAATGAATTTGTCGTTGAACTTTGCAAATGATCCGTATAGGTCCTTGAACTTTATGGAATGGCCAAAATATAACATCAGATAAATTTTTCTCTAAATTGTATTGTCCGGGGGGAATTTTTGACCTTTGTCCTATAAAGAATGATGGATAATTTTTAAAAAATTAGTTTTCCAACATTAGGTGTAAATGTCGATAATTAGTGACTAATAATATGATATTTAAAACAATTGTCATAATGTATTCGACATTTATATCAAATGTCATTATTTAGCGACATTTTCGCCAAATGTCGTTAAAAACAACGACATTTTGCAACAAATGTCATAATATTATTCGACATTTGTATCAAATGTCATTGTTTTAATGACATTTCAGCTAAATGTCGTTAAAAATAATGACATTTTTTAACAAATGTCGTTATTTTAGCGACACTCGGGACTAAATGTCGTTGTTTTAATGACATTTTGCCCCAGATGTTGTTCTTCTTATGATATTTGGCATCAAATGTCGTTCTTTTTACGACATTTGTTCATAAATGTCAAGAAATTTCTTATTTCCCGACATTTATTTGAAATGTCACCAAATAAATGTCGTCGTATCTCTACTTTCTTGTAGTGATTAGACAAAAATGCCTGTGTCTTAATTTTGTTTAGTAGTTAACCATGCTTA
This sequence comes from Lycium barbarum, assembly GCF_019175385.1. Classification (NCBI taxonomy): domain Eukaryota; kingdom Viridiplantae; phylum Streptophyta; class Magnoliopsida; order Solanales; family Solanaceae; genus Lycium; species Lycium barbarum. The sequence goes on along the minus strand of NC_083345.1, from coordinate 118,994,196 downwards.
GATCATTTTAGGTTAGTCTATAATTATCTCTGTGTTGTTTGCATATTGGAAGGAGTTAGACTTGAGTATATGTTCTCTGTGCAAAAAAATGATTTGGAGTTATTTTTATTTATTTATTTCCCTTTGAACTTGACTATGCTTATGTATGAAATCTGAGAAGATTGAGCATGTTGATTATACCATGTATACACCACTGTCTATGATTGCTGGTCCCTCATGTTATGCCGTGACTAAAGTGTAGAGTGAGTTATAAGTGTGTGTTTGCAGTTGGTGTGAGCTCCAAATGCTGTTTGATGTGTCCAAAATGTATGTCCTTGAATCATGATAGTCCTTTTGCTAGTTCTGTAATCTCAATTACATGTGACTTGTTTCCACATTATTAGAATAGGGCTGGAATCATCTTTAAATGCTCTTTCTTTCTTTATTTTTCTGTGTTTATGTGCTTGTTTTAGTTTAATGTTAACTAGTTATTAGCATATCTGTTAGTTAAGTAGATCGTAACGTAGTTCTCACATGCCTATTTACTTATTTGTTCTTTTTAATCTCTATTTAGTTTTGTTCAAGTAGTAAATTGCTTGATTTTGTTTGAGTAGCGTTAATGTAGCTAGTTATATTATTCTTAGATAGGGTAGATATTAATAATAGTGGTAGTAGTATTAGTGATATGCTGATTAGTTCATGATTTAGAATTAGTAAGGCGGATCCCTTGTACTTAACTGGGTTAATTCAAAGTTATAAATAGTAATTAGCCTGTCTAGTTGAGTAAATAGCCATTATGTGTGGATTAGTGTATCTTATCGTAACTTAATAAGTTTCAAAAACTTTATTGATGCAAGTAACACCCTAGTGGAGTTCAGAAACCTTCTTGTTAAAGTGTAACTAGCATAAACTAAATTCAACAGATCTGGACAGACTCAGGTTAATGATTATTTATGATAAGTTTTCTTTTATGATTCCTCGTTAGCTAAATGATAATGAAATCCTATTTCTGTTTAGTACCTGCTGTTCCTTGAAATGTCAGCATGTTTGCAGTTTAGTATTGATTGCTGCTTGGATCAATGATGCCTAATCAGTTCATTAGCATGACTACGAACCTGTTTAAAGTTTTAAACATGACCTGAACCTCTGAATGTTGGTCTCTTATTGGTAACTCATAGTTGATTGTATTTAGCTATAGGCCATGAATGTATTTAAGATCAAGTGATGCTTCCAGTATTGTTCACCAACATGCCTATTAGTTAAAGATATGAACCTATTAAAATTCAACAAACCTGTCTTCTGTATGATCTTTCATGGTTGTCTTTACTTTGATTGTGTCCACGTGTTCTACATACTTGAGTTTGTGAATCAGTCCATGTTGCATAAATTCTTATATGATTGACCATTGCAAGTATACTGTGTGATTATGTATATATGTATATATCTAGAGTATGCTTTGATTAGTACATTTATGGGGAGATTAGTTGGTCATTATGGATTAGAACCCTCCCCGGTGTTAGCCATGCTTGAGATTCATGAAATCCCTTGGAACTTGTGCAACATCGGGAAGACGGGGGCAAAAGCTTTCCAATATTAACCCTCTAAGCATCCTTATGAATGTGAATACATGAAGTATACTCAAATATACATAATATATACATAATCCACTGATCTGTTTTTTTTGAATTTACATCATATATATTTTGCCTTATTTAATGGTTGCATACGTTTCTAATTCTTTTTCTTTGTTTTTCGCATGTACATTTTGGGAGCAAATTGGGGTCTTCGTAAAAGACTTCCGTGGCTACAAGAAGTCTCGTTTTGAGACTCAACCCGCAGCCCAATTTTATCCGTGTCACTCTCGACTTCTTCCCAAACTCGTCCAAACCGAATACGAAGGAGGGGAAATAAGCAATGGATATTCCCTCATATCGTGATGATCGAGATTTTTTCCTATTTCTCTTGGCTCGTTGATATATTTTGTTTCCTTGCATAGACCCGTTCTAAATTTAGAATGTTTCAAGTAATTAATCATATGGGGAATAGTTTATGATAATGGGTAGTTAGAGTTCGAGTTTGCCTTAGAAATAATGTATTTAAAACAATTTAGAATTTATGATATTTGAATTTAGAATACTTAAAAATAACGTATTTATTTAAATAACGCATTTAAGGTAGTTAAATTTAGATAACGTACTTATTCTATGACACAATTTAAAACAATAACGTACTTAACGTATTTAAAACAATTTATGATATTTAAATTTAGAATCCTTAAAAATAACGTACTTATTCTTTGTTTTGTTTAAAAAAATAAAAACAATTTTCTAAACGCATAAGACAAGATTGCCTATAATGCCTCATTCATTTCATTTGAGACTTAATTAGTTAATTGCTTTGTTTAATTATGATGTCCACTTATGCCTTTATATTCATTAAATTCGGCTAGTACTAAGTATTAAACCCATTGTGTTATCAAATGCAAATTTTTACTTAATCACTTAATTACTTGAGATGAAATACTTTTTCTTATATTACCCCAAAATATAAAAATATTACTTTTGTCAAAACTCCTTATAGCAACCTAAGTTTGATCGGTTAATCGTAGTTAGCGAATCTTAAAGGATGCCTAACCCCTTCCCTTTAGGATAACCAAGAACTCTTACCTAGAATCACATTAATTAAGCAGACCATTAACGGAGGTTTAATTTAGCTTTGCCTTAGTTAATATTTAGGTGTCCTAATTCACCATTAAAATAATTAGGTGACGACTCCTTAAATTAAAAAATTTGGAATCATCAATATGTTGTACTCCGATTTGACCCGTTTAAAATGGGGTATAACAGGCCCCATTTAAACTTTTAAGTGACAATCTGGTTTGCATCTTTTACTTATTTCTTTCTCCATAGCTCTTTTTCAGTAAAGTATATATCCTATATAGCTTTTAGTTATTCGATAGTTAATATGTTAAATAGGGAGAGAAACACCGGTTAGAATTATTTTATAAAATTAATTTTTAGTTTGAAATAAATATTTTATTAATAGACTTAATTTTTAAAAGTTACAACTGGTTAAAAGTTGGGTTGAATAGGGAATAATATCTGAAGAAACAAGTATAATTAGGTAACAGGACTAACTATAATATTGTAATAAGACTAATTAAATATGTTTACGAAATAAATTACTCTAGTCTTATTGCAATAAGATAAGTAGGCATTTTTCAATGTATTAAGTTTCTAATTATAAAGCATCAAAATAGCCAATATAATTTATTTAGTAAATACATAATTATAATAGTTCGTGTAAAAATAAAGATAGAAAGAGTATCTTATACCACACATATAATCATATGCCCGTGTTATATCATACAATAAAGACATATAATTATCATACATTTATGTGAAGTTTTAAATATTATACTACTCCAGGAACATTTCCTGGAGTTCCTACATTCCAAGTACATATATGTGAAGTTTTGAAGATTATCATCTAGGGATATGATCATTCAAATGATGTTTACGGATTTTAAGAAGTAATTAAAATTCAATCAGTCTTGAAATGATGGTTAATGTTTGATTAGCGGTTTAAAATGATTATTAGCACATTTCTTCAAAAAAAAATAAAAAAAAATTAGCATATGCACGGACTCCGATATCTAGTAATAGAAGATGATAGTGGGACAAGGCCCATCATCTATATATGACCTACACCACATATTCCCCCTTTTTATTTTTATTTTTTATATTCCCTTTTTCTTTTCTCGTAATTAAAAGTTTCTTATTAATCACCAAAGTGCAGAATTACAAATCAATAGCAACTATACACAGCATGCTAACATCTCAATACACATCATAGGGGCTAACTAGAAATTAAAACTATGAATTACATTGTATATTCTACAATTAGCTCTAATACAGGCAACATACACAATCTCCTTTGCTATAGTTTCCCAGGTTCTATTGTGCTACTCAAATATTCTCGGATTTCTCTCAATCCAGGTGGCATATGTGACTTCAATGCAAACCACATACTCCTTTCCTTCGACTATGTGAAGGTGTTTTTATTTGGCTCACCAAATAATTTTTTCTTTGATTATAATTTTTTAAAATATTATGAATCATTAGTTATGTTGACTTGTAGTAATTTTTGTGTATTTCAAAATATAATTTTTTTTCAAGAAATTAAAATATCTATACCAAAATTCATAATCAACATCAAGTATTTTGACCCTCTTCACATAAATTGAGATCAAAAGACTATATAATATTGATAAGAATTAAACAGAGAGAGTTAGGGACCAAGCACCTTTATCTACAAAGAAGTCAATTTTCACAATTCGTACACCAAGTAGTCAAGGATCTTACAATAATGTTTTTTTTTTTTTTTTTTTTTGGGTTGATCAAGATACTTAAATTAAAGTAAAAAAACTAAAACTATTGCAACTACCGAGGGGGTAGATCCCATTCATGTTCGGAGCTCGCCCCATTAATATTGTCTGAAATAGCCCTTGGCACAAAATGATTATAAGTAATTCCTAGCATGTCTGCCCAAAAACAATTCCTAACAAACATTGGAGGAACTACTACAACTATTACATTTTCAAAAAGCTTCTTCATGGCTCCCTCCCTTGCTAGCAGATCAGCGACTTGATTTTGTTCCCGGTAGCAGTATTTTACCTCTGGGTTTCCAGTTGGTCCATCAGCAATCTGTATTCAGAAATAAACTTACAATAATGTTGCTATGAGGTAGATGAAGAAATAGAATTTCTTGCTCTGCCTGGGTATTGGACATAACCTTCACTATTTTTTCTAGTCTATGAAATTTACTGGACATAACCTTTACTATTATTAGAACAAAACATTCACTATTTTCTCTAGTTGCAACAAGAATCCTAGCAACATAATACTCAGCAATATTTTTTCGACGTTCATCGCCTCACCATGTCATTTACAATCAACATTATTGAAGAATGCAGACTCAACGACACGTGGATACAAGAGTAAGTACTCAAAAAAATTATTCTTGGAAAACAAAAGCAGGTGAATTTGGAGAAAATGACATGTAAAGAAGTTCACAAAATTGACAATTTTCTCTTTATCTAATGCTAGTCTAAATGAACTTCCAGATTAGGAAAGTTTGAAAGGCTAAAGAATATTATGTGTATTTCTTAGATATTCTACCATCATTAAGAATATATTCCATCAAATAGGAAAATATCAATATAATAAGAATTAAACGAGCGATGTAGCGGAATCGATTAGGATGCACCAACACAAGAACAATAATGCAAGAAAGTAATAAATGTAATGAACGCAAGATTTACGTGGAAATCCAAGAGGGGAAAAACCACGGGGCGCAAAGCGCAGAGAAATCAAATATAAGGTGAGAGTACAAAATGATCTCAACAGGGTGTCGAAGCACAATGAGATCAAAGGAAACGAAAGATTTCAATCTCTCAATGAAAACTCTCTCTAACCTAAGTGTGGAATAGTCTTGTGTGTAGTCTTGATAGTTGTTCTCTTTTTCTTGATGTTCTGGCCAAAAAATCTCCTTTGAATAGGGGTTGAAGACGTTCAAAATCCAAGTTGGAATGGGACAAGCCAGTCGAATCTCAGTTGGAATAGGACAATTATCGAATCCCAATTGGAATGGGACAATTTCGATAAACCCTTTTGGGACATATTCTAACAATCTCCACCTTGGACCAAAATACATCAACATTAACACTCATCACCCTATAAAAGCCCCGAAGGGCATTTTAAGCATGAAGAACACCAACTAAGTCTAACAAATGCTTAAACTTAGTAATAGCAAGCGGCTTGGTTAACATATCTGCGGGATTCTCTGATGTGTGAACTTTCTTTACCACAATCTCCCCTGCAACAATAGTATCTGTGATAAAATGGTATTTAACGCTAATATGCTTGGTCTTTGAGCGATGAGAATCGGCCTTGGTAAGATGAATAGCACTCTGGCTATCAGAAAATACAACAGTAGTACCCTGTTGAACACCAAGATCAATAAGAAGACCTCGAAACCATGTAGCTTCTTTAACACCTTCAGTTGCAGCGATATACTCAGCTTCGGTAGACGAAAGGGCTGCAATAGACTGTAATTGTGCTTTCCAAGAGATAGCACCAGAGCACAGTGAAAAAATATAGCCATAAATAGACCTCCTACGATCGAGATCACCACCATAATCAGAATCAACGAACCCAACAACATCATAAGACGATGCCTTGGCTCTATCAAATACCAAACCAATATCAACGGACCCTTTCACATAACGAAGAATCCACTTCACGGCATTCCAATGATCCTTTCTAGGATTATGCATGTATCGGCTCACCGTTTACCTCAAAAGCTAAATCAGGTCTAGTGTAAAGCATAGCATACATAAGGCTAGCAACAGCACTAGCATACGGGATAGTAAACATTCTCTCAATGTCCTCCGCGGACTTAGGACAAAAGTCAGCAGACAATTTGAATTGAGCAGCAAACGGAGTAGAAACAGTTTTATAATCAAACATATTAAACCTATCGAGGACTTTCTCAAAATACTTCCTCTGAGACAAGTAAAGCTTCCCAGCTTTTTGATCTCTGTGAATCTCCATACCTAGAATCTTTTTAGCTGCACCAAGGTCCTTCATCTATAACTCAGAATTAAGTTGAGATTTTAACTTGTTGATCAAATACTTGTCTTTAGAAGCAGTTAACATCTCAACAACATATATTAGCAAGTAAACGAAGGAACCACCAGAAAATTGTCAAAAATACACACAATTATCATACTTACTACGTGTGTAGTCTTGCCCAATCATAAAGGAATCAAACATTTTGTACCATTGTCTTGGAGCTTGTTTAAGGCCATAAAGGGATCTTTTCAACCGACAAACAAATTGCTCCTTGCCAGGAACAACAAAACCCTCGGGTTGCTTCATATAAATTTCTTCTTCTAACTCTCCATGAAGAAACACAGTTTTAACATTAAGTTGCTCCAACTCCAAGTCAAAAAGAGTAACAATAGCAAGTAACAATCTAATGGAGGTATGACGAATAACAGGAGAGAAAACTTCATTAAAGTCAATACCTTCCTTTTGGTGGCAACCGCGAACCCCTATGCGAGCATTCCATCTTGCTTCTTCAACGCCGGGAACACCATCTTTTAGTTTGTAGATCTATTTTGCAGTCAATGCATGACGGCCTTTGGGCAGCTCACATAATCCCATGTATTATTTTTGTGCAAGCTTTCCATCTCTTCTTACATAGCCACTAACCAATTTGAGGAATTAGGACAATAAATTGCCTTAGAGTAAGTAGAAGAATCAACTTCTTCAGGAATTTCTTGTGCAACTGTAAGAGCATAAGCAATAAGCCCATCATCATCAGTGTCAGCATATCGAACGGGCTTCTTTATAACTTGTCTCGGTCTTCGAGAAATAACATGATCATCCCCACCTGTGGCTCGATGGGACGTGTGGTACTAGTACTTGGCTCATCAACAGGAGCCTCCTCGCTAGCCTGAGTAACTGTAGAAGGAAATAGGGCTAACTTCATGAGCTTGATGGCTCACTTCTACCTCCACTTTCTCACTGGCATCTTTCATATCATCATTACCCGTAGAGGAAACAACAGACTCTTTCCCAGAAAATAACATAACGGCCTCATTAAAAGTTACATCCCGACTCTGAATAATTTTCTTAGAGCTAGGACACCACAAACGATATCCTTTAGACTCAGAAGCATAACCAAGAAACATGCACTTAATATCCCTGGGGGCTAGCTTCCCATCATTAACATGAGCAAAAACAGTGCATCTAAAAACTCTAAGAATAGAGTAGTCAACGGGATTACCAAACTAAACTTCTTCGGGAATTTTAAAGTCAAATAGATGAATGTGGAGACAAATTGACGAGGTAACAAGTTGTAAAATGACTTCGGCCCAAAAATCACGGCGGTGAGAGTATACAACGGGCTCTCTCAAGTAATGTTTTGTTTATATGTTCTGCAACTCCGTTCTACTGAGGATTATGAATGAAATTCTTATGTCTAGCAATACCATAAATAGCGCAGAACTCATTACTACAGAACTACAAACCATTATCAGTCCTAAGCTTCTTAATTTTTTCGGCCAGTCTGGTTCTCAACAAGGGCGTTGAATTTCTTGAAATAGAGAAACACTTCACTTTTCTGTCTTAGGAAATAAACTCAGACTTTGCGAGAAAAATCATCAATGAAAGTCAACATGTAGCGTTTTCCTCCAAGGTAAGGAACTTTGAAGGGACCTCATAAATCCGAATGAATATAATCAAGAATACCCTGTTTATGGTGGTTTGCTATAGAGAAACTAACACTCTTCTGTTTCCTAAAAAAGCAAGGATCACAAAAGTCAAGTTTACCCGTACCAGTTTTACCAAGAAGACCTCTTTTGCTCAGAATGGTCATACCTTTCTCACTCATATGGCCCAGACGCATATGCCATAAACGGGTGAGATCATCGTCGGATAATGAAATAGAAACTGCTACAGACCTCGTCACAATTGAACCCTGCATGTAATAGAGAGTCCCACGTCTTGTTCCTTTCATCAAGACCAGAGCACCTTTTGAAACCTTGAGAACTCCACCTTCAGCTGAATATTTACATCCAAGAGATTCAAGAGTACCTAGAGAAATAAGATTTCATTTCAAGTCAGGAACATGACGAACGTTGGTCGAGGTCCTGATAACACCATCATGGGTCCTAATTTTTACAGTACCAATCCCAAAAACGTTGCATGGGGCATCATTCCCTATTAGGACAACACCACAAGCTTTCTCATATGTTGAAAACCAGTCCTTATGAGGACACACGTGATATGTACATCCAAAATCAAAAACCCATTCAGAAGAATTTTTCTTATCAACAGAGACAGCCATCAAAACATCACCTTCGGAATCACTTTCAACAACTCCTGCTTCAGCAGTTTTCTGCAGCATTTTGTTATTTTCTTCTCTCTCTAGTTTATTCTTCAATTTGTGACAATCACCAACTACGTGGTTTGTCTTCTTACGGTGTTTGCAGAATTTATCATTGTTGAATTTACGGCCTCTAGACTTGGACCTAAAATTCTTTCTATTACTTCCTCTATCATGGGATCTTCCTCTAACAGACAAACCTTGTCCTTTGTCTTCAGAATGCACTTCAAAATCAAAATTTTGTTTGAACAACAAATTAGATTTGACATCCTCATAACTTAGTATTTCATTACCACCATATAGCATGATTTCTTTAAAGTACTTATACGTAGAGGGTAGGGAGACCACCAACAATATTGATTTATCCTCATCTTCAACCTTAACGTCTAAATTTTCTAGTTCAAGAATAACAGAGTTGAACTCATCAAGATGATTTTTAATGGGGGTACCTTCATCCATAGATAATGTGTATAACCGTTCCTTCAGACGAATTTTATTTGCAAGACTTTTCGTCATGTAGAGTGACTCTAACTTCAACCAGAGGCCTGCAGCAGTAGTCTCATGAATAACCTCGCGAAGAACCATCTTAGATAGGCATAGTTGGATATTTGAAAGCACTTTTTCATCCAATTTCTCCTATTGATCATCTGTCATAGACTCGGGTTTCCTAGATTTCCCAAGGAGAGCCTTCTTTAATCTGTTTTGGGTGAGAACGGCTTGCATGTGAACTTTCCAGATACTGAAGCTTATCTTGTTGTTGAACTTCTCGATATCAAAATTGGTTACGGTAGACATCCTGGGTCTTGAACGCTCTGATGCAACTTGTTAACAATTAAACGAGCGATGCAGCGGAACCGATTAGGATGCACCAACACAAGAACAATAATGCAAGAAAGCAATAAACGTAATGAACACAAGATTTATGTGGAAACCCAAGACAGGAAAAACCACGGGGCGCAAAGCGCAGAGAAATCAACTATAAGGTGAGGAGTACAAAACGATTTTAACAGGGTGTTGAAGCACAATGAGATCAAAGGAAACGAAAGATTACAATCTCTTAATGACAACTCTCTCTAACGTAAGTGTGGAATATAGTCTTATGTGTAGTCTTGATAGTCTTGATAGTTGTTCTCTTTTTCTTGATGTTCTGGCAAAAAATCTCCTTTAAATAGGGGTTGAAGACGTTTGAAATTCCAGTTGGAATGGGACAAGCCAGTCGAATCCCAGTTGGAATGGGACAATTATCGAATCCCAATTGGAATGGGACAATTTCGATAAACCCTTTTGGGACATATTCTAACATATCATGTGTCTGAGAAACATTATATGAGAAACCTTTGTTTATTATCCAAAATCGTTTTCCTTCTTTTTACATAAAAAATCATGTTTTTCTTCTTTTCTAGTTTTTAATTTTTTTTGACAAAGTCAAATTGGACCACTATTTTTGCATAATCTAGAGAATTTTGATATTCATTTTTAAGATTCTTTTGCCCAAAATTATCCATTTTTAATTTAATATTTAATCGACGAATTCTTTATTCTCTGGTAATCATATATTTTGTACCTTAAAACATAAGCAACATTTGATCGTCCTATTTAGGGGCATTTATAAGATAAAAGGAAAGTAACGTATTTTTTTTTTTTAATATGAGCTAATTTAGGAATGAAGAATTGAGAGCTATGGAGATAAAGGAATATAAAAGGAGAGAAAATGAAGGGTAATGAAAGAAAAAAAAATTGAAGGAAAAAGATTTGTAACCGAGAGTAGAAAGGCTGTCATTTCCGTCATTCCATTAATATTGTTGTGTTCAACGAAACGGGTTATAGAGGGAAGTTCTATTGTTAAAAATTGTTTTCATAAATAAATTAAAAAATTGGTCATAAGTAAGCCTTTAACTTCTCTGATTGTTTTCCAATATGTCGTAGTGACCATAACCGTGAAACAGGACATTAATCGGACTCTCCCCTCCTTTCTATATTCTTCACCATAAGTTGATATATTGATTAAACTACCAGAGCTTCTATGTACCATATGTTATTAATAATCTGTATTCGGAAAATAATCTAAAACAGAATCTGGAAAGAGAGAAAACAATCTAAATCAGAATTTGAAAAGAAAGGAAAATAAATTCGAGCCCACTTAATTCACAGCGTTTCCTTAAGGAAATAATTCCCTTCAAGTACCTAAAGTTATGGAATATATCCTCCCAGGATATAACGAGTTAACTCACCAGCATAGCGGTACCTCAATCCCCGGTGAACGACAAATGCAAAAGATGACAGAAATCACACACATAAATTATTAGAAGTGCAGAAAAGAAGGAAGATGAAGATCAAAATTATCTTGTTTTTGTAAAATCTGATGAAATGACTAAGTATTTATAGCCAACAAAGTAAAGGACTGAAGAGGTGTGAAGCCTTTTCCATGAAAAGGTGCAAAGGACCATTTCCCATTCACACCTATTCGTAAAATCCTAACAATCCCCCGCATAAATGGGGAATGGCTCTATGACAAATAAATGCACAAACAAGTGTGTGATTTGCAAGTAAAGATTAATTTATCTGGATAAGTAGGTTTCCCTTTGAACTTTCCATAGTGAACATATGTCGGATATACTCGATCCATCGGTCAATTGGTTAATTTGATATCTTTGAACTGTCGAACTTTGGTGCATACCTAGAAAATCATACATCACACAATTAACCGTTAACCGTCTTTTGTTATCACTGTTGTGTTCGTTTTAACCATGAACATTGCCTGATTTCATAAGTGCGTAGAGCATAGGCCTTTACCTAACATACTCCTTGAAGTGGATTTAACACTTCAGACTCATATAGGTGATTTCTAAACGCGTCATCTCGTAGATACACTATTTGGTCATACCTGCCAAACTTAGAAACCATTAAAAACCTTAAGCTTTATTAACTCGTTAGAAAGCCTTAATGCTTTATCATTATTTCTGAACATTTTCTTCATCATGAGAATAGGTTGTGTTATTTGACAATGTTGAATTGTCATTCATAACTTTGTTTGATCTCTTTGAGCCTAGCTCTTAGGATCTCCAGTCCACTAGGTAGAGTTACTACCATGATGACATGTCCTAAGCCTTAAACCCATTCTCCTCAATGATCTTTCAACCGCCTCTCTAGTTAAACCTTTTGTAAGTGGATCCAACATGTTATGATAACTCTACTAGAGAGTAGTTATCGAATGGTATTGTGTCTCCGTCGTATGTGACGAGATTTCCCGTTATACATAACGCTCCCTACCCTTTCTATTGTCGCTTGGCTATCGCAATGGATGCATATTGGTGCCAACAGTTTGGTCAAAATAGAATATCTTCCAAGAAATTCCGGAACCATTCAAATTTTTCATTGATCATGTGTAAAGCTATGAAAGACTCCATTGTGGAGCAGGCGATACAAGTTTGTTTGAACGATTTCCAAGACACTGCTTTTCCACTAATGGTAACAACATATTCGCTTGTGGGTTTTATTCCGGTTGACCCAGTGATCCAATTTGCATCATTATACCCCTCAATAACTGTGGGATTTTATTATAATGCAAAACAAAACTTATAAAATAGGATATATTGCAGACTGCTGACTACACTTAAAGTGACATCATGATACTTGTGGATGGTTGACATCAGTTGTGGCCACAACCTTTTAAATATATATATATATATATATATATATATATATATCAACCATTCCACTCCTGTAAGTCTACTTCTTCAAATATCCAACTAATAGCACATTCACCAATGTGAAAATTCAAGCTATTGTCGATTTTTATCATTATCATCAATTGGTTCTTCGATTTGTAAACCAATGAATTTATACATTCAATGAACCATCTTGTCGTTTCAAAGAGTTGTCTTTCAACAGACACATTTTATCACGAAAAGTCACAACCTTTCAAGTGACATCTCTTCAGGAAATTAATGAACATGACCTATAATGAAAGACATATGATCAACCTCATCAAATTAGTAGTTCTATCAACTAGTCCTTACCAAGACGGAACGAGTTATGTGAATATTTCACTAACTACCATATCAATAACACCAAGGGCATACCATGTCAATACCACCAAGGATATACATCGTGGGATTGACATAATAGAATAATTTCAATAAGTCAACATTTTCTGATTCTATCGAAATTTTTTGATTTGTGAACCAGAAACGAATATCCTTTACTATTGGTGGCATATCCTACGAAAACACAATCAACATTTTTCGGTCCTATTTTTACCCTATTAGGTTTAGGAACTTGCACTTTAGCCAAACACCCCCACATTTTGAAATAATTCAACTTGGGCTTTCTTCCTTTTCATTTTTGGTATGGAATAAATTGTGTTTTTCTATAGGCACTCGATTGAGTATTCTGGTAGTCATAAGGATAGCTTTCCCCCACGAGTTCTACGGAAAACAAGAACTTATTAACAAGGCATTCATTATTATCAATGATTAATTAAATGTCATATTTATCAAACAATAAACACCGGGTAGTCTTTCACCAACATCCATGTAAATACAGATAATTGTATTTTAATAGACATGTATTTTTGTGAAAAGTCACGACATTTCTAGTGACACCCTTTCATGAAAGAACATAACTCTTCTGAAAAAGTATATAACCACTTATCAATTTGGCGCTAGTTAATCTCAACGACCACCATATCAGAAATCCATTAAAGATTTTGTTGGGTTGGCTTAATATACAAGAATGTCATCATTTTTCATATCTCTTGTTATTCCAAATTAAACACTCAGTCTAATATTGACTTTATCATAAGCCAGGAAGCCCCCACATTTCAAATATTTTAAGTATCCTATTCTTGGGCAACTCAAAATTAAAGGGCATATGAAGAATTTCTCTCCATAACATCAAATCAAAATGCACATTAATGATCCTAAGTCAACATGCACATAAAGAAATGCTCGACATTAGAATCTTATTAGCCAAACTTCATGCTAAGCAATCATTCTTAATTGGTTCCAAATATTTTTGCACAAAGCATCACAAAACACCCAACTTTATTTCCATCAAGCCACTTCAGTTATCCTGCAATGATACGATACAAAGTACGACACAGAACAGTTTTCTTATTACCAAACCTGGCTTGTGGTTTTAGCAGTTTCTTTGAAGCGTCTTTATCTTGTGATTGATTTCATTTGCTAGATGATATGCAAGAATGACGGGACAGAGTTCTCCAGTATCTAATGTCAAAACAACATCTTGTCAAATTGGAACAATAAAATCTGTTACTAAAGGCATCAAGCCATCATTTTTTTCAGGTTATTGGAAAAAAAAAATTGCTTTATAAGCTAATTTGGGCGTCCATATTTTAATTAGGTGAGTAAGCCTTTAACTTCACAACAAACATTTGATAGTAACATTTGTTTATATTAGAAAATGGTAAATTCAAGTTAAGAAGATGTTTAGCCATGTGTTTGCAATACATATCTTGGATATTGTTATGAAAAATTTGTTTACTAATATGAAGATTTGACTAAATTAATTCAAAGTTGTAAAATATTTCTATTCTTAAAACTTGAGAAATTGAAATAAAAAAAATCTAAATTTTGGAAAGGAGATTTACTATGCTCTTAATGTTACCATACATAAGTTTTTTGTTAAATTAAAAAGGCCAAATAATGAATAAAAGAAAATAACAAGTTTATAAATAGTGATCGTATTTTTGACAAATTCGGTAGTTAATTTCTAGTGTTTAAAAGGCATCACACGGAGAATAAAAAAATTAATTGCAATTTGAAGAATTGTAATAAAAAAAACTTAAAAACTTGAAAATAAGATTTAATGCATTAATTAAAAAGACTTGTGAAATCGTATTTAAAACTTTCTTAATGTGCCTATAAAATTTACTGCTTTTCCGCCATTTTCAGAACTTGAAAACTTTGAAAGGAAATTATTGCACTCCTAAAATCACCATACAAAAAAATAATAAAGAATTTTAAAAAAGGTCAATAATATAATAAACACAAGAAAATAATGAAACTTTTTAGACGTAATCATAACCTTTTAACACAACTGGTTGTCGACAATAAAATTTGCGTCGAGAAAATAATAATTAAGACAAGAAAATATCGCAACAATCGTTGTGTTTGATTTCAGAATCTGAGTGTTACAATTTCTAGAAATCCTCTAATTCGTCTTCTCGATAATAAAATCAAGGGCTTTTGAGCTTGATCTTGAACTTGATGGATCCGATCTTGACTTGTACTTGAATTCAAGGGCTTTTGAGCTTGATCTTGAATTTATGTTGGATTTGATTTGATTTGAATTGATTTGTCACGAATACTTTGATAGCCACCACGAACAAGTGAATTTGATCTTGAACGCCTTGATATTTGATTCCCTCGTTCCTTTGATAGCCGCCACGAACAAGTGAATTTGATCTTGAACGCCTTGATATTTGATTCCCTCGTTCCTGATCTTCGGGAATTTGAAACTTGTTGAGAAATGCTTGCAGCTTGTAGAAAACTTGTAGTGTTTGATTCACGAGCTCTCTCTAGCTTCTTGTTTGAATTTCGATTCCCTTTTTCGAATTATGAGGGCCCTATTTATAGTTGTAGAATGGAGGAGTTGTGATAAGGACGAACTCCTTTCGGCCAATCAGATTTCAGTTGACATGGTGACATTTGATTGGTCGGAACATGTCACTTGTACATGTGGCACACTTTCATTGGCCTTCGATTTGACTAGGCTTGTTGTGTCATTTTTGACACGTGGCATGATCTTATAGACTCCTATGTTTGATTTGGCATGCCACGGCATTTGACACGTGACATCAATTTTGGCCTCTAGGAACATGACGTCTTGGGCTCGACAAAGTGGGCTCGACATTTGTAACCCAAATTAATGGATTAGCCCAATAAAATTGGATTGGACTTAAATAATCAATTCAATTGCACTAGCCCACTTATTTATTCAGACTAATATATCTTGAATTTAATTTAGTCCAAATTATTTTATGAATTTAAATTCAATAAATTTAAATGATTACACTGGTATCTAAATTTTATATTAGTAAACAAAAGCTCATGACGGGAAACTAAATATTAATTGTAACTTGAGTAGCTTTGACTCAAACCTCGTATTTATCTTTAAAATAAATTTAATATATACAAATAATCTATCTAGAACCCTGCACACAAAAATAATTACAGTCCAAAATTCTTAAACTTAAACTTTTGAAACCATCTTTGCCAGTAAATATAAAATAAATTACCTATACAGCAAGGTAAAATATACTCATCATACAAAAATTCCGAGTTCTATCTCAAATTCAATGACCTTAATTAGTCACCAAAACAGTTGTATGAGAAGAAAAACAGCACAGCTACCATTGCAAGCCCCCATGCATTTCCTTCTGCCTTGAAAGACATCACTTGGCAAACCAAAAAGATCAAAACAAGAAGCAACCATCCCCATCCTCCAAATTCATCTTCATATCCATAAAGACGACTCTGCGGGCATCTATTTTCTTGGAACAAAGGTAAACACAAACTTGCTAAATATATTATAATGACCAATACAAGAGGGACAATAAGGATTTTGGAAAATGTATAAGACAATAATATGAAAGAAAGAGGTAATATGACTGATTGAGTTGTATTGTAAACTAAAAAGATAGCTAGAAGAGGGATTACAAGGAAAAAAGTGAAGTTTATGTCTTCTGCTAATGAAACAGTGTTCATTATAAGGCACTGGCCATAAAGGAGTAACACTAAAGTGAGTACAAGGAGAAGAGGGATCAATGGAGAAGGCCCTTTGGCCATATATACAAATTAAGAAAGAAAAGAGGCTGATTTTGACAATGTTGACTTTCTCAAATGAATTGAAATTGAATTGAGTTAATTCAAGAAAGTGGAACAAATTAAGAGTTTAAGTTATATACACCGACAATATGATTTTTTTAAAACTATATTAGTTCACCAAACTCTCCCGGAGAAGTGAAACTTATAATCTTGGAAATAAAAAGGTTAACTACTAAATAGGAAAAAAAAAAGACCTGATAGTATAAGAATATTTTATATTGTCAATGGATATTAGTTGAACTCGTAAATTAATAGGTTTTTTGAGAAAGGTGGTGAAGAATAAGGTTATGTTTAATCTAAAAGAGAAAGATTTCTCAAGGAATAGATGAACT
The DNA here is from genome assembly GCF_019175385.1 of Lycium barbarum. NCBI lineage: Eukaryota > Viridiplantae > Streptophyta > Magnoliopsida > Solanales > Solanaceae > Lycium > Lycium barbarum. The sequence continues at coordinate 118,977,080 of NC_083345.1, read as the reverse complement.
TTAGGATAAGAAATAGAAAAATTTTGGTCTCTTTTCAGCTGAATATGCAACAAGTTCTGCATCTCTTCAAATGGCTCAGAACAGAAGGGAATTAATGCATCTTTAAATAAAGAATACTTCTGGATAGCTTTGCTTCTAATGAAAAAATGTTTTACCAAAGAAAATTAATTTGCTTTTAAGTGTTCTAATAGTGAGTCATATATATCTTTCATTTTCACATATATGGTAGTAGTTTTCTTTGGCCCTGTTTGTTTTACATTTAAGTTTCTAATGATGATGAAGTCTTCGCTTCAAGGAGAGTTAATTAACGCATACTTGAGCAAGAGTTAATTAACAAATACTTTGAGCTAGCAAGAAACGCTTGAGATTTAAATGTTTCCTAGAAACTTCGACTACTATATCCTTGATGTCACGTTGGCTTTTTTATTATTATCATTGCTCTTTAATAAGTTTTCATTGAATTATCTTTTTTAACTCTATATTTATGGACTACATTGGGTATGTTGTTGTTGTATTTATGTACTTGCTTTGCCTTGCATCCCTTCCAAGACATTTCAGGAAGGCGTGTGTAACAATAGGCAGTGCCTACCAAGCACAAAAATTTTGTTTGATTTTTCATGAATTTAATTTTTCCTACAGGCCTTTCCAAAGCTTGCATATGAATGGATAGGCTTAAGTTCAGGGGCGGAGCCAAGAAGAGCTCAGGAGTTCATCCGATCCCCCTTCAACGGAAAATTATATTGTTTATACATGGTTAAAATTATTTCTATGTATATATATGTCACGCCCCGAACCTGGGCCTGGACGTAACACGGCACCCGGTGCCTGACTGCATGTGACCGAGTGAACCAACTGGCTGGCTGAATCAACATGTGATATCAAAAGCATAACTGAATGTGGAAACAACTAAACACATGCTGATATACTAAAGGTCTGACTGAAATATCATAATGCGGAAGTACTTAGACAATCTGAAATATCTGAACGTAGCCAACATGGCTAAACCAAAACGACTGAACAACTGCCAACAAGGCTAACATAATAAATATCTAACTGTCTGAACCGTGTCTATGAAGCCTCTAAGAGTACTGAATAATAGAGCTGTCTATAAACTGAAATAACAGGATAGCTGACAAAGCCCCGAAGGAATTTGGGGCTCACCAGTACCTGATACGTGCACTCCTAAAGAGCTGGGTCGTCAACCTGTATATCGTTGCCTGCATCGCGAGATACAGGCCCCCAAGCAATAAAAAGGGACATCAACACATTTGAATTGTACTGGTATGTAAAGCAACTGAAGCAATAAAATACTGAAACTGAAACTGATAACTGTAACTGTAATAGCAAAGAAGTAGAGATATGAATATTCCCTGATTTGTATCTGAATCATCTGTATTATCTGTGTTTGTATATGTGGGCCTCGGCCCAATAATAAATGCACGCTATGGCCTCGGCCTAGTAGTGCGTCAGTCAATGGCCTCGGCCATGTATACATATACACAAGACTGTGCTGTGCCCTCGGGAAAAATCACATATGTATAATTATGGTTAATTAATAAGGACTGAGACCATAACAACAATGAACAATGTTGAACTGAAATAGACATGCTGGACTGAATTGAAAACACTGACTGTTTCTGAGCATACTGAATTTCTAGACTGAGACTCATGTGGTAACAATACATAAGTCTATAAAGATTACGTGCTGAGTTCATGATATTCAAAGTGACAACCATGAACGAATTCTGTAACTGCAACCCTAGAAGATAACAGTTCTACAACATATCATGAAACTAGGGCTAAACTGTATTCTGAGTCAAATTACTGACAAGTATGAAGAATGAGGCGTAGGGAGAATCATGAACATTCCCTAACGTAGATAGTTAGCCTCACATACCTTAATTCCAGCCTTTGAGCGTAATACAATGTTCGTCAACCCTTTCAACTTTGATCTATATCAATACAAGTCAAAGGGATTCTATATTAGCAATAATATCCATGCTTTTAGTCATCTAAGCATTTTATCAAATACTTAGTGGGCATAAAGCTCCACAATCTCCATTAATGGTGTTTCTTCACCCAATTCCCATTCTATTACTTCTAGGTGATTGTCCAATCTCAATTAGGTGTAATTAACATCATTCTCCATCACCCATATCATTATAACAATCTCAAGACAACAATCCAAAACCCTACTATAGTTCGTGTAATTCTCTTTACTAAATCCATTTACTATTCTCCCAAGAACTCATCAATTCACTATTATGAATGATTAGAGTGTAGAAGCATTACCTTTTTGACGTTCAATCCTCTTGAATTCGAGTTCTAGGGTTTCCACGCCCAACAATAATGTTCCACTCACAACTCTATCGATTAGAAGGGTTTACTTAAGTTAGAAAGAGATTAGGGACTTGAATTCAATCTAGAATCATGATAAAACTTACCTTGTAGGGTTCTTGAGGCTTGAGACTTGTTCTCTCTGACTTTAGGGTAATTTTTCGTGACTAGGGGTGTTAGGAAAATAAACCCCAAGCTTAAATATAACTTAAAACGCGAAATCCCAACTTTTGACCCGAAACCCGGCCTGTTATGCGATGGGCCCACGACGCACATGCAGTGCACGACCATCTGCAGGTCAATATTCAGAAAGGGGGTTTTTGTGCGATCACTGCGCGACACGGGGCCAGCGCACGCGCCCTCTCAACGGACCTGTGTCGGTTCTGCACAGTGTTCGGTAAAATGGACATAACTTCTTGTACACAGCTCTGTTTGGGCTCCACAATATACCGTTGGAAATCTATTTCAAAGGGCCACAACTTTCATGTTTTAAGTGTTCTCAAATTCCCAACAGATCTTCACTAAATTTGACTGGAAGGCAGACGTATCGAAAACTTAGCCGATTCTATAGAATTTTAAGTGTCTTACTATTAACCATATTGAGACGATCATATCTCTTTGATCCGATCTCTGATTGGCCTGGTCCTTGTATCGTTAGAAAGGTATTTCTAAGTACTACAACTTTCATTAAGGGTACTTTCCCAAATTCCCAACTAATCAAGGAGTTATGGCTGCCCGAAGTAGGCTTATCAACTATTTTCGCAAAACGTTCAATCCTTCAGTTTTTTCACTAGAACTCTAACGGTACGGGGTGTTACAATATAGTAGATGTTGAACCCCCTTTGACTTCTTGGTGTTTTTAGTTTTTTATATATTGAACTCTCTTAGTGAGAATCTTGGCTCCGCCATTGGACTTGACATCTAACTGTTTAGATCAGTTTCTATATTTCCTAGTTTCAGCTATTGGAAATACAAAAAGTTGTTATTCTCCTTCAACAACTATATTCTTCAATTCTTCACCATCCTTGCATATGTCTCTAACACTAATTCAAGAGTGTGATTCCTCGTCTATTCAATTTTCGCAACACTTAAGTTCTTTTGAAAATAACGTTTGTATATATATTACCAATTCGTAGTTTAAAACAAAAGCTTTCTTCTCTATGATCTTCCTTTTTGGTTTCTCTGATTTAATGTGAATTTCAATCGTAAAACTATGTACCTCACGTATGCTCAATCCAAGTTCTATATTACTTTAATTTCAAAAGAGCTCTTTTGCTGTTATGTTAATGTAAATTGGTATGTTGTTAAAATTCATAATTGTTGATTAAGGAGCATTATGTATAAGCCGAAAAGGCTAGGAAAGGTAACAGCCAAAGATGAGTTACATGATACAGATATACAGGTGATATACACCTGACCAGCAAATGTATATGAAGGGCAGTTAATCCCTTCCAGCTGTACAAGTTAGTTAGCTGAGTCCATAAGTTAGTAATCATAACTGATCAGGTTAAGTTAATCACACGTATTGCTATATTAGTGATTAGTCAATCATGAAGGTTAACAACTGACTACCTTCTATATAATGAGCATTGTACATCATTTCAATACAAGCTTGAATATACAAGTTCTCTATCTTTCTCATACAATCTTCTCTTCTTGTATTCTTCTTCTTCAATATGTAATTCATCAAGATGCTATTACACACCAATAAACATGCTCTTACAAATGAGTTAGAGAAGACGTCGACAACAGTTTGACAACAAACAGGAAAGGAGAAGAAACAAATACTAGCACTTACCACAAAATGAAAGAGAAACTGGCATTTTGCAAGCAAGAATTTGTAATACTCGCTGGATTGCCTATTTTTTGCGATAAAATGATTACTTTGCAAACAAAAGGAAACATGGAAAACCAACATTGAGGCTTCCACATAGGAGCATTGACAATCTTATGAGTTTAGGTGCTTTATATCTGAATGGCATTGTAAATCTCCAGCTTTGACATTGTAAAATCGTATACATATACAGGTCTATATCATGATAAAGGAAGAACTTAGAGGCAGCACATGAATAGTTATTAGATAATGGAAGCAAGAATTAATAGTATGTTATATGATATACGTAATGTTTTATGTTTTTATAGTTTACTTAGATTGTTTCTCCTAGCTCTACTTTTGCAAGAATTTCTCTACTATGCTGTTGTTCAGACCACTATATATGACCAATTTACCACGTCAGTACGAATTGATTTATTTATCAGCTAGGGCAGAGAACACAGCTGATTCTTCTCGACATCCCCGCCACTTCAATTGGTATTTCTTCACGGAAAAACATAAGATACGAAATCCCAGCACAGTATGAGTCTCCATGTTTCCTTTTTGAGACTGTGACTGCACATCCGCTCAATTTTGTCTCATGTTGATTGTTGGACAAGACACAATTATTACTAGATCAAATCTGATTTAGTAAGTAGAAGGTGAGTGCGACTTTGTACTGCTGCTGCAACACAATTTATGAAGTTCATATAGAAAAATTAGTTGTTAACTGAATAGGTTCACACCATTATCGAAGCTAATTTTATATCCAAATTTAACATTATCTTTTCATAAAAAACTTTAAAATTCTTTTTTAGCAAAAGGCAAATGTATTATTGTATTATATAATAAAATTCCAAAATTATAATCGCTTATTCCACTAACCAAACAACTCGAGAGTAAAGAAATTGGGATGGAGAAAAGACCGAAAAGCTATAACAAGTTAACCGCTCTAGTATAGTTTCGCAAATGAAAGATGCGAATACTGAATTGTGCTCTATGAATTTGCTACAACTGCAAGAAGAATTTATATTATGCAAAGAGAGACGGAAAACATAGTAATATTAATATAGATTTTCCCAAATACATCCGATATTCGAAAACTATCGACCCGACTAATTGGATTCGCGCCTCGTATGATCCATTAAAATTGAAAGTGCTCCATACTCAAAACTCGAACCTAAAATATTTAATTAAAAGATGGAGGGGTCTCATTCATCTCCCCACGACACACATCAAATGTGCATCAAAATCCTATCGATATCTTCAGCAGTATTCTTGGCTGAGATCCATCTCACCACCGACGTGCATCAAAATCCTATCGATATCTTCAGCAATATTCTTGGCATCAGATGAAATTCCAAATAATCCAGCACTTGCAAATCCTACACAATAAATACCCTTCTCTCCTTTCCAGTGATAAGGACTTCTTTTTTTTGGCATCCCATTTTCATTGAATAGCACACCATCATCCTACACAAATCATTTCATAAAACGTTTAAATTTGCAAAGAACATACCTTCGAATTAAGGGTCGGATAGTTACATTTTAAATTTGAACTTTGTATAAAAAAATTGTCTCCTATTAACCAAATACCTTGAGCCATTTCATAACTGTGCTTTTGTACCCAGTCGCAAAAATCAAGGCATCAAATCTTTTCCTCTTACCATCAGTAAATTCAACATAACTTTTCTTTATTTTCTTGATCGAAGGTAAAACCTGATAACCAAAAAAAAAAAAAACATGAAATAAAAACTATATTTGTGGGGGGGGGGGGGATAATTATATTAATGATTGGAGTGAATTTTTTTTATTTCCTGTACCTTGATTTTTCCTTCTTTGATTTTATCCACTGTTCCAACATCAATAACAGGAGATCTACCACTAGCATTCTTAAGATAAAAAGGACCCTTATTAGGGCTATTTATCCCAAAGACAGAGAGATCTCCATATGTCAATTTGCTTAACATTATCATCATTTTATCCACTGTATCACAAGGAATATATTTCAATAAAAGCAGTCCTATGTGGACCATTTTCTTCGTGAGAACGTGTACCTATATATAAAAAAAAAAAAAAAAAAAAACGAAACATGATAATCATTGTAATGAACTTTTTATATAATTAAAATTGAAAGATTAAAGTAACAAATAAAAAAGACCGACAAGAGAAAATTAATAGTAAAAAAGAACTTACAGGTTTATGAACAATAATGGAGGTCCGAGCACCCCAGTTAGACAAATCATAGGCAATTTCCATGCCTGAATTTCCACAACCGACAACTAAAACTTCTTTCTCCTCAAAACTCTTTCCATTTCCATAGTCACTAGAATGCATAATCATTCCACCAAAATCATCTAATCCTTCAATTATTGGAACAAAACCTTCACTATTTTCTCCAGTTGCAACAACAAGAATCCTAGCAACATAATACTCAGCGACATTTTTCTCAACGTTCATCGCCTTAACATGCCATTTACCATCAACATTATCAAAATAGGCAGACTTAACTGCACGTTGATATAAGGGATTAACATTAAAATGGGAAACATAAGTATCTAAGTATTCAAGAAAATCATTTTTGGACACAAAAGTAGGTAAATTTGGAGGAAATGACATGTAAGGAAGTTCACAAAATTGAGTTGCTAAGTGAAGTTTCAACCTATCATAAGACCTTTTTCTCCATAAAGAAGCAAAAGAGTCATCTTTTTCTAAAATTATATTCGAAATATTTTTGAGATTTAAACAAGCAGAAGTAGCTATGCCAGCAGGGCCAGCTCCAACAATGAGAACAACTATTTCTTGCTTCATAGTTCACTTTTCTTTTCTTTGTTTATCTTTATCTCTTTTCTTTTCTAGTTTGTTGGTATTTATTTCTGTGTTTATATAGAGAAGAACATCCAGCAAAAAAGGAAAATCAGTACATCTTTACATCATTTTCCAAAATCATATAATTAAAATTTCAATATGAAGACTATTTTACGGTTGTCTCTTCAAATTTTTTCCCTTTTGGTTCTTATAAGATTAAAAGTTATTTGCTGACTTAGCAATAACTTTGACCAATCTGAATAAACACACACACAAAAAAAAAAAAAAAAAAGAGACTCCCATATTTGTCACAAATATAATTTCCTTTTATATACGAAAAGATTTATTTTCCTTATTACATGGAACATTCCAAGGCTCTATCCTCTCCAAACAGCTAATATGGAAAAAAATTCAAGTAAATAAATAAATAAAATTGCATTCATTAGGAAAATCCATTTAATATTATACCTATTAATTAAAGAGGCTTTTAAGGAGAATAAAAAATACAAGTGCAATTAGTAAGAGCCCGTTTGGATTGGCTTATAAGTTGCTTATAAGCTGTTTTCAGCTTTTTTGAGTGTTTGGCTGGCCAGCTTAAAGTCATTTTGTGCTTAAAATAACCCAAAAAAATAATTGGGCCCATTTGACTTAGCTTATTTAAAGCAGCTTATAAGCTGAAAACAGCTTATAAGCCAAAAAAAATGAGTTAGACTACCCCAACTTATTTTTTTTAGCTTATAAGCTGCATAAGCCCATCCAAACAGGCTCTAAGACAATCCATTTAAAATTCTGTCCATTAATAAGGAGAATCCTTCTTACATGGATTATTCCAGGGCTCTATCCTATCCAAACATCTAAAATAGAAAAATAATCAAGATAAAAGATAAATAAAATTGCAATTATTAGGAAAATCCATATAAACTATATGTATTGATTAAAGAAGCTTTTATGGACAATAAAAAAGATAAGTGCGATTAGTAAGAGAATTCATTTAAAATTCTGTCCATTAATAAGGAGAATCCTTTCTACATGGAATATTCCAGGGCTCTATCCTATGGAAAAATAATCAAGATAAAAATAAAATAAAATAAAATAATTAGGAAAATCCATTTAAAATTCTACCTAGCTATCAATTAAGGATAAAAATCATTTGTCCTCCAACTTTACTTTAAAAATCAAAGACCTCCCCCAACGTTAAACAATTGACATTTTCATCCTCTTATCTTAACTTCCGGCCATTGACCGGTAACTTTAAATTAGTTGATCGATCATCGAAGGGCTAAAAGGGAATTTCACTTCTAATTAATTAGTGATATTAATAATACTTTATTTTTGTACTGTTTCCTCCATTAATTAGTCTTTACACGTCTGTGCCGTCTTCAATATTTCGCCATAGCCTAAACTGATCTTCATATTTCCAGAGAACCGTTCAAACCTTGAAACCATGTGATCTTAGCCCTGATTCACAAACAGATAAATCTTGGTGTGATTCCATTTGCAAAAGCCTCTAGATTTTTATGAAGAACAAACTTTTCCTTTGGCTGACAATGGTGATTCGATGAAGATGATAAACAGTTCGAGGACCATCCTCAGAGCTATTATTGGTTGGTGATGCAGTGTGCTTCACAGGTGCTACTGTTCGCTATAAGGGCTTACCAGTTTCTTTTATGAAAAATGTTTTTCGCTAGCGGCTCGACTCCATTTCTTGTAAAAGCCTTTTACAAGACACTCCAAATTTTTACTGCTCGAATACAAATTGATAGAGTCTCGCCTATTGAATCTAGCAATGGATTGACAAATAAAGCTTCTCGGGCCTTCAGTAAGTTGGAAGTTTATTGCGCAAAGACGAAGATCCCAAATTTAGGATGAACTGGCACGACAATGGACATCATGAAGTTAAGAACTCAAACTAGATAGGATTTTCTGTACAAAGTTCCTTTTACTAGATTCTTTATGAAGAATTTATATGAAGCAAAATCTAGATGGATGCGCTGATAAAAATCTCATAGCAGTAAGTTCTGGAAGGAATAAATAGAAAAAAAATCTTGATTCTTAAAACACATTGAATGATTGAATTCCATAAATTGTTAGTGTATAGAGACAAGAGTATAAACCTTTTGCAAGCTGTAGATCAGAAAAGGTGTTGTATGATTGGTCAACTTTGTGATCTAATAGAACGAACTTATTGAAGCTTCAAGTTGTGTTTGACAATGACCAGATATGGAAGAAACTCAAGAGAGAAAAGAATGAAGTAGCACACTCTTTCGTGCTCAGTTTTAAACCGACAACAGTGGTTACACTTTGATATAGCTATTGATGTATGATAAGTGTTTGTAGCTAAGTTATATTGATCACAATTCTTATTACCCCGCTGACCTAGAAAAGTAAATTAGAAATCATACTGCTGCTGGCTTAATGGAAATATGAGCGACATATGACATTTTCAATATTAAATAGAGAGACCACTCCTTAAGTTCATCAAGCGTTAAGAATAGGTAAAGTATTTACCTTCTGGTAATGAACACCATGAACCATGGCTAGACAGGGAACAACAGCTGCAATGATGAAGGTAAGCTTTAGATAACTCACTTTTATATAATATGCTTATCTTATATATACATACATGCAGACATGCTTGCTGAGTGTAAGGATGCTCTTGACAGGATACTGAAAAGAAAAGCTTTTATACTCTAGTTAGACACTTCAAAGCTTTTCTACTCTAGTTAGACACTTCAACTCTCAGCATTGTTTTTTTTAAAATGATCAGCTTTTTAACATTTCACTTTGAGACAAGATTTGTGGCAATTCTGAACAGGTAATTCTCCTCTACAAGGTTGTGTTATAAGTTACTTCAAATTATAGAGTTTCATTGAAAGAAAAGATACAAAATTGGATTGACATTATTGTGAATGTTGCATTTGTCTGCTGAACATGTACTTTTCTCTTGTATAATCAACGTTATGCAACTTTTTCTGGTGAATTGATGAGGAATTGATCCATGATCGGTGTTTATGGTTTTCAAGTTATTGGAGAAAATCCCTGAGATTGAAGATGGAGTTGTTGGGAAGAAACAAGCAAATACCAAATTGCAACGACGAGGTAACAGCGAAAGAAATACCCAAATCAAAACTTCCCACACTATTTGAATCAAGAGAAGACAATGAACACTAGCACAAATAGAAATTTGGGCAGCAACTATACCAACAATAAAATAGCAAAGCAAGCAAAAATAATTCAAATCCAAGAGACACCAAATTTATGTGGTAAAACCCCTTCAAGGTGAAGAGGAAACATCCACGGGACCTCCGGCCCAGAAAAGCTCCACTAATAATCAACAAGATTTACAATAATGTTCTCCAAATGGATACAATATCAATGCTAAATACGAAGCAACAAAACATAAAAGATAGCACCAAAATAAGTGCAAAAAGGAAAGAAATCACCCCTAAAAATGAGCTACTGTTCGTGCTCGAAAACTGGAGCTATACCACAAAATCCAATCTCCACAATTGAAATCCAAGAAACAGATGTTGAAAACCCTCAGTTCAAATTTCAGCATGATCCAACAATTAACGAATTAGAGTGCTTATGGGTTTTGTTTGAGGAATACATCTGGGAATTTAGTATATGCCAAAGCTGTAGCCATAGGCATTACTACAAATACAGATGCTGAGGTAATGGCAATTTTAGAAGCTCGAAGATATTGTAAAACTGCAAGAATGGATCACATCATAGTGCAAACTGACTCTGAAATGATTTATAAGATTCTGGAGAAAGGTTGGAAACCACCATGGGGAATAGTTAACTGGATTGAAGAGATTATGGAGTTAAAAAGTGATATGACTGTCTCCTTCAACAATATCTTGAGAGAAGGAAATAAACTAGCTGATGCATTGGCTAACCAGGCTTTGGATAGTGTATCTTTTCAGTGTCATAATTTTCAGGAGTTAACATCAATGTGTAGAAAGATCCTCAATAGTGATAAGACTCAGATTCCTTACTTGAGGATAAGGACTACAAATTAATGGGGAAAATAAAGGAGAAAAGGTTGGGAAGCTGGAGAAAGGACAAGGAGAGGAAGACTATCATCAAGTTCAAATCCATATGGAGGAGAGCTGGGTGGTATTTTTTACTAACTTCGTTTATTTTTCTGCAGGTTCCTAAACTACAGAATTCAGAACATACAACAACTAGCAATTGTAGGATCAAAATGTTACAAAGAGTTCTCAGGAGGCAACAACAGCACAAAAACAACATTGGGTATGAAAAAGGATCCTACTTGTTCTCAAACATAATAATTGGCAACAAACAGCAGGAACATCACAGAGGGAACAAGGATAATCAAATTCTCAGTAGTACTTTGGACCAAATAGAGTGGATAGATGTTTTATTTGTGGTATTAGTATCGTTTGATGCTCATTCAAATAGACAAATATCAAATCTATGCGAGTCCAAATTACAAAGAGAAGGCGATTCAAATCAAAGGCACTAGTAGCAGAAATGGAACAAAAGTCAAGGAAGAAGAAGAACTTACAGAGGAACCACCAGCTGCATCAAACAGCGGTCCACTAAGCACAGATCGAGCTACAAAGTTCAACACAGCTCGAACACAAAAGTGGTGCATACAGAAAAAGAACAAGGTTAAAAAGGTTCAATCGAGTCAGAAACAAGAAAAAATGAACAGAGTTAACAAGATGGAATCTTTACCTGAACTTGATGGGATGAGAAAGAACATATACACACATGGAGGAGTGAATTAGAATCTCATAACATCATTTTCACACCACCAGAGGTGAAGGTCGAAGAGAACCATGGCGGAAGACAATGAGAAGAACCCGACTTTTTAGGGTTTCAATTAGGAAAGTTAGGCAAATTTTATTTCCTTTTGCTGTTTTTTAATTTCTGCCTTTTTGTTTTATTTTTCTGGGCCTGACCCGGTTTGGGTTGGGCTTTTTGAACCATTTGAATTTTTTGATTAATTAATAAAAGCCCAGACGGGCATAATTCACTAAAAAAAATGAATTAGGAAAGGCAATTTAAAGCGGATTGCTGTAGCTGATTTTCACTAGTGTGAAAATCACCTTTCTCTCTCACTTTTTCTCTCTATATGGCTGTTGTAAAATAACTCTTGTGTTCTGAAAATAAGACCTAAGCTGGTCAACATATCCGAACCATTATCATCGATGTAAATCTTCTCAATTTCAAGCAACTTAGAATCCAACACATCTCTAATCCAATGATATCTCACATCAATATGTTTCGACCTACCATGAAATGTAGAGCTCTTGCCAAGATGAATAGCACTTTGATTGTCACAATAAAGCACATACCTCTTTTAAGCAAAGCCAAGTTCCTCCATAAATCTCTTCATCCAGAGCAACTCTTTACAAGCTTAAACGACAGCAATAAGCTCAGCTTCTGTAGTAAAAAGAGCAATACAGTTTTGTAACATAGATCGCTAAGACACAGCTCCCCCTACAAAGGTAACCAAGTAACTTGAAGTAGACTTGCGAGTATCAATATCACCAACCATATCTGAATTAGTGTAGCTACAAAGAATAGGCTTTCCTATCCTAAAACACAAACTCAGACTAGAAGCGGAAGACAATGAGAAGAACTCGACCTTTTAGGGTTTCAATTAGGAAAGTTAGGCAAATTTTATTTCCTTTTGATGTTTTTTAATTTCTGCCTTTTTGTTTTATTTTTCTGGGCCTGACCCGATTTGGGTTGGGCTTTTTAAACCATTTGAATTTTTTGATTAATTAATAAAAGCCCAGACAGGCATAATTCACTAAAAAAATGAATTAGGAAAGGCAATTTAAAGCGGACTGCTGTAGCTGATTTTCACTAGTGTGAAAATCACCTTTCTCTCTCACTTTTTCTCTCTATATGGCTGCTGTAAAATAACTCTTGTGTTCTGAAAATAAGACCTAAGTTGGTCAACATATCCGAACCATTATCATCGATGTAAATCTTCTCAATTTCAAGCAACTTAGAATCCAACACATCTCTAATCCAATGACATCTCACATCAATATGTTTCGACCTACCATGAAATGTAGAGTTCTTGCCAAGATGAATAGCACTTTGATTGTCACAATAAAGCACATACCTCTTTTAAGCAAAGCCAAGTTCCTCCATAAATCTCTTCATCCAGAACAACTCTTTACAAGCCTAAACAACAACAATAAGCTCAGCTTCTGTAGTAAAAAGAGCAATACAGTTTTGTACCATAGATTGCCAAGACACAGCTCCCCCTACGAAGGTAACCAAGTAACTTGAAGTAGACTTGCGAGTATCAACATCACCAACCATATCTGAATTAGTGTAGCTACAAAGAATAGGATTTCCTGTCCTAAAACACAAACTCAGACTAGAAATGCCACAAAGATATCTCATAACCCACTTCACAGCATTCCAATACTCTCTTCCTGGATTAGAAAGAAAACGGCTAACAATACCAACAGCATGAGCAATATCTGATCTTGTACAAATGATCGCATACATCAGACTGCCAACGGCTAAAGCATAAGGAACTTTATCCATACCTTCCTTCTCATCATCACTAGAAGGACACTGCTTCGTGCTCAATTTGGAGTGCGTATTGAAAGGTGAACCTGCGAAGTACTTTCTAAATGTACTTCTCTTGTGATAACCACAAATTTTTGCCTTTCTGTCATGAGCAATCTGCATGCCTAGAATCTGCCTTGTTGGTCCTAAGTCTTTCATAGTAAAAGACTTATTCAACTCTTGCTTCAACTTCTAAATTCTGCAAGTATTATGCCCAACAACGAGCATGTCATCAACATAAAGTAATAAAATGATAAAGTACCATCAGAGAATTTTTTTAATAAAAACACAATGATCTGAAGAAGTCTTCTTAAGGCCCTGTTGACTCATAAAAGAACCAAGCTTCTTGTACCACTGCTTGGGAGCTTGTTTCAAACCATACAAGCTCTTTTTCAATTTGCAAACATAATTCTCTTTACCCTTGACTTCAAAACTTATGGCGGCTGCATATAAATTTCTTCATCTAAGTCACCATGCATGGAGAAAAGTAGTTTTAACATTCATTTGCTCAACCTCTAAATCTAGACTTGCAGCCAAGCCTAGAATAATTTGAATGGATGACATCTTCACGGCTGGAGAAAATATTTCATCAAAATCAACTCCCTTCTTCTAATTAAATCCCTTGACAACCAATCTAGCCTTGTATCGTGGAACTGGGTTAATTCATGTTTTACCTTGAATACCTTCCTATTTTTCAAAGCTTTTCTGTCTTCAGGAAGCTTAACCAGATCAAATGTATGGTTATCATGCAAGGATTTAATCTTATCTTGCTTAGCATCAAACCGCCTTGTCCGTGGCCTCATCAAAACTATCAGGTTCTCCCCTATCAGTCAAGAGTACAAACTCATTGGGAGAATAATGAGATGAAGGTACTTTCTCTCTAGTAGATCTTCTGAGCAAACTCTCTAGAGCATCAATAGCATCTGGTTGCTGGCCAACCACATCATATTCTACTGAAGCATCAACAACATCATGCTCATCATTCTAAACATGACCATTAGCTTCATTATTTTGAAGATTTTCTTTAGGTGTTATAGTCACAGGAACTGATCAACATCAACTAAGCTCTCACTGCTCTGAGAATCAATCTTCTCAACTTTGACCTCTCATCCTTAGGAACATGCACAAAAGCCTTACCCAAAGACTCTCAAATGAGCATAAGAGATATCCTTAGCAAACCAAACTTTGTCAGGGACATCACCATCCAAAGCAACAGTAAGAGATAAATTGATAACATAAGCAGCAATATTAAGTGCTCTGCCCAAAATGAATCTAGCAACTTAGCATCTGAAAGCAAACATCTAACCCTCTCAACTATAGTTCTGTTCATCCTCTCTACTAAACCATTTAACTGAGGAGTCTTTGGAGGAGTTTTCTGATGTTGAATACCTTGCTGTCTGCAATAATTATCAAAAGGACCAATGTATTCACCACTATTGTCTGAGCGGATGCATTTTAGTTTCTTCCCTGTATGTCTCTAAACCAAGGCCTGAAAAGTCTTGAACACACCAAGTACTTAATCCTTGGACTTCAAAGGAAATACTCAGAGTTTGCGAGAATGATCATCAATAAAAGTCACAATGTAAAGCGCACCACAAGAACTTACTTTAAAAGGACCATACAAATCATAATGTGCCAACTCCAGCAAATCAAGCTTTCTTGAAGGCGAATGACTCTGAAAAGAAACTCTTTTTCTATTTCCTGGCTAAGTAATGAACACATCTCTTTACTTTTGCTTGTTTCACTCCAGAAAGAAAATTCTTCTTAGCCAAATTATCAATCCCTTTCTCGCTCATATGACTCAGCCTTCTATGCCATAACTCTGATAAAGTATCATTCTCCAACAAATTTACTGAGTCACGGCAAATGGAGCCCTGAAATAAGCACAAGTCAGATATCTTGTTACCTCGAGCCACAATCATTGAACCTCTAACAAGTTTCCACTGGCCACCACCAACGGTTTGATCATAACTCTCGTCATCAAGCTTTCCTACAAAAATTAAATTCAGACGAACATCTGGAGCATGCTTGACATTGTTAAGAACCAACCTCCAACCATTCTTACTTTTCAAGCAAACTATGTCGATACCAAATACCTCAATCTTACTATTATTGCTCATTCGCAACATTTCAAAATTACCTAGAGTATAAGAAGAAACTAATTCCTTCTTTGGCGTAACCAGAGAAGTGGCACCTGAATCCACAAACTAGGTAAACTCATCACTAATAAGATTGATATCATTTTTACCACAAGCAACAAGAATATCATTTTCAGCAACAAGCAACACGATTTTCATGATCGCCATCTTTCTTTTGCTTTTTCGGGTCTCTCTTAAACCTGTAGCAATATTTCTTAATGTGCCCTTGCAAGTGACAATAGTCACATGTAATGTTCTTGTACCTGGAGGATCTTGACTTGCTTCTACTTTTGCCTATGTCATTTTGACCTCTGAAATTGCTTCTCCCCCTGTCTTCCGTAACCAAATCATCAGAGTGTGAAGCTGAAGAAGATGAAGCTTGAGATCTTCTTCTCATCTCTTCATTCAAAACACCACTCTTAGCAAATTCTATAGTTACACCATCACTGGGAGCATAATTAGTCACAGAAACTCGAAGAGTTCCTAAAGAGTCTGATAGAGTATTAAGAAGCCACAGTTCCTATATTTCTTCATCAAACTTGACACCTATTCCAGACAGCTGATCAAGGACACCCTGAAAATCATTTATATGATCAGAAATATGACTGCCCTCTTTGTATCTAATATTCATCAATTGTTTTAGTAGGAACAACTTATTATTGCCAGTCTTAAAAGCATAGGGTATCTCGAGCTTTTCCCACAAGCTTTTAGAATTTGTCTCATTCACAATATGATTTTGAACATTATCTTCAACTCATTTCCTAATATAGCCACAAACCTGTAACTACTTAAATTCTCAATCCTCATCATTCACAGACTCAGGTTTTTTAGAAGCAATCTTGAAAAATAGTAAATCTTTTATCTTGCTTTTCCAAATATGGTAATTACTGCCATTTAAAGAAACCATCTTGCTCATATTTACCTCCATTATTCAAATAGACAATCAACACAACCAAATACAACCACAAGCTCTGATACCAGTTGGTGGGCTAAAACAATCCAAAGATAATCTTAAAATGATGTGATATTATCCCCTTCGGGCCAAACCCGCATGGTTTTCCCAAAAGGCCTCACGTTATTAATAGTATCCAACACCTTATAAGTAGCTTCTTTTTCTTTTCAGCTACTAATGTGGTACTTTATTCACACACGGAAACAATCTCCCCCTTGAACTAAGTTCCACATGATTCATTACCATAATTCACGAGTTAGAAATTCAACATGTATGTGTGCTACCCACCTCGTCAGAGTATTTACGACATTTACCCATAGCTTTGAAGACGTATACACATCCTTTGGGCTTCGATGACCGTAAATACTCTGATGATTTGGGTAGCACACATACATGTTGCATCTCTGACCTGTGAATTATAGTAATGAGCCATGTGGAACTTAGTTCAAGGGGGAGATTGTTTGGGTGTGCGAACAAAATGTCACATTGGTAGCTGAAAAGAAAAAAAAATTACTTATAAGGTGTTGGATACTATTAATGATGTGAGGCCTTTTGGAAAAACCGTGTGGGCTTGGCCTAAAGCAAACAATATCACATCAAATTAAGAGTATCTTTGGGCCGTTTTATCCCAACAACTGGTATCAGAGCTAATGGTTTGGCGGGACGAGTATGAAAATGGTGAAGTGTGGGCGTGGTGGGGCCCGACTTAATGCCTTTGTCCGTCTATGGGCCGGTTTACGACCTTTGTTATACCCTATTTTAACCGAAGTCAAAATAGTTTACAACATCCCGGTAATTCCGGGGTTATTTAAAGTTAAGAGTCGCCACCTAATTATTTATGGTGAATTAGGGCACCTAAAGTTTATTAAAGTTATCTTCTAAAGTTAACTCTGTTTTAAGGTCTACTAACTTAAGATTCTAGGTAAGGGTTCAATTAATCTAGAGGGAAGGTATTAGGCATCCTCTAAGATCCATTAATAATGGTTAATCGACCGGATTTATGTTAATTAGGCTAAAATGCGAATATAACATTTATGAAAATATTTTGTAGGCATTGCTAAAATTATAGATAGGAGTATAATAATGTTAAAAATAAGATTTGTAGAAAATATAGTAATTTGCATATAAGTGATAGCTTTTAAGAGAAGACCTTAGATAAAATTATGTCATATAGATATGGTGATGTAGAAAATCTAAACTTATCTTTATAAGTAGGATGCAAAAGGAGGTGAGTTTTCTTTTTTATTAACTTTATTTAACTATATTCGGCTAAAAGTATGCATAGTTGAATACGTCTTAAAAATAATGTTTATAAAGTATACTTGGCCCAACACCGAATGCGGAAGATGATGAGTCCCGAATTAGGACTCCATTTCTCTCCGATGTGTACATGTAAAGAAAAAGATAAAGATAAAGATTAGCGAGCAATTCTTGCACAAACCATATTTTGCAAAGAACATAAATAATCTAAACACAGGTTCTTTACTCATTTGAATATCTTTCTTAGAGTTTAAACATATCTTTTACAGACCAAATATGAATGCACACAAAAATCCAACGATGTGGCAATTCCATAGGCGTGAGTTTGGAAAGAGAAGTATTGACTTAGAGCATCATTAGAAGATACTGGATTTCAGTGGTTTTAACACACTAGTTTGAACTTCATTATGAGATTTGGTCGACTTAACTCTACTTTGGTTCTGTTTCACAGGCAAGTTGTAGCACTAGTAATTATAGGGCAGTTCACAGAAGCAGCCATGACCATTATTGCCGGCGAGCTGGTGGATATCTTCATATCGTTACTTAGTCACTCCACAATATTCATTTTTGTCATACTTGAAAAGCATGTAATGTAATGTCATTAGAAATTTCTATACTAAATGTTTCACTTCAAACTTTTGATATGCATGAGAAAATTTCCGATCATGAATTGCTTTGTTTTGCTTATATTTCTCAATAGATAGACAGATTTGGACACTTCAAAATATGGCATGCTGTGGGGCATTGTGTTTCTACAAAACTCATCGAACACCTAAAGGGGCATGGCTTCTACAATGAACTGAATAGTTTTGGCACAAGAGGTAAACCAAACCAACTAAAAAGCAACAACAGCCAGCCAAACAAACATAATCTGCATAAAGATTCTTGCTGCTATCAAATACCCATTACAGTATAAGGGACTAAATGTTGATTCACGCTTTTGGTCGAACAGGTAGAGTATGAAAAATGGAGTTTAGTCAATAACAACCACACAACAAATATGTTCCAGGATATACAATAATATGTTGCTTTTGTATACAGTGTGTATACGCTCGTATATTAATCTAGTGAACTGGATTGCTCAATTCCTATGGCGACATAGGTTCACAACTTGCAACGAACTAACTCATACACTAAACTAAACCAACCAAAGAGATAATATATTGAGTATTTATGAAATCAAATGGATTTAAACACAAAGAAAACAACTTAAACATACTCCTCCAAAATTTCGACGTATATTATGCAAACATATCATGACACCCAAAGCCGTGATTTTCCTACAATCTAACTAATGTCGAACAGAAAAAAAAGGAAGAACAAGATCAAGTATTACCTATTGTCGAAACAGCTAAACGACATGCTCATACAAATAAAGACCCAAACAAGAAATTAAACTGACACTGAATTCAGTATAGACTAGGAAACTACTTTTGGCTTATCTATTCGCATATAAACACACCAACAACATACAACTAAGCTAACCAAATAGAGCATATGGCTACATTCTATATCTTACGAAAACAGTGAATCTAAACTAAACAACAATTAACTTAAATGTTAAGCAACACACGAACACAAATTAGACTAAACACGCAAAATACCAAAAATAAAGAAAGAGAAAAAGGTTTACCGACCTTTTATAGGTGCAGTGAACGAGGCGTCGAGGCCTCGGATTTATGCTCGAACTCGAACGAACCCGAACCCGATTAAAGTAACTAAAGTTTCAAACCGAAAAAGTGAAAATAGAGTAATATGTGGCTGTTCTTTTCATTTTTTAGAGTGAGGCTGTCCTTTGATGATTTTTTCCTAGATATAGCGACTGAAAAAAATGTAAATATTTAGCAGGAGTCAAGGCGGCTCCATCCCCAAAACAAAACAAGTATTTATATGGGTAGAAAAGTGGCTAGGGTTTCGTTTGGGCGGGAATTGAAATCAAATTCGTTCCAAAATCAGAACGTTGGGCTTGATTCACGTGATTTGATTCTGTGTTACCGAAAATGGTTCGACCATTTGTGATTTGTGAGGATCAACTCATGTTTGAAGCTAGAAGAGGGATCTCTTTCTCTGTCAACGACAGAGCTCAGATAAAGTAGACGTTTGGACGTTTTCTTGTGTGGAAATAGGTAGGAAAAACTGCCATGGTTGAAAGAATGGTCAAGGTTTGCTAAAATGACGAATGGGACGAGTCAAGGGGTGATGAGAGAGGGATAAGAGAGAAGGAGAAAGAGTGGTGCGGCTGAAGAGTTTTAGGTTAGATTTGAAATGGGGGTGAATGTATTATTTCGTTAGGCCGGGTCGGGTAAATGGATAATGGGCTTCTGCGGGTCGGGTAGTCATTAGGACGTGGGCTAGGTAAATGGTGGGTATTGGGCTGGTCAGATAGGGGAATAATGTGGGCTACTCGGTTTGTTGGGCCATTTATTTGGCTGGAAAATATTGGTCATTCCCCCTTTATTTTAATTATTCTTGGGCTTTTAATTTAATAACTAGTACAATATATTATGTGAAGGCAAATAGTAATTAGTGTATATATAGTAAAAATTAATTTAACGAGCACGAATCCTAAAATGAAACGATGGCGAACCGTTTAAAATTTGTGATAGAGTAATACTAGTAAAAATAGTGAAAATGAAGGTAACGGTATTAATAGTAGTAGAAATAAAAAATAGTAGTGAAAATAAAATATTTAGCTCGTTAATAAATTTAGAAGCTCCAGAAAATAAATTGAAATAAAGGAGGGACAAATGTCAACAACCTTTACCCATAGCTTTGAAGACGCATATACAGCCTTTGGGTTTCGGTGACCGTAAATACTCTAATGATATGGTAGCACACATACATGTTGAATCTCTGACCCATGAATTATGGTAATGAGCCATGTGGAACTTAGTTCAAGGGGGAGATTGTTTGGGTGTGCGAACAAAGTACCACATTGGTAGCTGAAAAGAAAAAAGAGCTACTTATAAGGTGTTGGATACTATTAATGATGTTAGGCCTTTTGGGAAAACCATGCTAGCTTAGCCCAAAGCGAACAATATCACATCATTTTAAGAGTATCTTTGGACCGTTTTAGCCCAATACATACAGGTACCGGAACTCTGAGGTCACAAAATCAAAAATACTCCACCAAGTATATACCATATTAGGTGGATTATGTCTAGAGCTCATAGCAATATGCAATGGACGTGGCATTGGCGTAGCATATGTCAGCAGATGTTCTCTCTTAGGCACACGATTGAATGCATAATAGTAACATGGCTCAAGCCTCGGGAAAATTGGTTCAAAATAAATATTGATGGAAGTCACAATAGTGATGACACTATTGGAACTGGTGGACTCGAAAAACACAGGGTCACTGATAATGGGATTTTCTAAACGACTGGGAAGAGCCAGCAGCAATATAGCAGAAGCTAAAGCGGCTAAATAGCAGTAAAACAACCTACTAGCATTAGCAAAGTTTAACAAAATCCAGTAGCTCTTCACACACTAGAAGAGTTTAGCGCAAACTTAATAGCAGCAAAATTTTTATAGGTTTCAAAAGGAAAATGACCTACTAGCAGCAAAATTCTTACCAATTTTAAAAAATAAACAACAGTATGCTAGAGCAAAAAAAAGTTAGCAATAGCAAGACGGCCAACATCAGTTATTAGCAGGTTTGCTTATTTCTTTCATCTCATTCATAATTTTCCAAAAATCATGCTCATTATAAGCTTTGGTTGTTGCCCAAAAGTTTTTTTAGTTTTGGATCGGGATGTTTGACTTTAAAGTTGTTATACAAGTGTTTTGCACAAAACCTATGGTTAGCCATTGGAAAAACTTTTTTCATAGCATTCTTGAGCCCTTTCTGCCTATCACTCATAAATGTAATGCCTCCAATATCTCCTATGGAAGTAGACAAGCAATCAAGAAAATACTCCCATGTTGGCCCATCCTCCTTAGCGATCATGACTGCTAGGGGAAAAATACCTGAACTTGCATCAAGTGAAACGGCAACAAGCAGTTGACCCTTAAATGGACCCTTTAAGAAATAAGCATTGACAACAACAAAGGGTCTGCAACAACTAATAAAGCCGTAACTCTGAGCGTCAAAACTAATGTAAATATTTTCAAGGATTGGGTTGCATCTAGGATTTGAGAGATCTAAATTAATGCACTTCAACTTTTTAAAAACACCTACATTAGTCTCTCTCAGGATAGCTATATATTGTGGTATTTTGGCATAACTTTTTGCAAGATCTCCTGCAATTAATTCTTTAGCAATTTTGACATCCCTGATCAATTTCTGAGTGTTAACATCAAGGCCATGCTTCTCCTTTAATGAAACAAAAAGCTTATTGATAGACATGTCATAGTTGGCTGTAAAATCTTACTCAAATTGTTTAGCTATCTATCTCGAACTTGCTCCACAACCTTTCATGCTTTTAATACATGTGTGTGATCCACTTAAGACAGGGGCGGAGCCAGGATTTTCATCAAGAGTGTTCATATTTTAGGACAAGGGATGTGTGAGGAAAAAAAATAGCGCATGAAGAAAACACATAGCTGGGATTCGAACTCGCGTCCTCAGCGAGATTTTGCACACCCTTAGCTGCTGGGCTATCCTTCTTTTCTATGTCAAGGTTGTTCATTACTAGTATATATCCACAAAGTTCTATATTTGATATAGGCATCCGACAATTTTTTCCGACGAAGGGTGTTCATATGACCACCCTTGAATAGGTGGCTCCGCCCCTAACTTAAGCATTTGATCTTAGATGTTATTCCATCACCGTAAAGGGAAGCACGAATTCCCCATCCACGTCCCTTATATTCACAAACAACAGCAAACCTCCTTTTATCATTTTTAAGCTTCTTAACAGGAAAACCTTCTTGTCGGACAAATTCTAGCATAACTTGTCTAAAATGCTTCACATCATTAAATATTTGCTCCTCCGTAAGCACAACAATCTCCTTCTTCAATTTATCATCCTATGTATATTTGAAAATCTCACCTTGCATTTTTCACATACTTTTGTCATTGGGTGCTCCATTAAATTATCATCATCACTAATCCCCTCAAATAGACCATTTTCATCATATTCATAATCTGATAAACCGTCTTCACTATATTTTCCATCTGAGTGAACCTCCACATTCTCAACCACATGTTCATCTTCATCATCAGTACACGGGAAACTTCCGCCCTCAATTTCATTATTTTTTTCATCCATTATGCTTAAATGCATATAGATTTCTCTCTCTTCTAAGTCCTTATACATATCAAATAACATTTTTAAGTCAGTATCATCGACCAATTTCATTGTATCGCCAGTTTCTAGATGAATAGCTTCTAAAGAAATTGTTTTTGCCAACCAAGTAGAGGAAGCTCCTAGTATAACATTATGAGTATCGTCCAACAGATTTTATTATTAAAAATATGATAATATTATCCAAGACAATGCACTAATAAGCTGCATAACATCACTGAGAATGACAACAATACAAAATACGTTAAATATATTTATATCTTTTCAGAAAATGAAAAAAGAATGTCTAAGACTAATAAAAGCTTCGCGCATGTATACTAATAAAAGCTTCACTTTGGGATTTCATTATAACTTCATGAAAAACTATAATGCTTGACAATTCTGTAGAAAAATTGACCAAATATTCTTTACAGCAACTGAGAGTTCACCAAAAAGAGAGAAAAAAGTTTAATGTAATCAGATGCTTATATATCTCACGTTTTATGCGACTTAAGATTGATCATCATCTTTGTACTGGTTGCACAAAGACTCTATCAACTCCCTAGTATGATAAACCAATTATAATACATACAATCAAGTAAAATCTAAATATAATTACAATAAATGTTATAAGAATCTAGACAAACAAGGTGTCTCTGCACCAAAAACAAACAATATTGCTAAGTAATCTCTAACTTTCAATCTTTTCCAATTAATAAGTGGAACAAAGTACATCACGTGTCCATGAGAAGTAACAAGTAATTGTAGTGAAAGTAAAAAATATGTAGAGTTTTCTGTTACACCTCTCATTTTCATACGTTGAGTTTCGCCGAATGCTAATTGTCCTAGCCTTGGGAAGTAGGATAAACTTTTCGAGGTCATGTGGATAGATATGTCCATCTTGGGTATATAATGGAGAAAAACCATGTTTAGTAAGCCTCGGGAAGGTTTAAGACTCGTCGGATCATCGGAGTTAAGTTTCGGTGGAAGTTTGGTAAAATGTCACATTATGGCGCACTTTGTGGCGCAACATGCGAGCAGTAAAGCGCGCTTTGCGGCCACGCAGTTGCGCAACAAAGTGTGACAGTGAAATTTGGTGATGTTGCGAGGTCTGCGACACAACATGCGGCTCGCAAAGCACGCTTTGCGTCTAGCAAAGCTTATAGCATGTTGTGTCGGTCAAGAATTTTCTGGACCACTATAAATAGACCAAATTCGACCCTAACCCATTGTTTTACCATTTTTGGACATAGAAACCTCTAGAATTCTCTTCACTCTCCATCCACAAGAAACCAAGAGAAATCCATGATCAACTACATTAAACCCACAAAATCAAGTGTAAGAAACCTACCAAAGTTCATCTAAGTCAAGAAATCACAAGGGAAGTGGACTAGGGTTTTTTGTGCAAGAAGAGAATTTCCACTCCAAGCTTATTATTCTATTATCTAAGGTGATTTTTTATGATCATTCTATGTTGTTAAGGGGTTGAAAGTTAAAACACTTGGATTGTAGAAAGATATAGAAATTGGGTCATGAATGTGTGAATAGTGCCATTGTTGAATAGTAGTTTGGAGTGAATTATGAATATTGATGTGTTGTGATTGTAAGTATGTTATGAATGACATTTATAACGTGGGATAAGTATTATATGTGAGAAAATGCAATAATGAACTATGACCACGATTATGGAGGAATTGAAGTGAAATTGTGAATGTTGTTGTGGATGTTTGGGAGTTGATATAGAATATGGGGAAAGTTGTATAAACAAAGGAAATGCTGCCCCATTTTCGTTAGCTTTAGTAAGCGCGTTCTTGTAATCGATTAACTAATGTTGATGCGGATCCTCTTGAAGGTAGAAACGCGAGCATCAAAGGAGAACGATCAAGCGATAAAACTGCTAAACGAAAGAGGTATGTAAGGCTGGTCCCTTCTTTCTATGGCATGACTCCTATGAAACGAATCTCCTAGACTTCCATAATCTTCCTAAACAAAGAAACTATGAGTCCATGACTGTAATGAGCTATATATGTATGAGTTAAAGAACAGAGATACGACGAGCAAGATAATGATGATGATGAGTTAAGTATAAAGAGTCTTAGAGTAAAGTAAGATGTCCATGAAGCTAATGATTCTAGGTATGGTTTCATTGATGCTTTTACTTGTATACACTCACCTTAACATATTAGTTCCTTCAAGGTGAGATATGATGTGGATGATTACTCCATATTATAATCGGGGGTTCACGACCTTATGTCACTACGACATAGCCATAGTTGCCTTCAAGTTCTAATGTATGTTTTTAATGATAAATGTATAATGATGTTAAGTCATGATACGTCTATGAGATAAGTAATAATGATGAGTCTATGATTGGTTGTATGACGATACGATTCCACCGCGCCTAGTCGGTCGGGCATGTCACCGCGAAGGCGGGCTGCTGTTACACCTCGGCAATTTCATGTCGTTGCGTCGCGAATAGACTAACGTCAGTTAAGTCGGACACGAGACCTTCACGACTACCAGAGGGTGATTGACAGCCTTAATGTATATACGATAAGATTTTTTTTAGTCATAGGACTTGGTGAAACTAGGTTCGTCAAAGAAAGTGGAGTGTAAGTTACGTTTGGGGAGAATGTCATGGGTGTCGAACTAACGAATATTTATGTCACGCCCCAAAACCTACCCTAGACGTGACCGGCATCCGACATCATGAACAACATCGGAAGAACCTAAACGATACAATAATGACACTTGAACCCGCCAGATTCAACATTCGCCTCCAACAGTTTATAAAGTAAATGTAACAAATCATGAATATATAAATTAAATCAGCGGAAGTCTTTATTCACCAAATACTTAGTCAAACGTAATAACTTGCCCGAGAGTTAATCAATAACTCAACAACTACCCACAAGAACGTATACTATGGAGCTTCTAAGATAATGAGCAATGTCTAAATCATCGGGACGCAGCCCGAAACTAAAAGACGAAAAGTAAAGATAGAATGGTGCCCCACGAACAATCATGTGGGCTCACTGAATAGTCTCGAAAGCAGCAAGTTCTCTTAAGTCGTAGGCGTATCACGAACCTGCTCCTCAATGATACCTAACATACCATAAAAAATAACAATGGTATGCCTGAGTACTGGGTACTCAGTGAGTGTCTAAGGGGAAATAGTTAACAAAACAAGATACAGTGAATAAAATCAATAAAATGATATCAATGAAAATAACAGTTCAAACCCAGGAATAAAGTGAGTCAGCAACATTAAAGAGTCATCAAAGAACCCAACAATGACAGACACATTAACTTAACTCCTTACCATTTACCAGGCCAAGTATTTCACTTACGAATTCAATATCA
Organism: Lycium barbarum; assembly: GCF_019175385.1. Lineage (NCBI taxonomy): Eukaryota > Viridiplantae > Streptophyta > Magnoliopsida > Solanales > Solanaceae > Lycium > Lycium barbarum. The sequence continues at coordinate 118,950,611 of NC_083345.1, read as the reverse complement.
CCACAAGCCACTCACAGGCAACAAGATATGAAACAAGCCACTCACAAGTAGATCAATCAATCGATACTCCGGGTTAGGAAACCGCGGAGGCTAATCGTCCTCTGGACTGGCACAGCAACAGATACTCCGGGCTTAGAAGTAACGGAGGCTAATCGTCCTCTGGACTAGCACAGCCATAGATACTCCGTTCTAGGAAGATACGGAGGCTAATCGTCCTCTGGACTAGCACAACAATAGATACTCCGCGCTAGGAAGCAACGGAGGCTAATCGTCCTCTGGACTAGCACAACCATAGATACTCCGGTCTAGGAAGCAACCGAGGTCAATCGTCCTCTGGACTGACACAGCAATACTCGTATCGATACGTTAGAATCTATAACGGCTAATCGTCCTCTGGATTAGCACAGCTTGCCCATACAGGCCCAAACACCAACAAAATACAAATTATGGCATATTACCGAATCATCAATCATGGCTTAGAGCCGAATCTCACTTCTCAAGTCATCATCTCAAAATGGGGGCATTTCAAGTCATAACCGATTTAGAATCTTATTCAAATCTCTTATTCAATTTCAAGTTCAAGAAACTCATTCAACAACAAAACAAGTTTAAGGTCCAACCTTTAGAAGATTAAGTTCAATCATCCAATAATAGGAAAAGCAAGTTTCACAAAGTAGTATAGTTCGTATAAGGTTCGATGCGGGCTTGACCTTACACACGCATGACCTTGTCTAAAAGAAATCATCTTTAATTCCAGAATAAATTCCACCAAACAAGAGTTATAACTTATACAAACAATCAAGGAAGGATTCTAAAATAAAATTCATGCTTTCACAATATAAGCATACTTCACAAGTAGACATAGTTGAAAAGATGATTTTTGGAATATAGACATACTTCAAGGAAGATTTTTGGGAAAATCTAGACATACATGAAAAGACGAATTTTGAAATATAGACATACAAAATACCTTCATAGTCAAAAGGATTTTCTTTAAAAGAGACATACAAATTACCTTTATATTCAAAAAGGATTTTATTTTTAAAGAGACATACATTAGGGTTTTGTATGAGAAGTTTACCCTTTTTATTCAATAAAGAACTTTCGAGAAAAAGACATGTATCCATAATAAGGTTTTTAAAATAGAGACATACCTTAATTTGTTAAACAAGGTTTAACAAATCACTTTTCTAATGAAGAACACCCAAACCCTAGCTTGAATCACTTTGGGAAGAATTATGTTGCAAACCCTAGGTTTTGGTCATAAAATCATGTTAGAAAGGGATTAGGAACTTGAATTCAACCTAGAATCATGATAACACTTACCTTGTATGGTTCTTGAGGGTTGGGACTTATTCTTATTGACTTTAGGGTAATTTTCGTGAATGGGGTGCTGGGGAAATAAACCCCAAACCTTAAATATAACTTAAAACGCGTAAACCCGACTTTTTGACCCAAACCCGATCCGTTACGCGATGGGTCCGCGATGCGGCGCCATCGCGCGATGTTCTGCAGCTCAATACTCATACTTGGGCGATCGGCCAGCGATGCGGGGCCATCACACGCCCCCCCCCCCCCCACGCGCCTGAAAAAGCGACGTGTGTCGGTTCTGCACAGTGTTCGGTAAAATGGACATAACTTCTTGTACGTAACCTTTCTTGGGCTGGGCGACCTACCGTTGGAAAGCTATTTCAAAGATCTACAACTTTCATGAAGGAAGTGTTTCCAAATTCGCAACATATTTTCATGAAAATCGCCTAGACGACAGACCTACCAAAACTTAGGCGAATTTAAGAGGCCTTATGAACTTCACTAGTTGGTTTGACTTCAAAACGACCATCTTCCACCCGAATTCATCAAGAATGGATTCATAAAGATATAATATCATCTTAATACTAGATTTTTACACATTCACACCTAGTTCAAGTTTACGAGGTGTTACAATTTAGTAAGGTCTTTAGGACTAGTTATAGTGTCTGTTAGATCGTCAAGGATGTGTTACACAAGTACCAAGAAGGTTCCATAAGGATTCGAGGTCAAACGAAGCGATGAGAGCGAATACGGAAAAGTATGGATTATACGGCCATACATACGGACCGTATAATTTGTACGGCCGTATGTCTGCCCGTAGAACCCCTCTAGAAAGGGGTAAGTTTCTGGAAGAAACATACGGTCCAATATACGGTCCGTATAGTGGACCGTATATTTCGGGTCAGGTCCGAATTTTATTTTTATATATGTATGATTCCTCTTTTG